>NC_137872.1:28416191-28553691 GCF_963924005.1 Protomyctophum bolini
TTTTCCCTAATGGGACTGATCAAGGGTAGCTACTGGGACGTAAGTCAGGACTTGATCACCCCGGCTGGGTCATGGTGTTGTGAGACCCGAAACCCTGAGGACCTTGGGATACGTCACTGAGGAATCTTACGTCCCAGGTGCATCCATGCAATGTTTTTTAGTTCCAGTATTGCATGCCAGGACCCCCGGAGGGTGACATGATTGCGTCCTTTCTCAATTTAGTGAGTCTAAGGATGCAGGCTATTTGCATCACTGGATGTGATATTTGCCTTTGGATGTATGCTCCACTAGTGCATGTCATTACCTTTAAACTAACTACCCGTCTACACAGGCCTTGTGTCTGTGTTGCAATTATCGCTTGAAAATCAATTATTTACGAAGTGTAAATTAAGCATTTATCCCAGCTGATTCTAATATTCTACAGAGGCTGTGTGATGAGCTTAAGGTCTTCTCTTCAAGGCTGTCAGAAGGCTTAATTTGATGATGTCTCTTTTCTGTCAGCTGGAGGAAGTTTGCCCTTTGTACTTGACATGACATTAGCTCTGGTCAAAAAAAAAAAACATTAGCTCTGGTCTGCTTCACAACCTGTATTAATATATATTTTTTAATAACATTAACCTTTCTAAGCTCAACAGTCCTTGTCGTATCCTAATAATGATCCATAAACCAACCATGGCTGACGGCTTTTATTAGGCGACAGTGGCTATGTGGCTCAGTGGCCGCCTGGTAACCGGAAGGTTCCCAGTTCGATCCTGGGCCATCGGTGTGTGTGTGTGTGTGTGTGTGTGTGTGTGTGTGTGTGTCTGTGTGAAAGGGTGAATGTAATGCACAATCTATGTACAGCGCCTTGGACAAACATATACTATGCTATATAAATGCACCATTTACCATCACTCCATTCTATTCACAATGCTGTCCTGCATGTCCCATGATGTGGTATTACAATTATGTGTAGATTTGCTGCAGAACCAGCAGTGTAACAGGGAAGGAAACCCATATGCTCACAGCATGGCATGTTCATAAGCCTCTCTAGGGTTCTCACGTCTCATCACTTCACGACTTTCCCCACTGCCAGGCAAATATGTCAGCTCAGCACTGTAAGATGATAAGTTGTGATAAGAAGTCTTCAGTAGGGCCCCAGCTTTTGGAAAGTTAGCTGACCTGTTCCCGGCAATGTTGGCCTATTACAGTAAATGTCTAGATCGATGCCTATGTGGTTTCCCAACTGACTAAGCTGTGACTCAAGGTGTCACTTATCACTTACTTCTACAATGACTGTGCGATAGCCTGAGAGATGTCTGTTGTCTGACAGGAAAGAACATTTACAAATAGTGGCTTTTGTACACATCCTTGACTTGATATACGTTTTGTTTCACGCATCAAACAAGCAGATCTGTAAGCTCACAGTGCTTTGTACCGTGCCTGTGACTTGTTGTGAGCTCACTCTTGTATACGTTTCACGTACATGTTGGTCGGATTGCATAGAAGGCACAGGTAATACTTCAGTGGGGAAAGTGAAATGGATGTTACTCCTAGGTCTCCTTCCTATTCTGTATCTGTCCTGTGTTTCATAACTGCTGTATACTGCTATGACAATTGAATTTACACCTGTGTGGGATCAATAAAGATCTATCTATCAGACACACAGCCAAAAGGACGTGATCAGGAAGTAGGTAGGGACGAGCACACAGCACACTGCCCCCTCCTCCTTATTTACTTGAGCTAATGCTAATCCACCGCATGGTCACATGACCATGAGCTTTTAGCTTGGACTAGGTCACTGCCCTAGTGCCCTGGGGCACTCAACTGTCTGTCAAATTGACTGTTGACATCTACAACTTCTATTCCTACACCTCCGTTTCATGCACCAAACTTCACTTATAAACCCTATATATTTGTTGACCAGTATCCAGGTGATTAGGATCGTTCCTTTTTTGCCTCCACACTCTTTGCTGAAAATACGTGATCTACAAGCTCACATTGTGTCGAAATGGGACGTGTTGTGAGCTTGTAGATCAACTATTTTTGCTGGCAGAATAGGGACGCCATGTTTCAATGATTTGGTTAAGGATGGTCGGGAGGTATAGTGGCTGTCTGGGAACAGGAAGATCGTCAGTTTGATCCCCGGCTCCTCTTAGCATGTATCGAAGTGTCCTTGAACAAGACAATGTTGATGATATGTATTATTGTGTTATTTTATGCTATGTTGATATATTGAATATATAGAATGGAAACAGGTTCCCAGGACTTTTTTGTGTTATCCCTTTAGCCTAAATGTCTGACTGTACCTCGTGCTGTTTACATTTCAGAATAATTCAATCAATCAATCAATCAATCAATCAATCAAAATGAACCCCTAACTGCTTCCGATTTGTAGGCTGGCTCCTTGCATGGCGCTGTCGGTGTGTGAGTGTATGCACTTTGTAAAGGCCTTTGGATAAGGCGCTGGCGCTATAGAAATGTAGAAGACCAATTTAGCTTCAGCTTGCTCATGTCAAAGGGTGATATTAACAATTTCAAGACAATCTTGTCACTTGTTCTCGTTCTCTCTCTTTCTGTCTCACTCATCCTTAATGAGTTCCTCTCTTCCCCTCTCCAGCGAGCTCAGTATAAGGGAGGGTGGCTTCCAGACAACTGAGACATGATAAGACTGTGTGGTGTTTTATCTCAGTGACACAAATAATTATAGAATAGCCCGGTTTTACACGCCCCATAGGAAGTTGTTCACTAGAAAGGTGCGTTGCAGTAAAGGACTTAACATCATTGAAAGTCGCTGACGGTGTACTGGTTTGCATTTCTCCGACTGCAAATTGTATGTATAGACATCGCAAATACTGGCCAGAATGCAGATAGAGATGGATACACATGGCTGGGATTAATCATTTCCTCATATTTACACAATACCGCCTCTCTGCAAGCCTGAATACACAAGAGCAAAATGCTGCTCCAAGTTGGCGCAGATGGTTCTACCACCACAGTGAGCGTCATTCTGACCTGAGACAGTGTCACGTACATTACTGTAAAACATCGTCGCTAGGATCGTGAGGGAACTACAGCTACAGTAGAACAGTACTACTCTCAGTCATGAATCACAATCACAATCCAGTTGACGAATGTCATACAACTAATTGCAGTTAATGATTTAATTGTGGTTTTGGCAGTCAAGATGTACATAAAATAATGTTTTTGATTTGCCTTTTAGGCTTGGAGTACCATGGAGACAAAACTATAAAGCCTATTATTGAAATACACAAACAAATGATTAAGGTACATACAAGGTACATGTCTTTAGTTAATAATTTTATACTTGTTTTTGAAAGTTGTGACAGGCCTAATTCCCAAGCCATACTGTCAACCTGAGTCCTTTGACAAATGAAGAAATGGTTTGAAATAAGTAATACGTGTAGCACTCAACAATCAATAAACAATAGCAAATTTAATTTTTTCTTGTTTCACAGTTAAGTAATTGTGGACCTTTGCAGTTAATTTAGACACCTTATTTGGTCAACTGTTGCACATTGCCCTTGTTTGCTCACGTTTACACAATGTTTAATATAACCAGAACACGGTACAACTAACTATACAACAGTATGTGGGATAATGATAGGACTTCTTCTCTGCCTATGGTACATCAGTAATTCTCAGGTGTAACAACTCATTAACCTCATAACCCCTTGTGGTGCGCGGGCGCCTTCTATGGCTTACGCGACATATAAAGGCTTATGGTGGTACTATGGTTTTATTTTTAATATATTAACTTATGCCAATGGCAAGTATATGCAGAATGTAGCCTAATATATGCTGAAAATATATGCCATATTCAGGTTAATATATGACGTGCATATATGTGGATAAATAGGAAATGTATGTCTCTATATAGCTTATGCAATTTATATTTCCATGTGGGGTGTGGGGGTGGGGGGGGTGCGTCAGCTAGGTCAGGAGGTAACATGGAGGTAGCATGGCCAAAAAGATTTGGGAAAAGCTGATGTAGTGTATCCTTTAGACTAGAGTCTAAAGTTTAGACAGGGGCATTTAATAATGCTAATGTTCAGCAGATTCTTTAGACAGGGGCATTTAAGAATGCTAATGTTCAGTAGAGTCTTTAGACAGGGGCATTTAAGAATGCTAATGTTCAGTAGAGTCTTTAGACGGGGGCATTTAAGAATGCTAATGTTCAGTATAGAGTCTTTAGACAGGGGCATTTAAGAATGCTAATGTTCAGAGGAGTCAAGACCAGTTCAGCGTCAAGGCAGCCAGGGTCAAAGGTCACAGACAGGCATATTATGAGGATTATGGCCTGGGTATTCTTTGCATTCCAGACAGTGGGTCGTTGGGTTCTCATGCTTCTTAAGTTCACCTTTTTCTTTTTAACCTACACGTATAATACATTTTACACAGTAAATGTCTTATGTTCACTCTAGAGTCGAGACACATGCAAAGATGAAAAGATCACAGCATATTTCTCGCATTATATATCTGTTGCTGACACGGTTGTTGAGGTCACCAAGCGTGAGTCCGTAGTGACGTGTGTCGGAGGCGCGGCACGGCCTGCGGGGGTGAAAAAACAACAATCCAGCATACAGCTTTGTAGCTTTGCATCTCATTCTGGAAGTTGAACCCAGCTCAGCTTCAATTTGTAGCTTTGTATTTTTTGCAGCAGCTACAAATGTTGCTGGCTTCCATTGAAAATGAATGGTAGACTGTATCTTTGCATGTGCCCGTGCATATGTGTGAATTTCTCCAATTGTAACTCGGAGTGTACAAATGTCATCTAATAGAGACTTGGGGTCCATTAAGTCAGAAGTTCTCCCCCCCCCCCCCCCCCCCCCCCCCCCCCCCCGGAAATGCTGTCCCTAGCGATGACATCAGGGAACGACAGTTTTCTACCTCTGGTCTGCTTTGATAGGATTCCAGAGAAGAAGGGAACATATAGCCTCATGATCAGCTCTGCAGCAGTGGCCGGCAAACTGTGTTCTTCTAGTGAAGAAACACAGGGAAGGTTGCCATATATTAGAGGAGTCGATGGGTGCGCTCTCATTAGAAGGCGGGTGTAAGTGCCATCCAGCCGTTTCTCTAATTTCTTTGAAAGTGTCCATGTCTCGGAGCCATAGAGTAGAATCGGCTCGACGATTATACAGGATGGAGACATGACTGGCTGCCTCACTCACAGATTAATCATATGTGCTGCAACCTGGCAAGAGACGGGGAAAGATTCATGAAGTCGACAGCCTAAATCACTCAAAGCCAGATGAGTTGGGGACATGAGATAATATGTTTGATGTATCTATCTTTACCCACATACTGTTGGCAAGAACGTAAATATTTGAATGAAAACGCCGTTTTCATTAAACGGTCACACACAAAACCTGCTTATCATAATTATTTATGGTGTGTGTGTGTGTGTGTGTGTGTGTGTGTGTGTGTGTGTGTGTGTGTGTGTGTGTGTGTGCGCGCGCGCACATGTACAGTATTGTAATTTTAATGAGGTCACCAATGCTCTTTTGTCTGTGTAAAGTAAACAAAGCATAACGTCTGTCAAAGATTACTGTAAGGAGAACTTGATTAAAGATTATGACGAGCTAGGGGAAAAAAGGAGGCTTTGTCTATTACTCTTTTATTACAGTCGCCTTTAATCTGTTGTTTGATCCAAATAGGCAGTGGAGATGATTGACCAAGAAGAACAAATCCTGTCTTTGTGCAAGACAAACACAAAGTCAGCCAGTGACTCACTCATTGGGGGAGCAGACGTTAGACATGCGTGGCCGGTTAAGACACATCCGTGGCCGGTTAAGACTCAACTGTGGCTTCCACCTGCGGTTAGTTTAGGGTTTGGGGAGGGACATCGGACCATAGTTGTGTCGGACTGTCAGACCAAAGATATGCACCCGACTCACTGTAGTTTTGTTTTGTTAAGTTATTGATGACGTTCCTCATCATCATCATCATCATCAATCATAATCATCCGTCGTTGCTTATTGGGTAGAGAAGCCGTCGTAATCGTCGTAGCCGAAGGTAATCAGAAGGCCCACCCCCCCATGTCCATTTTAGCAGCCATCAGCGTGGTTAAGCTGAAGCTGAAGTTCCTTTGTGGGATTGACAAAAATATCGTATAGGCCTATACGTTATTTTAGTTGAGTCGCACAACACTTTGTCACCAAGGTATAAATCTGACTTAATTCAAAGGTCATGTTTAATTGTGGATTTCTTTCCCTGTACAGTACTATCATGATACTGTTAGTTCATGACTGCCTCGGTAATATGCTCTCAAACACATGATACCTTTATACAGTAGTAATGAAATATGCATGTAACACAGTTCTGTTAATGGAACAAATGTGTATATGAGGTGTATGAGTATGTGTATGGTATGAGTGTGTGTGTGTGTGTGTGTGTGTGTGTGTGTGTGTGTGTGTGTGTGTGTGTGTGTGTGTGTGTGTGTGTGTGTGTGTGTGTGTGTGTGTGTGTGTGTGTGTGTGTGTGTGTGTGTGTGTGTGTGTGCGTGCGTGCTCATGCATGTGTCTTGCTGTGTCTGTGTACGCATGTTCAAAATGCCTCCACGTATTATTGGACATACAGTATGTGGTCAAATGTCATTTGATGTACATTAAAGTGTAAACCTACAGCATACTGTATGTCAGATAGTGAATGGAATAGTGTAACATTTCATAGCAATGTGACTCAGTCATATTAACACATGACATTCTGTAAGCCCAACCTTAGGCAAGGTTTAGTATTTAATTACTACTGTATTTATATAAGCACTAGTATGCGTGCGGCCATTACACGTGTGCAGACTTGATACTGTGACTGCATCTACATCCCATATCCTGATATCCTGCTGCTAATAAACGGCTTACATTTTGGGAAGAGTGATGACCTTGCATAAGCCAATAGTCAATGACCTTGTGCAATTTCTGATTGAGTGACCAATCTCAATTCTCTAAGGAGAAAGGTGGACCTTTGGCATGGCCATCTGTCCAGGCCATGGGACCATGGGGCGACTACAGGTTCCCTAGCTCATGGCAAAAATGCTAATAAACAAAATCAGCTTGGTCAGTCTCACAAGATTTCACTGCTCTCCGTGTTCAAAGGAATGTGAGCATACCAGTCTGCTGGTTGACATCATCTCCACTACTACTCTTCCTCATCTACATGGACACCGCCCCATGCCTGCCCTTAGAGGCATTCAGCCATGTGAGTTCATCACATGTGCTGTTCAATTCATGCACAGAGAGATGAAGAGAGTGAGCTGCAGGGAGATAGTGGAAGAGGGACAGAGACAAAGAAAGGGAAGCAGAGAGATATAGATAGATAGCGGAGTGTGTGAGAGAGAGAGAGAGAGAGAGAGAGAGAGAGAGATTGGAGTGAGAGGGAGAACTGTGGAGCAAAAACAATAGTGCAACATCATCGGTTGTTTACCCTCGCTGCATTTCACAGTGCTCTTCTTCAGGCATTTGTTGTTCTCACGTGGCACGTGTGCTCTTATCTCTAGCCTTGCTTTGTGTATAGTAGCACAGGTCATGAAATGGTGTCTGTAGGGAATTGTGCATTATACTGTATGTACATGGATACTAGGATAACACTGGAGGGGTTGTTTAGTGTCCTTTATTCTGCCATTACTGTTAGTTACGGAAGAGGCCCGGAGTCTGCTCTGCATTGTAAAACATTGTAAAGGATTATTTGACCTGCATGCAAATAAAAACAAAATATCTATGTAAGTCCATACGAATGAATGCACCATAGAAAATAATTATCCCTATTCAATACTAAACTGAAACAGAAACTGACAAAGCATTATATGGCCTAGTATGGCAAGGGCCCTTTTAGATCAGATCCAATTTTGTGCCCAGCATATAATTAATGTTTAATAGAAAGGTTCTATTCTTTTTATCTGTAGGCAAATTGTGAGAAGTACAGTGACTGCCTAACAGAGAACAGTGCGGGTTATATCTGCATGCAGCAGAGTCCATAATGATCTTGTTTTAAGGAAAGGTGTGTGGTGTCAGTATGCACGGTTACTGAGCAGCCTGGCTTCACCAGGTTTAACGATGTCCCAAATCAGTGTTCATTGTACAATCCTGAGTGTTACTTTTACTCTGCGGGTATACACATGGACAGTTTGCTGGCTGCGGCTGCAGCTCTGATTATTGGATACCTGACAAGTCAATGCATTCAATAAGCAGAGAGGGATATCTCACTCTGGGATGACTGAGCTCCCATAGAATCTAGCCTAACATGAGGTCAGGGGGGTCTTTTTTCAGACTGACCATTTTTTGCAGCACGTCACAGTCACACTGACACACATTGACACTTAACATCAATAATTATAATAGTGATTTATAAGACGGCATCTCAGTGGATGTGGGGGATGGGTCGTTGTGGGCTTGAGTCGCCTGTCTTTCTTCAGGGTCCATGCCCGGCTTATCCAGATTATCCTTGGACCACTGCCGTATAATCACTCAGAGATGCCACAGCATACATCTCCATATTACTGTTGATTCCTTTGTCGTTCCCTCTGACGTGTGGTAGAGATGTCTCCGATAAGAACTATTGATTTGACAGTTGCTTCTGCCCTCCTGCAATTTACCCCTTTTATCCCTGTTGGTGTATAAGTTGGTCTGCCTGTGTTCGGCTACTCACACGTAGGCGTAGCAGTATGCCAGCGCGGCATCATGGCATTTGGATCATGCCTGAGTCTTGGTTGGAAGGGCTTTTCAATCTGTAAGGGCACTGTGCGAAGACCATTTGGCTGTTAGCGGGGGACAGCCCGGCAGGGCCCTCGGGAGAATCCCATGCTTGGTTTCCAAATGCATTGCTATAGCACATTCCCTCAAGCACGTTCACGGTATCAGATGATTACACAGCCTAGACTTAGTTCAAAGCATGTTTGAATTAAAATTCGGAAACTTGCGATCAATAATGTCACACGCGCTTCCCTGCAAGAGACATCTCCTTGTAGTATTTCTGTTGGTCCTATGATATTTGACATACCTTTGGCTAGCCTGACAGAGCCGAAGCAGGGTATTTTTCTTTTCTTTCTTTTTTACGGGCAGACTATGGCAACAAACTCACAATAGAGCCTTTGATAGGATAAATGTGTTGATGCTGGAGTCAGTGGCATTTTGTATGTCCAAAGAATTTGCTTTACACACACACACACACACACACACACACACACACACACACACACACACACACACACACACACACACACACACACACACACACACACACACACAGAACTGTTAGTAAGGCGACCAACTGACAGGGTCACAAGGACTCGGCTACAGCTGTGTATTATGGATGTCAGTGCCTAATATTTGTGCTCCATCGTATGAAGGTGCCACGTAGCAAAAATAGAGCTCTGATCTACAGTACAAGCTCACAACGTGCTGCCCGCATCCATGGTGCGTTGTGAGCTTGTCGATTGGTTATCACCTTAAAAAGTACCAGTAAGATGTCCTGAGGGCGAGAAGCGAGGTCGCGCTAAGGGTGAGTTGCCACTCACTGTATGCATGCACATACACTCTATTGCTCAGCGAAAGGCCCTGAGAGCTCTGGTAATCCACCGGGTGTTACAGGGGAGATGTCTCTGGTCCTGTCATCACTCTGGAGTAAAGAGCTCTATATGCTAAGAAGGCCAGTGAGATTGTGTGGGGCGGAGCTGACCTTTACTGAGAGAACTGAGCTCACCGTGCAGGGAGGGGAGATAGGGGTAAGAGGAGTTGTTTGTGTGTGCGTGCGCGGGTGTGTATATGTATTAGGAGGAGGAGTGCAGTCGGTGCACTGCAGAGTTCTGGCGACCCGACTGGGGTGCATATTTTGTGCAAGAAACTGCAGCTATCTGACCTCTGACACATGACGAGCCGGAAAGGTCAAAGGTTGTGGCTTTCTGAAGCTGCCTGCGCTGGCGTTTACAGGGTTGTTGATGGAACTAGCTGGGCCAGGGGGCTTCAGCCTGCTGGGGGGAGGGAGAGGAAGTCAGGAAGCCACAAGCTAGGGTGTGGATACCTGAATGTGTTGAAATGTAACGTCGGCAACATCAGGTCTATTATTCCACTTTATGATGTTCAAGTTCTAGTAAAAGATGAGATGCTTTTTGTTGCCAACTTGCCGCCGGACGGTCACTGGTGTCACAAGCTGAATCAGAATGTGATAATGCACACTTTGCACAGTATTTAAGGCACACGCCATTCAGGAATTCCTGCCAAAGCCAGTCAAAAGTAGAGGTCACAGTTCAGACTTCAGATGCAGTCCCCAGGTGAGATTAATTATGTCTGCGTGACCGATGGAAGACAGGAATATGAATCAATTAATCATCATATAGAAGTGGCTATATAGAAGTGTCTATTTGTACGTCTTTAAATGTTTTGATGAATTGAACAAGGTGGACAAGGTGGGATAAAATAGACCTTTTAAGGTAGTTACTTATAATAGTGTACTGCAGCCTGGCTGGGTAGCACTTGTAACCCAAGGTCATAGGCCAACGCTGCTTTGATATATCAAGTGGTAAGAGATAAGAACTTCAGAATTCTCCATGACAGACGAGCCTTCTGTCCTGCTTTCGAGGGGCGCCCCGGACGAGCTGATATGGATCGAATTTGATTCGTGATATAACAGGTCGTTTTTGCTTTCATCTATGTTTTTGCTGTTCATACTTTGTATATGACATGTCCATTCATTTTGGGATAAGTATCCCGGGCAATCATTAAATTATGCCGGATCTATGATTCCATGACTTATGTTTACTGCCTGTTTATTGGACTATCAGATAACTCTCGCACGGTAACGACGCATCAGATGTTGTAAAAAAGTGTAATGCTTTATTGGGTCGTCCACTCACAGTTAACAGTCTTTGTATTGAGTTTGTGCTTGAAATATACTACAATTCTGCAAACAATAATATAAATATTTCAATCAATTAATCAATAAGGAAGCAAAAGGTGTCATTTTAACTTTAGGTGGCTTGTTTCAGGTTAACCTTCTGCAATTTGCATGCATGTGACTCTGATTAAATTAGCCTACTTGGTTTATTGCGTAATTGCTAAGACTAGTTCTAGAAAACCAAGTTACCTAAATGTTCCTTTCAGCTAGCGCAAGACATTGATTTGTCTATTTATTAGATCCCTTTGATTCTTGATTTTCTTGATTCTTCTTATTACCATATTATGGTTTATCGGACGGAGAGAGTGAATATATTCACTGTTATTAGTGCCATGAACCCTAACGTCTCTATTCTGGGCATAATAGTCAAACATTCTGCAAAAATTTGGTGAACATTTGGCAAAAATAGGGGAACATTTCAGATCAGATCTACAAGCTCACAACGTGTCACAATGCAGCGCATGTTGAGCTTGTAGGCTACTTTAACTATTTGACATACGACAAATGTAGGGATATTTCACTTTCAAGATAACTTTTGGTCATTTTATCATCAACTCGGGCTTATGTGAACACCACAGACAGTTTTTAAGTTGCTTGATACAGTAATTTGATATTTGATATTCATTTTAGCTGCCACACCCCCTTCCTATACAAACCCATTATAACTTCAAACTCCATTTGAACTATGATAGATTAATCGAAAACACCCAACCTTTTTTCTAGTGACTGATATTGTCCTTCTAATACGTGAGAGGCCGTGGTTTTTCGTTTCCTATTTATTTTTAATAATTCCTTAAGATTTTTTGAGTGGCGCTGGAGGAGGTTCTTTTCCAAAATAAAATTGACTAAAATAATGAAAACGGTAAATGAAAAACCACGGCCCCTCACGTATTAGGAGGGCAGTATCAGTCAACAGAAAAAAGGTTGGGTATTTTCGATGAATCTATCATGGTTAAAATGGAGTTTGAAAGTTACAATGGGTTTGTAATGGGCAGATACTATGAATATCAAGATATGGATATGGAATATCAAGATATGGAGGAAACACTTGTTTACATTAGTCTGTCCCTGAGTGTGTGGCACTAATATTATCTTTATCATCTATTGACAAGTCCTGCAATGCTTCATGTCAGCCTGTGGATCAGTAGGAACGGTTGGGGTTTGTCTCGAGTCGAAAGCATACAGAAAACACTGTAGAGTGCAAAATATATATTTTTTATTGGCTGCCCCACAGGGCAAGGAAAGTGTAGTTCGTTTTATGCTCTGCCTCTTGCCCTCTACACCACTTGGCTCAGTCCTTAGAGTCGTCGTCCAACCCCTTCTCATGTAGACTGACAGAGACTTTCCAGTGCTAGCTATCGGCACACAGAATGGATTGGTAAGAGGCTTGCTATGCTTGATTTTTACATGTCAATCATCACGCTATGGCATATTTAATCACAGTGGTAAAAAAAAATACTTTTAGTTACTCCCTCTACCGATATTGCCCAGAGAATTGCCTCATAGAGAATATTCTTCCTCCGGTGGAAAAAAAATCCCTTTCTGGCCAAAAAGTACCGTTTATACGTGTGGTGGGGGGCTCAGAGTGAGTCCACTAAGGAAAGTAGGCTTTCTAATGACACAACCCGCCTTTGTTTTGGTGAGTAGCAAAAACGTTCTTTTTATTTACGCTAAAGACGAGAGGCTGGTCTGCATTCATGCGAGTTCCGGAAGTTGACAGTAACATAGCTCTAAAAAATGAAACACATTAGAGCTATGGACCAGAGCTACCTTTGGACCTGCTTTGTTACTGCTTTTATCTAGCATCTGCTCGCTGTATTAAAACATAACCGGTCAAAACGTTGATCAACTGTGATGCGGAAAAGCAGTTTGCTCAAGCATGTTGCTGGGAAAGATTTCTGATTTCTGTTGTTGTTACTTAGGGACTTCTACATTGCCTGAGCAGTTTTCCAAGGTCTCCTGGCCTTTTATGAACTCTTGTTCCCCTGTCCCACTTGCAAAGGTTACATGACTACAGTACTATTCTTTAAGATTAGCCTAGAAATGGTAAAATACCTATATTAAATCCAAAATAGATTCCCCCTCTGCCTCAGGTCTAGACAGTAACCCCCGAAAAATGCAGTCTTAGTATTGTGTAAACCTACAGGGTTATAGGGGTCAGACCTCCTCTTTTGCACGACCACAGGGAAATGTCAACAACCCCCTCCGTCCCGCACTACTCTGTTATCCGGCATCTCCTTAGTACAGCTCCTTCATGCCGGTATTATTTGGATCCCCTGTACCCCCCAAAGGGGCCAAAATGACAGGGGTCTGTATATGAGGCCTGGGGGGAGATTCGGCTAATCTCATGTTGGATAGAATCAAAGCTGGGGTCTCAATAATAGCATATTAGTTTGTATTGATTTCATGGCTGTGTTGTCGTACAGTGACTGTATAAATTACTGCTGCATACTTTATTGTAGTCAGTTTACTTACATTCAGCTTCTTGGCAGATCACCTATCTGCTGTAGAAACTGTAGAAACATGGATAAGGGGTGGCCCCTAGACACCTCTGACCCCACACATATGGAGGTATGGCATCAATGCAGGCAAATTGTTGCTCAGAAAATCCCTATAGTTTTTTCAGAATTCAAAGTTATATGGCACCATATATCCTTGTCTTTGGACACTGTGCATGGTAAAATGTACATTTTGTAACATTTTTAATTTGTATTTATTTAATCAAATGTGTGTGCAAATATTAACAACCTACACTCTCAGATTTAATGTTACTTAGTTACAAATCGGTAGGTTGCTCATGTCGGCACCAATCCCTGCATGAGTTTCAAATCTTTCTATTATCTGTTCATTTAGTGTACATGTACTATGTACTAAGTATTTGATGTCATATGTATGTAGAAGTAGTGTGTTTTTTGCGCCTGTGTTTGGTATTTTGGGGGCTCGCTGTGTGCCGGAAGAGAGATGCAGTAGGTTATGTGTGGCACATCACCAGATAGTGATACCATGGAAACATTTCTTAATTGCTTATGTACTGTTTTGACAACTGATACAGTAGACATGTACTGTACAGTACATGGGCTCACAGAACTGCTGCGTGGAACACAACATCGGCTTATTGTCAGCTATATAACATGTCTGTCCATGCAGACCCAAGCGGACCCTGAGGAGATAATAATGTCCGTCTACGTAGGAGGTCTGTGTAGCAGTCGTTTTTGCAGATGCCCGTCCCTGTAGTTTATTTGGTAACTATTTAATTATTAGGAACTTGGCAAACTGGTGATACTAAACCCACTTGTTTTATTTGAGACTGTTTTTCTGGTGCGGTGGCAGTCCAAACCAATTTAAAACAGTGTTCGACTCTGCTGTATGTACAGTATGTATGTCTATCCTCTCAAAAGAAGACCAATTACAGCTGAAGCTGCTACATACATGAACATAATACCCATGGCCAATGCTGCATGAACAGGAACTGCAGTCTGGTGAAGTGACAGAGAAACTTGAGTCGTGCACAGCAGCAATGCCATGATTGCCATCCCAATTATAATTTCATAGTGCGGCTTTGCCACTGATTGAAAACCACCTTGTGATTTGTGACTTTTTTTCCCAAACTGCAGACATACTGTATAGTAACTTACCAATATCAATTAGAGTGGGATCAATTTGCTTTGTCAGTTTGCCGGTCTAGAGAGAATCAGCGGATACAGGCTGTGTTCATGACATGTATGTGGCTGGAAATGACCAGAACCTGGATATAGTTTGGACAGGCTTAACCCATTTTGGGCGGGGAACCCTTTTGGTGTTAGCATTATGCTATGCTTTTGAAAAATAGCAGATCTACAAGCTCATAGCGCGCCACCGAGTGGCGCGCTACGAGCTTGTAGGTCTGCTATTTTTGGAGAATCGAAGAACGACTGACATAGAAACATATAGCTTTTTCAGAAAACTGTCAGGATGTATTGTAGAAGACATTTTTAGAATCTGATCTCAGGGTCAGAATGGGGTATCGCAAGGTTATTATCAATAGAGATCGGACAGATCAGGCCACGCCATAATTAGAAGCTGACTCCTTTATTTCATATACTTTAATAACCTCTCCCCTGAAATTATTTTTCTTAGGGGTTTCAACAACAAACCTAACCTTTTTCCCACCCCGATAATATGTAACATTCTCTTATCAGCATTCAAATTGCTTTTGAAATACCGGTAATACCTGCACTGACTGCACCCACTGAGAACTTAGGTGAGGGGTATGAGCAGTGCTGTAAAGTCATTAAGTACATTTACTTAAGTGCTGTACTTAAGTACAATGTTGAGTTGTTGACATTGTTGAGGTATTTGTACTTTTAAGTATGTCCAATTTCCAATACTTTTAATTCTACTCCACTACATCTCAGATCTAGCTACTAGTTATTTTGTAGATTTTGATTATTATTGCTAAACATACATCAACCACTTCAGCCATTTTGGCCATTTGAAAATAGCGGATCTACGGATCTTGTAGAACTGCTATTTTCAAAAGATTGTTATACGTTTGAAAACTTGAAAGGGGACATTCTGCATATTGAGCAGGAACTTTTCGTACTTTAAGTACATTTTCATGTCAATACTTTTGTACTTTTACTGAAATGTATTTTGAATTCCGGACTTTTACTTGTAACAAAGTACTTCTATATTTCAGTATTGGTACTTTTACTTAAGTAAAGAATGTGAGTATGTTATCCACCACCTTGTGATATGGGGCCTCTCTTGCCTTTAAAAAAACTACTGGGGACAACAGGGCCTCTGTGGCTGGGCCTGATGCTGAACAATGGCCCCAGTGCATATTATTAGGTCTGCTCCACTAGCTCAGACAAAGGATTTGAGTCCAATTAGAGATGGAGGAGGCCTTTCCTAAATGTTATTTTTGGGGGATTAGGTTTAATTTAATTCTGAGAGTTACATTGTCCAAAATGTGTGGATAGCGGTCATAGGATTTGGATGATGATGCCGCCAAAGACAGAGCGACACACATCCAGTGTACAAGATGAAATGACAAAACAGTTGTTGGAGCTTAACACTGTGATGCAAGTCACAGTGTTAAATGTCTGTCCTGGTTTGACAGATTAGAACGAAATGCTGACAGACCTGGTGGATTGCGTTTAGTTGATCAAGGCCACACTACAGGATCCATGCTCCTGTCTTTAGGTCTGTCTGTCGCCTGCTCATTGATTCAAATGCATGCTCTACTGTATGTAGGTTAAGCTTCTTGGGAGATTATTTTAGAAATTGTTCATGATGCTCATGCCCTCGATGCCCTCCTAAAGCCGTCTAGCATGTTGTCATCACCAGATTTGCTATTCCGATGGAGCAGCTTCCGGTGTTATGCCCCTTGTAGCACACCAAAACCAATGGCAGAAAGGTGACTCAAGGTAAAAAAAGCACAACATTTTAAAGGCACCTGAACTAAAAGGATTTAGATCACGTGCATGTTGGTGACGTGTTCCTACTAGTTTACTTTAGTTTACCTAAACTTTAGTATACCTAAACTTACCTGACCTCATCAAACCCTGTACACTCAAGACGCTCCATATATGGCCGGTACAGAATTCATTCCATTATGTTAATCTGACCCCCCCATGCCAAAGTGCCAGCTCTCGCCCAGCAGTCTGGGTGACATCTCCATATGCCCAGGTGGCATCTCCATATATGAAGATCACAACACTGACCTCATCTAACCCTGTACACTCAAGACGCTCCATATATGGCCAGTACAGAATTCATTCCATATGTTGATCTGACCCCCCATGCCAAAGCGCCAGGGCCCGCCCCTGCAGACTGCCGTCTGCCGTTACCCAGGCGGATGCGTGCACGCGAGGGCGAGGCTTCTCGCCCTCAGGGCATCTTACTGGTCATTGTTATTATTATATTTTATTTCTTAGTTATTCTTTTTACAAGCAATCTAACATTATCCTCCATACATACATATAGGTCTGACATTAATAGACTGTTGGACAGCCACAAAGGGATATATAGCTGGTGGTCGTCCCAGCTCACATTCTTCTGTCCTTCAGTCCATCTGCCTAGTGGTTGCGGAGTTGAGTCAGGCTGCAGGGCTCTGCTCCAACTCTGTGGATCCTCGCCAAGTTAACAAACTGGCGTTCCTGTGCCGCTGACTTGAGCCTCGGCCCATGTCCACATTTAACTCTCCCTCGGGGCCTCAGAGATTATCTAATAACTCTACTCTACTCTACTACTACTATTTTGCCATGCTCCAACACTAATGCATGGATCATTCATAGTACATACATACATGCATGCATTCCGTATATTTGCAAGCGCACAAATGCCGTCGCTGTAATGCACTGTGCCATACATACATAAACGGTGGGGAAAAAAAGGAATGATTGGCCACATTCATTGTTTTGAAGAAAAAGAGAAAACGTTGGCTCCTGCGTGGTTCTTTAAGACAGTTTGACCACATAATCCCTATAGAAAAAATAGCCGATCTACAAGCTCACAATGTGTCATCTTATGCCGTGTTGTGAACTCGTAGATTGGCTATTTTTGCCAAATGTTCTTTATTTTTTACAGACTGTTGTGACAGAATAGGGATGCTAGGGTTCATGTAATGAACAGACATCAGAACAACAGAATTCAGTCATTTCTAATTATATCTGAAGCCCTTTGATTTATGGTACAATCATACACAATGTGTCATCCTTACGTCTGAATTGATGCTTTCACTTCTTCGCTTCGTCCTAACAGAGGTTCAAATAAGGACAGGATCTAAGCCTTAGATCCTGTCCTTATTTGAACCTCTTTTCATGGTCCCCTTAGATTCTAAGGGGACCATGAAAAGAGAGTGATGACTAAGCAGGCAACCGTTTGTGCTTTGTGGCCTAGAGGGGAGCGATTTCTCTTCCCCTCAATGCACAAGTGCAACTGAGATTTTAACGTTCATTGGAACTTGATGGCGCAAGACTGTTACATGAAATATCTTCCCAGGTGAAACATACCATGACATGATATGACCCAGGCTGTCAAAATACATTTCCATGTATCCATTTATTCCACTCTCTCCCAAACTGTGTGTGTGTGTGTGTGTGTGTGTGTGTGTGTGTGTGTGTGTGTGTGTGTGTGTGTGTGTGTGTGTGTGTGTGTGTGTGTGTGTGTGTGTGTGTGTGTGTGTGTGTGTGTGTGTGTGTGTGTGTGTGTGTGTGTGTGTGTGTGTGTGTGTGTGTGTGTGTGTGTGTGTGTGTGTGTGTGTGTGTGTGTGTGTGTGTGTGTGTGTACCACTGATTGAACCCAGGTACTGGCGCCTGCTGTCTATCTTTCCCTTTAGAGGTGAACAAATTAATAGTGCTGCAATCTTGGCATATTCCTTATTTCCTTCAAGCCAGCATGGGTGACAGGTTCCTTAGTAAAAGAAACAGATTGCTGCTAAGAACAGTGAACCTATAGTGGTCCAGGCGCATGCTACATATACAGTAGGCTCTGGCCTGACAGCGCGTCACATGTTCGAGTCCTGTTCATGATGACCTTTGCTGCATGTCTCTCCCCTTCTCTCCCTCCCACTTCCCTGTCTATCTTCACTAATAATCAATAAAGGCAAAAAGCCAAAAACAAATCATAAAAAAAGAAAAAAGAAAAAGAACAGTGAAACGAATTGACTACACTTGCTGAATTCATAGTCTGTTGTGCGACAGTGTTGCACTCGGGAAGTTGCCGCTTGTGGATCAAGCTATTTTTGGTGGGCAACATCGTCACACAACAAACAAAGCATAAATCGGGCTATCTGAGTTCATGGATAAGCTGAAAAATCTGTGCACATTTTTAGCAGCACTTTTATAGTCTTTAATGCATCATTCGTTCAGAGAGACCTTTTATTTAATATGCCAGAAATGCATGGTTTACAATGTGTGTGTATGTATATATGTGTGTGTGTGTGTGTGTGTGTGTGTGTATATATTTTCTTATATATATATATATACATATATACATATATGTGTATATATAATATGTATGTATAGTGCAAACACACCGGCAGGCTGTACCATGACTAGCCTCTCTCACCTCATATTCCCTGGGTGCTTAGGCTGCTATCCAGATGGTTGAGAGTGTTAGCAAAGGGAACGGCACAGATGATTGGCTGTCATGCAGGGCAGGCAGCAGAGGGCTGTGGCTGACCAGGCACACTGAGGTTTTGGGAGGGGAGGGGAGGGGAGGGGAGGGGAGGTTAGAGAGATGTTGAGCGGAGCCCTAGTGGGCCAGCTGAGCACAAAGAGGGCATAATACTGTATGACCCCATGCCCCATGACAGAGAATGCAGATCTTCACGCTGTGTTAAAGGCACTCCCTCTTTTAAGCACTACACTGCAGTGCACACATGCTGTATTTAGCTGGCTATGGAATACACTGTGTATTTATTTATCAGTATGGTATTGAGTTACTGAAATCACAATTCTTCTTTTCTACTCAAGAGAATCGCACGCAGCTGGTTCTTCATGGATGAAGTGAAGTTACTGTGACTATAGCCCACTGAAACTTCTGAATAAAAAAAAGTCCTGCTCCCTTATAAAATCGAAAATGCCCCCAACCATTGCTCATGTGATCACAAGTGAATTGAACCTTTCAAACAGAGGCTCAGTAAATGTATCTCTCTGTTGATTGCACAAAGTGCACCATTAAGCAAACACTGTACCGGTATGCTTGACTGGATACACGCACATCCCAGCTGTTGTGTCAGTCTAAAGCCTATATGATACTTTATCATTAGAAAATATGTTATTTTGAGCACGGTGGCGCAGTCGGTACTGCTGACGCCTCACAGCTAGAAGGTCCTCCTGGGTTTGATTCCCACTGGGGACGCTGTGGGCGTGTTCCCTCCTCCGCGTCATCAGTGCCCATACCCTGGGTGGGGTTGGCGAAAAGGCCTTTCTGTGTCGAGTTTGCATGTTCTCCCCGTGTCCCCTAGGGTAGGTAGTAGGTAGTACCTCACAAAAAACATGCAGTAATCCTGGTCTCTAAAACTGCCTCCCCCTGGTGGAAGTGAAAGGAACTGCATGGTTGGAATAAAGTGTTCCTTCCACGCGTTACATCCAATCCGGGGAAACACCCCCCCCTGTCAGGTGAAAAGAAGCGGCTTGGACTCCTCATGCATGAAGGAAGCATGAGGGCAGTCCGTTGATTTCCCCAAGTTGGCAGACGGATTACTGTAGATAATTGACACTGGGTGAAAAAAATCGTGGGATGAAATAAGAAAGAAAGAAAATCAGTTATTTACAGTGAGCGACACGAGCGATCATGCATCGAACTATAAATAAGGCTTAACCACTTGAACACATACTTTGTTGTACAGTACGTCAAATACCGGATCTGATCTTCAAGCTCACTAGGCGTCGCGATGCGCTGTGACGTGTTGTGATTTTGATCTGATCTTCAAGCTCACTAGGCATCGCGATGCGCTGTGACGTGTTGTGATTTTGTAGACCCGCTATTTCTGTTGAATGTTCTTCTATTTTGCCAATTGTTGTTTTTGCCAAAACGGTTCTTCTTCCGCCAAATGTTCTTCGATTTTTATTTATTTATTTATTTTTGTCAAATATGTTTTTATTGAACAGATTATAAATTGTTACAAACATTATGATATGAAATACATTTATTTTTTAATGAAACAAAATGAAAGAAAAAATAAACAAGACAAAAAAGAGAAAGAAATCGCTTAACCCTCCCACCCATACTGCTCAGTGACACTGCATACTATATAATAAGATGATAGAAAGCTCATGGAAAACATCTGAAAAGAAAATGGCGTACAGTCAACCATATCAATGGTATCCTGTCTATTAATTGTTTCTACTCAGGTAATGGACAAGGGGCAGCCAAACCTTATCAAACTGTCTCTCCCTGTTTCTCAGGAAATACCTTATTCTCTCAAGATGAAGTGTACTAGTCATTTCATTTAACCAGTGCTTAAATGTAGGAGCCTCCTCCTTCTTCCAGTGTGTCAAAAATTGTTTTTTCGCTGTATGTTATGTAATAATGGAGTCTATGTATGACTCGAAACTGGATAAGGCAATGTCTGGAATTGATAGAGCACGCATTAATTTCTTCAAGGCTGTCTTCCCAGAGCTCGTCTGAAATTGAGGTCCCCAGCTCATTTTCCCATGCCAGCTTAATAGCTGATGTAGTAGGTAGGTTTGCCACTTGAAATGATTCATAAAGATGTGACACCCTCACGTCTGGTACTCTATTATTAAGAAGGAACCTATCTAGGGATGAAGGTGTAGCTCTCTCAAAAGTGGGAGAAAGTTTACTGATGTAGTTCCTAACCTGTAGAAACCTAAAAAGGTTACTCCTAGGGAGTCTATATTTTTCCTGCAGTTGAGCAAATGAGGCAAAAGTTCCACCCATATAAGTCTCCAATTGTGCGTATACCCAAACCCTTCCACTGTGCAAACGTATCATCCAGTTGGGATGGTAGAAATGAGGGGTTATCAGCTATAGGGAGCAGAAAAGATAGTGAGTTGTTCCTAAAATATGTTTTGATTTGTTTCCAGATTCTTATCATACTGTGAATAACAAGGCATCCATTGTAAATGGATTTATCTAATTTCACGGGGGTCCGGGGATAATATTATTGAACTTAAACAGTATGGGCGACATTTCTCCTGCTCCCATTGTAGCCAACGGGGAGGTTCAGAATGTTCTTTGATTTTAAACAAATTCACGTTCTTCTATGTTTGCTGAATATTACTCTGTTTATGCAGGATTTTCACCATTGTGACATTCTCGCTAGGGTTCATGTACTGTAGTAGTTAAGGCTAGGCTGTGCACCACCAAGGCATTTTTCCCCATACAAGGCACTCTTCCAAACGGCCAAAGTTGAAAATGATTCAAATCTCTGCAACTAGATAAAAACACCATGCATACAGTATACGCACATGTCTCGGCACAGAATAGATCCCCAGTGCCTCGTCATGCTGTAGCTGTAAATACACGGCGCTCCCATTGAAAAAACAACAACAAAACACTGTGTCGGATACAGCCCCTTACTGTGAACCCCTTAAGACCTGGAACGCATCTGTGTCACTTTAGTGTTTAACCACAATAACCCATTTTATACTTTAGCGATTTAAAAAACAGCTGATCTCATACAATCTCATAGTGCTACAAGCTTGTAGATCAGCTTTTTTTATTGTGGAAAATGTGTGCAAATCTTTATATTATTTCATTATTATCTTTTATTCTGTGGGTCCCTGGAACAAAATATTTTGAGATGGGGGGGGGTCTGTGGCCAAATACACATAATTCTGGGGGTCCTTGACATGAAATGGTTTGAGAACCACTGACGTAGAAACATAGGTTTTTCAGAAAACTTTCATGATTTTAAACATTTTGTAGAATCTGGTCTCAGATCTCAATGAAAACGACGTGCCTGGCCTTGACAGTTGCCTGTAGCAGGCTGCAGGCTGGATGCAGTATATTAAAACCTTGATTGATCCGCCACTATCCCTGCTGCTCTTCCATCAGTCAAACTGCAGGCTAGTCAAACTGCAGCCTGCAATGCTCAGGCCAGTGACACAGAAATAACAGATTGCTAAATACGGCTGCTTAATCAAGGAGGAGGGAGACTCGGTGCAGAGTGGTGCAATGGTTTCCCTGTTATTATGGCTGGATAACCTCTGTCTGACTGAAATAATAGTTGTCTCAGAATGTACTCGGAGAGGCTGTGTTAGCTCATTTCGGGCCGGGAACCCCCTTTGGTGTTTTAAGCATTATGTTGTACTTTAGCTTTTGAAAAATAGCAGATCTACAAGCTCGTGCCGCGCTACGAGCATGTTGTAGGTCTGCTATTTTTGAAAAATCGTGAAAATGTGGCGCAAATCATTATATATATTCTTTCAGAGCGAACGTTTTTAACTCATATATTTGCTTCTGGGGGGGGGGGGGGGGGGGGTCCTTGACATGAAATATTGAGCACCACTGATATAGAAACACGGGTATTTCAGAAAACTG
Organism: Protomyctophum bolini; assembly: GCF_963924005.1. Lineage (NCBI taxonomy): Eukaryota > Metazoa > Chordata > Actinopteri > Myctophiformes > Myctophidae > Protomyctophum > Protomyctophum bolini. The sequence goes on from NC_137872.1 coordinate 28,439,076, forward strand.
TCAGGATCTAGAAAACATTTTTTAAATGTCAGGCCTAAATGGGTTTAGACCTGGCTGCATGAACTGAAAAATATATTACATCTCTCTTTTATGACCATAGCATAGGCCTACCTATTCTGGGTCAAACAACGCTTTGAGATGTTGTAGATTTCGGTGTGCAAATCCCCAGCGTTGACGTAATGAAATTGTACATAGTTAGTTTAAATTGTCAAGCTAAACGTATTTGTCTCTCTGAGACACATACTGTAGCAAGTATTGAGAAATGGCGAAATAAGGTTTGGAAAAAAGTTTGAACAAAGCCGATCTGTTATTTTCTGCCAGTCCTTACTTCTATGTTTTGAATTTAAATGTTGTTGTTTTTTTGTTGTTTTTCATCTGAAAATTGGTAGTGGTAGGTTTAGTGTGTTACTGTCAATCGTGGCTCCAACATGGATTAAATAATTTAAAGCCCTCAAAGTGTTAACAACCAATATAAGGCAAAATGTTCTAAATTTCATTATGCTTTAAGTAGCATGTGACGTTTTAAACTAGGGGTTTTTCATGATTCTGAATGCATTCCAAGCATTAGTTTTGCACAAAAAACACTCCTTGGGCTAAAAACGAGACTAAAGACGAGGTCAGCTCATTTGGGCAAGTGGATATGGCCAAATTTAACCCAAGGAGTGTTTTTTTGTGCAAAACTAATGCTTGGAATGGGTTCAGAATTATGAAAACCCTATAGTTTGACACATCATATATATATATGATACGCTACTTAAAGTATAATGAAATTTAGAACATTTGGCCATATTGGTTGTTAATGGTACCCCAACTTTCAGCAGCTGAAAAATCCCCTAGGGTGGCTGAATAGAAACCAATGTGGGATGTGTTAGTAGACCTTTACAAACACATTGGTGAAGACAAGTCTCGGTAAGAAATGTATTCCCAGATTTTATTAATATCCTCTGACTATGATTCTTTTCTTAATCTTGTACTGCCATCAATACCAATACAACCATTCGTATCTTACTGTGTGGTCTTATTCTCATGCATAATGTTTTTGTCTTCTCTCTGTTTGGATGAATCTGCCTGCTGAGTAGCCAAGAGTACGGTCTGCAGGTCTGTTTATGTAATGAGAATAACAAGACAGCAAGCAGTGTGGGTGGTCACTTAATTAGCATAATACGGGGCAAGAAATGGGCATCTAGATCAGGTCCTTGAGGGGGTTCCAAGGGTCTGAGAGGCTAAATCTCATCAAATGGTGGTCTGTCCGGGCGTGCATGGCTCAAATGCTGAATAAATAATGGGCCTTAATTGCCCTTTATATGAAGAGGGTAGAAAAGCACTGATCTAGTCGGTTTGGTCCGGAACTGGTACATGTCTAGTGTGCCCCAATGCAGACAATGACCCCCCCCCCCCCCAGCTTAGGACAGCACTTATCTGTGTGAGAGACTGGCTGTATAATTCCTGTCCATATTGGAGAGCATCTCCCTTTGTGTCTTGCGGCCCCATCATCAGGCCCATCAGGCCCCATCATCACAGCTAGCAGATAATTGTGTTCTCAGCTCTCCACAGGAGCATCGAGGGGGAGTTCGTACCTGGGGGCATGTGTATTCTCGTCCTTTTACACAATTACAATTGGATCTGTCAGTCGGAGTTGTGTGTGTGTGTGTGTGTGTGTGTGTGTGTGTGTGTGTGTGTGTGTGTTTGTGTGTTTGTGTGCGTGTGTGCGTGTGCGTGTGTGTGTTGAACATACAGTAGTACCTTACACAATGGCCATTTCTTGTACACAAAGTTCTATTTTACAAAAAGTGTCATAATAGCATGTTCTTGTGCGCTTGTCTTCTCAGAATTGTATCTGTCTGATGATGAGGCGTAATTGTTCTATGTTTACGCGTGGCAAAAACATGACATTCTCCAAAACAGGGCTGGACTGGGTAAAATAATCTGACATTTGGCCCAGAACGGCCCACGGCAACCGGCACGCAGATAGCAGATACTCCCTTTTGCTCACACTCACTGCTCCAAGACCAGTCATGTCGGAGGAAATGTTTAATTAGGCAATCTTGAATCTGTACCAATGCAAAGTGACATGCATAATCTACTATGCTGTGTGTGTGTGTGTGTGTGTGTGTGTGTGTGTGTGTGTGTGTGTGTGTGTGTGTGTGTGTGTGTGTGTGTGTGTGTGTGTGTGTGTGTGTGTGTGCGCGCGCGTCTGCGTAATGTGTATGTTGACCTTCCCATTGATGTCCTAATGCTGTGTGTGTGTGTGCGTGCGTGGGTATGTTGACCTTCCCATTGATGTCCTAATTCCTATCAATGGGACTTGATACACCAAAATGCAATTCATAATTTACCCAGGCCTACAGCTTGTGCTGACTGAGGCGCTGATCCTTGGTTGGATAACCTTGAGCAGTGTTTATCACACGTATAGTCTTTTTAATTAATTTCATCAACACTTTAATCTATTAAATAGATTACTTTAACCTTAGCGTCCCCATTCTGGGCATCTCATTATAGACACATTCGGCCAAAACAACTGCTGTTTTGTTTCCGTTGTACCTAGATTCTAGTTCTACCGCATCTACCAACTTTGTCGGCTGACTTTCATCCATGTTTGACATCATGTCAGGTGTCTTCCTCAGTGTGGTCGCTAGGGCAGGTTTGACATCATGTCAGGTGTCTTCCTCAGTGTGGTCGCTAGGGCAGGTTTGACATCATGTCAGGTGTCTTCCTCAGTGTGGTCGCTAGGGCAGGTTTGACATCATGTCAGGTGTCTTCCTCAGTGTGGTCGCTAGGGCAGGTTTGACATCATGTCAGGTGTCTTCCTCAGTGTGGTCGCTAGGGCAGGTTTGACATCATGTCAGGTGTCTTCCTCAGTGTGGTCGCTAGGGCAGGTTTGACATCATGTCAGGTGTCTTCCTCAGTGTGGTCGCTAGGGCAGGTTTGACATCATGTCAGGTGTCTTCCTCAGTGTGGTCGCTAGGGCAGGTTTGACATCATGTCAGGTGTCTTCCTCAGTGTGGTCGCTAGGGCAGGTTTGACATCATGTCAGGTGTCTTCCTCAGTGTGGTCGCTAGGGCAGGTTTGACATCATGTCAGGTGTCTTCCTCAGTGTGGTCGCTAGGGCTGTCATTACAAATTTGAGTTGACGATTAATTGTCACACAGATAATTGCGGCTAACGATTGAATTGTGTTTTCCGCATTGAACATTTTACAATTTGTGTTTCTGTTTAGGGGGCAGATATTATGACAAATAATTTAATATCTTTTTTCATTTTTTTTTTTTTTTCAAAAAACAGTGTGTGTAAGCTTGTAGATCTGCTATTTCTGCTATTTTTGATTTAAAAACTAAATGTATGGACACAATTGACGATTTTGCAAGTAAGTAAGCCGTATCAGCCCTAGGGTATAGGCCAGGGGCTTATCGCTAACACACCCACTGTGTGATATATATATATCACTAACAGGAGCTACATGACAAACATGTGACTCGTTTTTTTTTTTGTCAAATATGTTTTTATTGAACAGATTATAAATTGTTACAAACATTATGATATGAAATACATTTTTTTTATGAAACAAAATGAAAGAAAAAATAAACAAGACAAAAAAGAGAAAGAAATCCCTTAACCCTCCCACCCATACTGCTCAGTGACACTGCATACTATATAATAAGATGATAGAAAGCTCATGGAAAACATCTGAAAAGAAAATGGCGTACAGTCAACCATATCAATGGTATCCTGTCTATTAATTGTTTCTACTCAGGTAATGGACAAGGGGCAGCCAAACCTTATCAAACTGTCTCTCCCTGTTTCTCAGGAAATACCTTATTCTCTCAAGATTAAGTGTACTAGTCATTTCATTTGACCAGTGCTTAAATGTAGGAGCCTCCTCCTTCTTCCAGTGTGTCAAAATTCGATTTTCGCTGTAATCAGACCATATGAGAAGAGTTGTTTCTGTGCTCTTGTCAACATAATCATGGAATCTGACAAACCCAGAAAAGTACAGGATCGGGGTCAATATATCAGAGAGCGTCTCAAATATCTTAATTCAATATCTTTGTATCCGAGGGCAAAGGGCGAAGCTGTGAAGAAGATTTGCATCTATTGTATTACATTTGTCACAATGCGAAGAAATATCTGGGTATATGTTATGTCATTTTAATTTGGAATAATGGAGTCTATGTATGACTCGAAACTGGATAAGGCAATGTCTGGAATTGATAGAGCACGCATTAATTTCTTCCCAGAGCTCGTCTGAAATTGAGGTCCCCAGCTCATTTTCCCATGCCAGCTTAATAGCTGATGTAGTAGGTAGGTTTGCCACTTGAAATTATTCATAAAGATGTGACACCCTCATGTCTGGTACTGTATTATTAAGAAGGAACCTATCTAGGGATGAAGGTGTAGCTCTCTTAAAAGTGGGAGAAAAATTACGGATGTAGTTCCTAACCTGTAGAAACCTAAAAAGGTTACTCCTAGGGAGTCTATATTTTTCCTGCAGTTGAGCAAATGAGGCAAAAGTTTCACCTACAGTATATATAAGTCTCCAATTGTGCGTATACCCAAACCCTTCCACTGTGCAAACGTATCATCCAGTTGGGATGGTAGAAACGAGGGGTTATCAGCTATAGGGAGCAGAAAAGATAGTGAGTTGTTCCTAAAATATGTTTTGATTTGTTTCCAGATTCTTATCATACTGTGAATAACAAGGCATCCATTGTAAATGGATTTATCTAATTTCACGGGGGTCCGGGGATAATATTATTGAACTTAAACAGTATGGGCGACATTTCTCCTGCTCCCATTGTAGCCAACGGGGAGGTTCAGCTGTGTTGTTTAACCAGGCCCAAATTGCTCTAACATTGGATGACCAGTAATATAGGCAAAAATCTGGCAGAGCAAGCCTGCACCAACCTGCTTCATGTGACTCGTTTTAAGAGCGAAGGTTTTTATATACCTGTACCTGCAGTCTCCTCTACTGTACCTGCAGTCTCCTCTACTGTACCTGCAGCCTCCTCTACTGTATCTGCAGTCTCCTCTACTGTACCTGCAGTCTCCTCTACTGTACCTGCAGTCTCCTCTACTGTACCTGCAGTCTCCTCTACTGTACCTGCAGTCTCCTCTACTGTACCTGCAGCCTCCTCTACTGTACCTGCAGCCTCCTCTACTGTACCTGCAGTCTCCTCTACTGTATCTGCAGCCTCCTCTACTGTACCTGCAGCCTCCTCTACTGTACCTGCAGCCTCCTCTACTGTACCTGCAGCCTCCTCTACTGTACATGCAGCCTCCTCTACTGTACCTGCAGTCTCCTCTACTGTACCTGCAGCCTCCTCTACTGTACATGCAGCCTCCTCTACTGTACCTGCAGTCTCCTCTACTGTACATGCAGCCTCCTCTACTGTACCTGCAGTCTCCTCTACTGTACCTGCAGCCTCCTCTACTGTATCTGCAGTCTCCTCTACTGTATCTGCAGCCTCCTCTACTGTACCTGCAGTCTCCTCTACTGTACCTGCAGCCTCCTCTACTGTACCTGCAGTCTCCTCTACTGTACCTGCAGTCTCCTCTACTGTACCTGCAGCCTCCTCTACTGTACCTGCAGTCTCCTCTACTGTACCTGCAGTCTCCTCTACTGTACATGCAGTCTCCTCTACTGTACCTGCAGTCTCCTCTACTGTACCTGCAGCCTCCTCTACTGTACATGCAGCCTCCTCTACTGTACCTGCAGCCTCCTCTACTGTACGCAGTCTCCTCTACTGTACCTGCAGTCTCCTCTACTGTACCTGCAGTCTCCTCTACTGTATCTGCAGCCTCCTCTACTGTACCTGCAGCCTCCTCTACTGTATCTGCAGCCTCTTCTACTGTATCTGCAGCCTCTACTGTACCTGCAGCATCCTCTGTGCCAATATGTCAAAAGCCTTCGCTCTTAAAACCAGTCACATGTTTGTCATGTAGCTCCTGTTAGAGTGAGACAAATCAACAGCATCATCTCCCCATTAGCCCTGTGGCCATAACCAATTTGACCGTGCGCGCGCACACACACACACACACACACACACACACACACACACACACACACACACACACACACACACACCTTCCTCCTGACCCCTTCCACATACAAACACGTGCAGTATACGGTGCACTTAAAGGAGTAGTTCACCCACTATTTTATATATATTTATCAATTGCACAACCCATGAAGCCTTGAATTCATGGGGATTTTTTGTTTGTTTGTGTCACAATCCTAAGCCAATAATTTGATGATCAGTCAATTGGCCTGCACTTGTGTCTCCTACCGGTGTGGCATGCATGCACACACACACACACACACACACACACACACACACACACACACACACACACACACACACACACACACACACACACACACACAGTGATCTTCCTCATGTTGACAGCGTGGTAGGATGTGGTTTGTAGCATTGCAACACAACCTCAGGGCAGCTTGTAGGCAGGCACAAGGGCAGGCCTTCTTTTAAATCCTCTGTTGACATTCTGTTTCCTAAAACGGTCCACTCCCATCCATGTCATGTGCTTCTCTCAGAGAACCCTGTGCACCTGCCTTTTCATTGATTCTTTATCGCAGCAATCCTCACCCTGTGGGCAAAATGCTAAGAGTTGAATGACAACATAACATGTAAAAAACGGCTGCCGTGCACGTTACTTTCCCCTTAAGATCCGGCCGCCGCGGCACCGTTCCTTTATCTCTGAAGCCGGGAATTTGTGCGCGTCTCCTTGGAGTTTTGTAGTGTTTTTTCTGCACTTTCCCGGATTCAAGTTTCTCAGAAAGACCTTGGGTTTTAGGGTATCTTTCATGAAACCCAAAACCGCTGTGCGTTTTAGAACGCCTTTTCAAAATCAACCTCTGGTCGAAATGGGTTAAAATCTTGAAAAATTGGTTTTCATTGATGCCAATAAACGGGAACTTTACTGTGTGTTAGTTCCATTGATCCAAGCCAAAAGGCTGCCGTCTTTAGTGGTCAGATGGGTGTGTCGTGAAGTGTGCCCTGGTTTATTATCATTCAATGTGACATTGAATTGCTCATGAATCTGTGACCCTCGGTCAGTGAATGTGGAACACGTTCCATGCCTATATGGCAGGTCAGTTTGATTGTTTATTCCCTAAAATCATTTGCCATACATTATAGACTATTATACTGTACTCAATGTACTGTAAATTGTATTTGTACACGTGTGTACATGTGTCTATGACCTGTACTGTAGAATGATTTAGACAGAGATGCTGTAGTGGTGACTCTCCACTCCAACGCCTATTAAATCGCAATTATTTGAGATGATGGCAATTATTTGAGATAATCGCGATTATTTTTGCAATCAATAATATTGATTTCCATGTTGAGAAATGTCCATACATTTTACTTTGTGACGTGTTGTTTTAGAACGAAAAATATATCAAACGTGTCAGTGATTTCTTTGTATATTTAAGTTATTTGTCACATCTGCCCTGTGCAATTTGTGATTACGAAGCCTACAAGGAAAACAGAAATACAAATTGTAACGTTCCAATGTTCAATGCGAAAAAAAACAATGAAATCTTTAATCAAATAATTTTTGTGACAATTAATCGTAAACTTAAATTTGTAATCGTGACAGCTCTACTCTCCAGAGTAGTAAGAGTAAACCAGCTAATAACAATGAAACAAATAGTGTGGTTTATGATTCGAATATTATAAAAGGTGCAGTATAAAACGTCGACTCCAATTAAAATCCACAAACGGCTTTGAATCACGCTAGTGTGGAAGAAAGGATTTCCCCTTGGATTGATTGCATTACGGTTCCACTTTTCTTAACTCACAGTGACATGTTAACTTAGTTACATTAGTCCTCATTACTCTGTCAAGTAGCAATTACTGCTCATTTCGGTCCATGTCTTTTTCTTTTCTTCAGGATAATAGAAAGAATTTGAGCAAGTGGGTTCCTTAATCACACTGAATATGCTTCAGTGGATGTCATGTACGTGTGGTGAACGTCATTTTAATGAGTGGGCTCTCATTGTTCTCTGTTCCAGACAGAGTTGTTGATGTGAATCATTCTCATGGTGGTACACCAGGCAGGCACATGTCTCTCTTGAATGTATGTGTCAACATTCAGGTAGAAAGACTTTGGTCTCACTGGCTGTAGTCAGTGGAAGATCATTCTTTTTCATCCACACATAATTTTGGTTCGTTTGTGTGTGTGTGTGTGTGTGTGTGTGTGTGTGTGTGTGTGTGTGAGACGTGTGTGCACGTGCGCATTAGACTAAGTCGACTAAGGTTTTTTCAGAAGACTAACTAGGACTAAGAGTAAGACTAAACCAAAATATTGTGAAAAGATTAACACTTGTGTGTGTGCACATCTCTGTGCATGCTGCCCAGTTTGCTGGAAATCTGATGAGTTGACAAGATGCACTTTGGCCAGCGCCGACTGTTTGCATGCAGGACAGTATCAGCGCCGGTGATGTAATGAGGATTTTTGGCTTCCATGTGACGGTGTTATAGTCCCAGTCCCACTGCACTGCTGGCCTGTTCAAGGTTCTTTTAGGCCTCCATCATCCATGTGACGGTGTTACAGTCCCAGTCCCACTGCACTGCTGGCCTGTTCAAGGTTCTTTTAGGCCTCCATCATCCATGTGACGGTGTTAGTCCCAGACAGTCCCACTGTACTGCTGAGCCTGTTCAAGGCTCTGTTGATGTTCCACGCATGCACCTTGGCCCCATTTCTTTGTGCCTTTCATCATGTAATGGTGACTATTACCTTCTCTGTGTATATTGCATTTATTTGTCAGCGGCGTCCTGCCAAACTACCTGAAATAGGCAGTTGTGTAAAGTAACTAAGTACATTTACTCAAGTATACTGCATTTCTCATTTTCAGTAAACCCGTCACCTGACGGGTTGCGAGGCGTTTGGGCGTGCATCGTGTTAAAAGGATCCCTGGCTAATAAGACAAATATGCCGTATACTTGCCCTATGCATTATAACTTGCCCTCTATAACTCAAATTAAAAATCATTTAATTTCTTTCATAAATAGAGAATCTTTCACTCAATAGGAAGTTGATGATGTCATATGTCCAGCAAATTGAACCCTAGCACTCAGCCCAGACCAGAGCCTGTCGTTGCTGCTGGGAAAGGAGATTCAACATGTGTGCTGGATGTAGGTTAAGGGCTTTATTTTTCACTCAGCTGTTTTACACTCTGATGTTATTTATAAACCTTGGCAGGAGTCGGTGTGATAATGCACAGTGCCCGCCCGGGGCAGTGAGCATGAGTAGCCCAGGCATACGGATCTGTAATCTGCCGTAATGCGAGGGTCTGCACGCACCCAATCCAAATTCCTATACAGGATTTCTATTAAAAAAAAGCATGTATTGTACAGTAAGAGCGGTCACCAGCTGAAAAGGGGCTCTTCTTGCATCGTCAATGTATGAAGATGAAAAGATGGAGAATTCAGTATAGACTCGCGTGGCCAGATTTGGAGTCTGGCCACGTGAGCCTATAAGTACAGTAGACTGACAGGAAATGGGGAGCGAGAGAGAGATGGGGAGTGACACGCAGCAAAGGTCATCGGGATTCAAACCCGCGACACGCTGTCAGGACTCGGGAGGTGTGCCCGGACTGCTATTGCAGTGGCCCAGGCCAAACGTGGAGAATTCTGCCTATTTATCTCAATAAAACAACTTTGATCAAAATATGGCGTATATACGGACCACATTTAACCCATTTTGACCTGAGATCAGATTCTATAAATGTCTTCTACATTGTGACAGTTTTCTGAAAAAGCTATGTTTCTGTGTCAGTTGTTCTTTGATACTTCAAAGATACTCCACTCTGTGGCGCGCTATGAGCTTGTGGATCTGCTATTTTTCAATAGCTAAAGCATAACATAGTGCTAACACCAAAAGGGGTTAACAGCTGTGCTATATGGCATCACATGCATTTCTGGCAGTCCCTAGCTGGTGCAGCAGCTCATGTGCATGTGGACTGTAGTCACTGTGGACTGATTTTTTTTTTTAAGTCGTTTTCCTCTTCATTGCCACAGGCGGAAGAAGATGACCTATCACACTGTAGCCCATTGGTTATTTTAGTCTGCTGAGCTTTCCCAGCCAGCAAATAAAGCCATGTGATTTGTATATACTAATCCTTACCCGTATGTATGTATTTTGAGGTGTCAGAGGCACTTGCCCGTTGGGCAAGTAGTACAGGAAAGGTGCAATTCTGGGGAAATAGCAACGTTTGGTTGGCTCGAAGGCACAGAAAGCCTCTGAAATATAGGCCCCTCCCACTGATTTAGCTAGCCTATTACAATGTCAGGTCACCCCTGTGATCATAAAAGTAATTAGGAGGCGAATTATCCCCCAAAAATCATGTTTTTGCAACAAACGTTAAAATTGTTCGCATTCGCGGCGCCCCCTATGGATGAAAATGTAATTGCTTTTGGCTCTCTGTTGATTGAACCACCCTCGACATATGGTCTTGGTCTTAACTGGAGCAGTAGAATGTAAAAGTACTCGTTTGCACATCACTTGCCATAGTTTCCTAGCAGGAAGTGCCTACGTTGATGAAAGGCAGTTTCTCCAGAGAGGAAAGAGTGGGTGTGTGAAAGCTGTTTAAGTTTCTGTTCATTTCATTGGCATCAATGAAATCAAAGTTTCGTAGTTCAGTAGATGAGACTCACAGCCGCTGACATATCCTCCCTGTTGCCTCTAGTCTGTGCACCCAGGGGGCCACGCCCACTACCAGGCGTGTAGACGGAAAGGCGAAATCTTTCTTTCTTTGCCATCTCACTGGCAACATGCAGCCACAACAAGTGCAATGGTGTACATGTAGCAGGCTAGCAGCACTCTTTACCATTACATCCATGATGATGATAATAAGGAAGATGTCAGGGTGGCACAAAAAAATGTCAATGATGTAGTGCTACTGGTAGAGCTGCCTTTGTAGTATGATATCCATACATCAGAGCATATAGGAACATGCTTGGAAATCGGGACATGTGAATTACAAATTCTATTTGTCTGTCTATGTATGTTATTCTCTTAATTTATCTATTGATCTCTCACACACTATACATACAAGATAATCTGGACTTGGCAAAATGAAAGTCTGTTTCTCTTTGTTGACTTCTCCTTGTGTTCACTCTGAGGGAACTTTCTTCCTTCCTTTGAATTTGACTCAAATAGTAGACAATATTTTAGGGCAGGCCAATAAAGTCTATATACATTTCCCACGTTAAACAAAAGAAGCCTGTCGGCTGCCGGACTATAAACCAAGAAGCTGAGAAAGGGTCCATCAGAAATCTGCTGCTGTATCTCACACCTATCACAGAAGTTAATTTTATTCATTATTATTAAGTGTTGATTTGCCTATTTGTGGTGGCACATTCTATCAGGGCCTGTGTTTACAGCACTGTGTTAAAACCTGACACATGTTGAATGGATGCACTGCAGGCAAATTGACCTAAGTATCAATATCAATACTATATATTGCATATCAATATCAATACTGCAATATAGAAATACTCTCTCTTCCTCCTCCGCGTCATCAGTGCCCATACCCGAAGGCGGGGTTGGCGAAAGGGCCTTAAGTTAAGTCCTTTGATCTCCCCAGGTTGGCGGAGGGTGTGTAGAGCCCAGGATCACAGTAGATGATTGACACAGGGGTGAAAAATGGGTTACAAAATCGTGGGATAAAAAAAAAAAAAAAATACTAGTAAAAGTCTAGAATTCAAAATGTACTTAATTTGCTTACTAAAAGTACAAAAGTGGTGTTATCAAAATGTACTTAAAGTACAAAGTACTCATTATGCAGTAAAGTAAATGTACTTTCCACCACTGCAAAAAAAGATGTTGTAGTTGGTTAAAACTCATGTTGAGAACCCTCATGTTTCTAGTAAACAATTGTGGGACATCAAAGAGTTTAAATCATTTCTGATTCCCCATCCGGAATGATCTGCTGATTATTCATAAGACAAAATATAGAGTAAACAACATAAAAAAAGCATAGTTAGTTAGTTGAATAGTTTGGAGCAAACGGCAAAAAATACTCTCGTAGCCCATGTCTGAACCGCTTGACTCCTCACACAGGAAATTGTATTGTCTAATCCTCTTGAGGTCCTAATTCACAGTGAATTGATTTCTCTGTGGCAGTGTTCCCTGGAGTGGAGATTGGAATGTCACAAATAGACTACAGTACCAAGTCATTAATATTAGCTACCACCTTAATGTCAAAACAAAAACGGTCTCTATATTACTTTTACACTCTCCTTCCCACAAGTGCCAGCTCTCACACTCAAAGGAAAATCAACTAGAAGAAGTGCCCTTCTGGGCAGTGGGCACAGGTCTCCACGAGCAGGAGGATAGGAGTGTGTGTGATGTTTGGGAGTAATATAAGTTTTGTGTGTGTGTGTGTGTGTGTGTGTGTGTGTGTGTGTGTGTGTGTGTGTGTGTGTGTGTGTGTGTGTGTGTGTGTGTGTGTGTGTGTGTGTGTGTGTGTGTGTGTGTGTGTGTGTGTGTGTGTGTGTGTGTGTGTGTGTGTGACGCGACTTGGCCTGTTGTAGTGCCACCATGACTCTGATTTGAAAACTGTCAAGTGACATTTCCTCCTCGCCCTAGTGGGAATATGCATGCTCAATTGGAATCGGACGCTGCGTTGATGAGTTATTACGATTTGTACAAAGCGGTCTACTCCTGAAAACTTTAGAAGAGCCGATGGGCTTTTTATTTGTATTTTGAGCAGTTGAATAATGCTGACTGGAAACTGTTCTCTTTTCTCGTTCAGACATTCTCTGAGCTCATAGTCATAAACATGCCATGGCTCTACTCTATGGATGGAAGTGGTTCTTTCATTAATTCAAGAGAAAGAAATTGAGTCCGCAACACTGGTAAGGAATAACTCATCTCAACTGGTTTATTAATTCAACGTTTCGAGATCTAAACGTTCTTTCGTTAATTCAACCTCCCTATTCTGGCCTTGTCACAATAGGCGAACATTCAGCAAAAATAGAAGATATACAAGCTGACAACGCATCGTAACGTGAGCTTTGGAGATTTGGTGTAGCGGGACAACAGGAGGGGGGACAGTATGGAACTCTGAGGGACTCTGTTCCATGAAGTATAATTATGAGTTTAAATAGTTGAACCTCAGGATTGTGTGGAGGGACAGCTAATTGTTTTCAATGCTGGCAAGTTGCAACAAAAGTACAACTTTTTTTTTTTTAAACAAGCAGTTATGTAAATAGGATAACATTAAAAATCTAAATCAGAATCCTCCTCAATGGCAGCAATGAGTCGTTTCCCCATGATAGCCGTTATGTTTGGGTGGACATTTTACTTTGACAGTAGTCAAAGCTTGCATGGGCCAATGTTAAGTGAACAAGATTTAACTTACTTTAAGTTACTTACATGCTATTTAGGCCTACTATCGAACCATATGGCTTTATGGGTAATGAGAGAGGGTGCTGAACTTAAAGACTGCGAGTGACTAAAATGTGTTACAACGAATGATTCGTCAACACTCTTTTCAGTTGAAAGTAAGTTATTGTTGTCGAGCCAAAAAAAATCACATGTCACCAAATAATATATCAGGCTTAACAGGGAGTGTGTGTTTTATTTAACCGACAATACACTAGCAGAGTCAAAGAGTGGCTAGTGTTACCATGGTGTTAAATTGGTTAGTGTGTGTGTGTGTGTGTGTGTGGGGGGGGGGGTGTGTGTGTGTGTCGGTGTCCTATTTGCAATAAATTCAAATAACACAAAGAAATACGATGTGAGCTAGAGTTCTTTGTAGATCGAGCCAAGGCTTTTCTCCTGTCTTTTTTGGGAGAAGATCGGTCGTAAAGATAACAGGGAATGACATGCAATGGTCTTTGAAAGGGAGGCCAAGGTAGAGTTGTTCCCAAGGCCATCTGAAGAGTTGTGTGTGTGTGTGTGTGTGTGTGTGTGTGTGTGTGTGTGTGTGTGTGTGTGTGTGTGTGTGTGTGTGTGTGTGTGTGTGTGTGTGTGTGTGTGTGTGTGTGTGTGTGTGTGTGTGTGTGTGTGTGTGTGTGTGTGTGTGTGTGTGTGTGTGTGTGTGTGTGTGTGTGTGTGTGTGTTCGTTCGTCCCGTTTGTCCTGTGCCAGGTCGCGCCGTGCCCGTTTGTGGTGCTCGCACAACTTCTCGTCTTTGCATTGACTTTGTATGTAATCGTGCCGCTCTAACCATCCAAGTCTGAACCTGAACTTAAGGCTCAATATCATAATTAAAAAATTTCCTCAGCTCTACAAGCTCACAATGCAATGAATCATGCCACCTATAGTGGATCAGCTACTGTACCTTCAAAAACATTTTGTATGACAATTTCTTTTTTTGTACAACAAAGTAGCCTATAATATAGGGTTTAAAGGTTAATCAGACTAACTAGTTTATTATTTAAAATAATATGCATTGATATACAATAAATACTATATATATATATATATATATATATATATATATATATATATATATTTATATATATAAATAAATATATAAATACACACATAAAGACTTGTTTCTCGATTATTCGATTAACCTATATGAGCGAGATAAATTAATTATTGGTTCTAAATATTTTCAATATACATTAGTTTGGTTAATATTGCCCAGCCCTAGTGCAGTATTTATATCCCCCTGCTTTATCAGAGGCAAAATATCCAGGAGAATTAATACATCTTTCATGATGAGCAGAATGACTGAAATGTTAGGAAACTGTATGCCTTTACAGTACAGTATGTATTTGGGAGGTCTGAAGAAGAGCCTGGTCGGCTCAAAACGTTACAGATGAAGTAAAAGGTTTGGGATTCAGTAATTGGTGTGCGGACTATTTTTATTCTTGTAGGCCTATGTCACTTTTTTTATCTGGCACCCAGCCTAGTATATGTTTTAGATGTGTGTGTCTTTTGGCTGTTTTTCAGCCTCCTTTTTGTTAGGAACTTTACCATTACATGACACTTTACTTTACACTTTACTTACATAACTTTACATGACAGAGAAGGAGTGTGCGAGTGCGAGTATGGTATCAGACCGTATCACAGTAATCATACAATCAAATCCTCCGTGTTGATTTGACTCTGACAGTCTTCAAATGCAACCACACCAACCGTATTAAAGTTCTCAGTCGCCACGACTGATTTCAGTCATGTAAATTCCCTAGAAGCCAGCATGTCTTCTATAGAATCATGTCACTCACCAAACATAGACTATCTTCTACGTTTATGCTTGTAGTCTTAATTTCGGTTACTAGACATTAAGATTAAAGACTATTTAAAGTGGTCAAACAAGCAATATAATACAGAAACCTTAATGATCTCCGTTATTTCATAAAAGTCTAGGTTAAAGCCTTAATTCACAATTTCTTCAACTCATTGGCTGTTTAAAACATCACACTTTTAAATATTGCACCAATTGTTTATGAAACACAGAAGGCGCTAAATTGTGTGCGGCACTCTAATTTCATGCAGTTTTACCAATCCCAGATTAGGACTTTGTGATATTTTATTTTGCTTTAATCCATGACCATGCATGAACCACATATGTAAACTCTCAGAGTTACAAACGGACCCTTTTATGGTGTGTGGTAAATTGCCGTAGTAATAAAGTCAGTGAAGGCTTGCTTATGACTGACTGGCTGTGTATTGCTGATTGATTTGAGTTTCTTCTTACATGACCTGGGGTAATTTCATACCTGTTTCCCCAAGTGTAACCTTTGGCCGCTGGCATTAACTAACACACGATATGGGTTCTTCTACGGCTCATTGTCCCTTTGCTGGATCTCCTCTCCTTTGTGTCCTTTGTGATCTTTCTGTGTTCTTTCTGCTTTGGCAATGTAAACGTATGTTTTCTCATGCCAATAAAGCCCTTTGAATTGAATTGAATTGAATTGAATTGAATTGTGTCCTTCTTGCTCAACCCACCCCCCCCATTTTGGAGTCATAAGACTGTCAGGCAGGCCCGTATTTTAGCTGAGGGAGGTGCAGGGCTACAGTAGACAGTGGTGGAAAGTAACTGAGTAGATTTACTCAAGTACATTCTTGACTACTTTTACTTTTACTTTTCCATTTTTCCATAATGTATACTTCTACCCCACTACAACTGGTATTTCTTCCACCACTGGCAGTAAGTATACTGTAGGTGGATCAGTGTAGACCTGTAGTGGGCAGAACAGCCCTGCTGGCTATAGACTGTCCTCAGTAGACAGATGTCACATGACATCTCCCTGCTGTGGCATCTCACTACAAAAGCAACACCATGGCAAATCCTAGACAAGATTTGGAGATTAGATAAGATGGTTTTTTTAATAGCAGTTTAGGGGTGCAAGTGCAACAGTTAATTCATTGATTTAATTGATTATTAAAAATATCAGTTTTTTATGAAAAGATAAATACATTTTAATAAAATAATCCATTTTAGGGTAGATTTTTTCTTTCTTGTGTCATCAACTCAACATTGTCAGGGACAAACATTTTCAAAAACTGCGAAAATAGCTTTGCGCCATGTTTGTTGATATAAAGAAATGCTACCTAATACCTATATACTTATCGCTACAAAGATAATTGATTAGTTGCAGCCCTATATCAGTGGTTATCTTATCAATTTAGACCGTATGAGAGCGTTGCAGGCAGCAAGAGCTGTGGACAGCACAAAAGCAGGGCGACGGGCATGTAAGAGGCTGGGAGACAGCGCAGAGAGATTCAGACGGTCAAACAGAGATATGCACATATTTGTCTGCAGCTTGCTGCCAGCATGTGGATTCCTGATGTTCTGCATTTCAGGGTCCAACCAGGAAAAGGAGCTGTCCCTATAATCAATCATGAGCAGTCTGACTCCGCACTAGTCTCTGGTTCCAAGTGCTTCAGAATGTAGCCTTAACCCTCCAGTATTGCGGTTGAGAGCAACATTGCAGCTGCCACAGCCCCTTTCAGCACTTGGACACATTTTTTATTTTTTTATTTGTACTGTATTATCATCCAGTTGAGCTTCATCTTGCTACAGTATATATGCCCCGTCATTGTGACATGTTTGTAGATTTAACCAATAGAGTCCATTTGAATCTTTTCGTAACCACCCCTTGGAAAGAAATCTAAATACTGAGGGGAACCAGACTCATTTCCACGCAGTGATATTAGTATGGCTACACAAGGCTAGTCATTGGCCACTGTGTCTTCTTTTTTTTTTTTAAGATATTTTTTGCGGCTTACGCCTTTTATTGGTTTTTTGAAGGGACAGACAGTAGGCTGACAGGAAACGGGAGAGAGATGGGGGGATGACATGCAGTAAAGGCCGTGTCGGGCTCGGGAGTCGAACCCGCGGCACACTGCGACTGGATTACCAGTCGGGTGCCCAGACGGTTACGCCACCGCCTGGGCGCCACTGTGTCTTCTAATCATTAAATGGTCCTTGTGTGGCTCCTGTCTCTGTGGAGAATGCCTTGTTTTCACAAACTGTAGATTGTAAAATGTTTGAAGATGAAGAGGGAATAATAACACATGGGAATTCCATTTCAGAGACTTAAAACATTTTTTTTGTCAATACTGTGGTCCCTGAGAAAAGCCTTCTGACTTCCTCTTTTTGCTCTCTCTCTCTCTCTCTCTCTCCCTCTCAGGTTGTCCTTCAGAATTTCCTGCTCTTTCATGGTAAAACAGAGCTGAAGGCGAGGTAAGTTGCACTTTTGTGTTGTTGTAATAATGCTTGTGTTGTGTGCGGTGGATAGTCCTGGAAGTGTCTCATGTAACAGGTAAAGAATAAAAGCTACATAGTGGTTGTCTTGGTGCACGTGTAGGTTTGTGTCACAGTGGGCTGGCATTTGGGTTGTTGTGTTAAGGTCGAGGTGACACATGTGAATGTTGTGGTAAGGCGAGGTGTAGTGAGACATTTGGTTGTTGTGGTAATTAAGGGGAGGTGAGACGTCCCCTGGGATGGCATCTCAATCTCACTTGGCGGTGGGAGAGTGATGGTGCTAATGATGAGGACCAGACACTAGGCAGGCGCCTGGAGCCACAAGTCAACGCAGCCTATAAAGAGACAGAATTTGGGGGCAGACAAAAGGAACAACTTATGTACAGTACCTGGCTGCATGTGCACAAATCGTTACAATAAAGGACTGTGGCGTGAACCTTGAGGTGATGACCAGCGAGACGTGTTGTCTTTTGGTACTATAACACACACACGGTAACTATAACACACACACAGACACAGCAAACACTGTGTGTGTGTGTGTGTGTGTGTGTGTGTGTGTGTGTGTGTGCGTGTGCGTGTGCGTGTGCGTGTGCGTGTGCGTGTGCGTGTGTGTGTGTGTGTGTGTGTGCGTGCGTGTGTGTGTGTGTGTGTGTGCACTTGAGTGCGGCCAATGGATGGAGGGATGTGCTGCATACTGGCAGCCACCCACGGGGGTTCAGGTCAGGACAGGAAAAGGTTGAGAGAGGAAAGGTTCCTCCTTCAACCAGCTGACATTGTGGGCTGGTTATATACAGTCCTTTGCTGCCTCACAGACTCATTCATTAGTCTGCCTGC
Organism: Protomyctophum bolini; assembly: GCF_963924005.1. Lineage (NCBI taxonomy): Eukaryota > Metazoa > Chordata > Actinopteri > Myctophiformes > Myctophidae > Protomyctophum > Protomyctophum bolini. Next base: position 28,457,604 of record NC_137872.1, read on the forward strand.
GGCGACGCATGCATGAGGCCAATGGAAGCAGTCCTGCCTGTTTGTTTGTGTGTACAGTATGTGTGTGTGTTTGTTTGTTAACAGGATACCCAAGGGACATATTTTCATGATACTAGGAAGGAATGATCAGCGAGCTTGAGAGAAAAGATTGAATATCCCAATACTGATTTGATGCCGTTATACCACTGTCGCAAAATTGCTTGCTCTGGGTGGGATCTCTGTCGGTACTGCCCTACTTCAGAGAACTTGTAATACAATTGAATTGAATGCTGAGTTATTCAGTATACTTGATCGGGGTAATCGGGAAAACGGGATCATGTATCGATGGTTGGAATTATTGAACTCGAAACTGCATACAAAAAACACAAAATAAGCAAAATAACAATGGTGTGATTGGCTATACAATTATACAATTATATCTGAAAACTACACAGATGTGAAGGTAGCCTACTGGGGGGAAGCCACACTCTGTGTCATAGGCTCAATATGGCAGTTTGACACATTCAGTAGATCTCGTGATCTTTTGTGGCCAGATGTAATTTCTTGGGGTATATTAGGTAGGTTGCTATAATATTTTGTAAAGAAATACATATTTAGCCCCATGCTTGAATGCCAAAAACAGCTAAAATCCCTAAAATGAAAGAAAGCAGCAAATGAAGAAAAAAGAAATTACACTCATCTTTTACTTTCTCTAATAACAACCTAAAACATGAACCTTGGTTGAAAAAAACTTTGTGTGGTGACTGTGGTCACACACACACACACACACACACACACACACACACACACACACACACACACACAATTCACTTGCACACTCATATCAATCATTTGCTGACGGGGAATGTGCCACTTTTGAGAATTGCGAGTGGTGGGTGTATTGACTGGAAACAAGCAGCAGTGACCCAACGCCAGGTCTTCACCACTAACCACTAACCAGTCCCACTCATTATGCACCTGTTGACTCAACACAGAATCCTGTTTGGGCCCTCAGCATGTTCATGAGCATAAACAGCATGTGCACACACGCACGCACTAAACGTGCATTTGTGCACTAATATGACATTATTAATGCTTTATCCCCAATATGTCACCCTTGCAGCCGCTCTTAAAGAGACAGAAGCAGTATCTTTATCATGTGAGTGTTGGCTGAGAGGTCTTTGCTTGGTGCAGAATTCATCCATTCCATCCATCCATCATCATTATTATTTTTATTATTAGAATCCATCTGAATTTGTCACTGGCGCCTTGTCACTCCCACCTTCAAGGAGCCATTTGTTGTCCAAGCTAATTCATCTGAGACAAGAATTGCACGAGTGCTGTCCCAGACCCAAGGTGGGTAAGAATACCGGGGGAGTTATGGCAAGCCAAGAAAAACAACACGCCCAGCTCAAACTAGATGAGGTGGTAGAATAAGAAGGGAGATATATTTTTTTAAGTGCTGCCGCCAATTGGCACTGTAGTCTGGGCACACCTGTCAGCAATTAATCAATATTGAGGACTCGCCCAGTTCCCCACACAGGCATGTTTTAGAGACGACACAGCCGTCTCAAGCAAACTTGAGCCACGAGACACACCACCGAGCGAGCTAAAGCGAGCCGAGTTGCCGCGTCGAACGTTGCGAAGTTCGGCCCCGTTCGAGTTGCGACCCGATAGGCACAGAATAGTAAATCCTCGTCCCACCTACAATGAACACAACGGAGCACTCTCTACCCCACTGACGGCCCGTCTCACCTAATCACAAGCCCCTCCCTTCGTAGGAACGTCCCTCCCTTCGTTGGGCTGAAAACGGGGTCACGTTTTGGAGACTACATGGGACCATGGGGCCTTGGGGCGTGTGTCAGGGAGGGTAAGCTTCTGTGACGTCAGTGACGAACGCACATAATCTTGCCAAGCTTCCTGTGAACCATGGCTATGCATTTCTTTAAATCACTCTGGATTAAATGCTAAATGCCTAAATTGCAAACCAGGCTACCTCCAGTGTTCAGTTTGAACTCTTACCTCCAGGTACAATACAGAAAGTACATTCATTGATGTAAAGTCATATTTATTCCTCTTTATATAACTGCAAATAAACCTGATGAAAATGAAGAGAATTCTGATTCTTGGTTGATTTATTTTCTGCAGCTGCGCTTGTTAATAACAACTGCTGCTTGCAGCTTGACACATGAGTGTGAACTATAGCCTACTCAACCTTTATAGTGCAACAGGGCAAAAGTTAGTCACTGTTGTGTACAGAGCAACGTTGTTTTAACTGGTATGAGGCATGGCTACTGTGAATAATCTAATACAGTGTTGATTTTGACAGTATATTTTGATTTAGTTTTAGTCATATTTGAGTGTTTTAGTGTTTTAGTGTTAGTCTAGTTTTAGTCGACTAAATCTGCAGTTGATATTGACGACAAAAAACACATACAATTCAGTCATTCAGTGCTACTGGATATCTTCCCTACTAGTCCCTCCCTAACATTTTTGTCTAGTTTTTATTTGTTGACAAAATGTCTTTGTTTTAGTCAGTGTTTTTATTTTGTTTTCGTCAGTGTTTTTCACTGACTAGTTTAGTCGACGAAATCAACACTGATCTGATATAACGTGGGTTTTATATTTATTTTTCTTTAATGCCATTCTCAACATGACAGGAAACGAGTGGACTCCACATTAATAATCTCATGCATAGCCAGACCTCCGCTGTCTCCTCAAACAGATCAACCTGTAATAAGCTAATGACGGGTCCTCCCACAGTTAATTACACTGGTCGATCTAGCCAGATTGACAGTTCAGTCACAATGAGAACAATGAGAACACAAGAGGAGCTAAAAAGATAGCTTCTGGTGGACGGATCAATTCACTTTGCAGGTTACAAATCCAGTCTAGAGCTATTAAATGGGGAATGTGTTCATGGGTGCAAATTACCAGATACAGTAAGTGGGCTCTAGTCTGGCTGTGTGTGCAAATCACAAATCCAAATTTTGGATTTGTGATTTGCACACACAGCTCCGTGCACACACAGCTGTTCATTGGAGACGGTGTGCACCGCTCAAAAAGATGAACCCTCCCTAGGGGTGTCAATCACCATCGTTGAGACACTGAATAGACTCTCTCTGAGGGAGATTTGACTGGGTTGTTCACACTCGCAGTGTGTTGGTGGCTTGTTAACGACCATCATTGTCTCATTGATTAACTCTTTTATGAATTAAAATGTGTACGACCATCCATTGGACTCAAAGTTAAATTACAGTAGCTGACCTAACCCTTGGACTGAGATTAGAAACCCCTCACCTATTTTCATCCAGGGGTACACTTCTAAGAACATCGACACTGGCCCTAATCACCTATCTTTCCCTTCTTTCTTCACCATCCTGCTCCCCTCCCAGCAGGGTGTTTCAGATGGCGGTGTGGATCCAGGCCCAGCAGCTCCAGGGAGATGCACTGCACCAGATGCAATCCCTCTATGGTCAGCACTTCCCCATCGAAGTGCGACACTACCTGTCTCAGTGGATTGAGGGCCAGATCTGGTGAGTTGTGTGTGTGTGTGTGTGTGTGTGTGTGTGTGTGTGTGTGTGTGTGTGTGTGTGTGTGTGTGTGTGTGTGTGTGTGTGTGTGTGTGTGCTTTCATCACGTTGGATAGACGAAACGTTTGTCGTCCTTTCATGTAGAAAATAAAACATAATCCGCGGTACACGTGCGCACACGGTTGTTAGTGGTTTTACTGCACAAAATGGAATAAAGTACCATGTTTGGGACGTTATAAAACATTAATCCGAGTTTGTGCTAAGAAAATGTATTGTCCGCAAGCCTAAAGTGAGGCTAGACTACAGATATGGAGGGCGGAGGTGGCTTTTTGCCTTTTACCTTCACCATCCATTTCACTGGCACTAGCTTCACCATCCATTTCACTGCCACTAGCTTCACCATCCATTTCACTGCTTCACCATCCATTTCACTGCTTCACCATCCATTTCACTGCTTCACCATCCATTCACTGCTTCACCATCCATTTCACTGCCACTAGCTTCACCATCCATTTCACTGCTTCACCATCCATTTCACTGCTTCACCATCCATTTCACTGCTTCACCATCCATTTCACTGCTTCACCATCCATTTCACTGCTTCGCCATCCATTTCACTGCTTCACACCATCCATTTCACTGGCACTAGCTTCACCATCCATTTCACTGGCACTACCTTCACCATCCATTTCACTGCTTCACCATCCATTTCACTGCTTCACCATCCATTTCACTGCTTCGCCATCCATTTCACTGCTTCACACCATCCATTTCACTGGCACTAGCTTCACCATCCATTTCACTGGCACTACCTTCACCATCCATTTCACTGCTTCACCATCCATTTCACTGCTTCACCATCCATTTCACTGCTTCACCATCCATTTCACTGCTTCACCATCCATTTCACTGCTTCACCATCCATTTCACTGCTTCACCATCCATTTCACTGCTTCACCATCCATTTCACTGCTTCACCATCCATTTCACTGCTTCACCATCCATTTCACTGCTTCACACCATCCATTTCACTGGCACTAGCTTCACCATCCATTTCACTGGCACTACCTTCACCATCCATTTCACTGCTTCACCATCCATTTCACTGCTTCACCATCCATTTCACTGGCCCTACCTTCACCATCCATTTCACTGCTTCACCATCCATTTCACTGCTTCACCATCCATTTCACTGCTTCACCATCCATTTCACTGCTTCACCATCCATTTCACTGCTTCACCATCCATTTCACTGCTTCACCATCCATTTCACTGCTTCACCATCCATTTCACTGCTTCACCATCCATTTCACTGCTTCACCATCCATTTCACTGGCACTAGCTTCACCATCCATTTCACTGGCACTAGCTTCACCATCCATTTCACTGGCACTAGCTTCACCATCCCGCCTTGGCAACATTGGTAACACAACAGCATGGAATCGGTTAACTCCTAACTGCTCCCCGGGATCTGTACAAATAGCACTCGCCACTCCTAATACAGTAATTAGGATTTCACGTGTATGCAAATGTAGGGTGACAAAAAATACCCCAAAGGACTTATTTACAATGTCAAATATCAACATTTACAAAGAAACCCTCAGATAATCCTAACTGACACATTTCTTTCTATTAGCCCCACGCTGAAAGGGACACGGTATATCGTCCTATACAATTAAGGTCTCAATCCCTCCATGACGCATATTTGAACAGCATGGTTGAGCAAAGACCCGCCCGGCAGCAATATTTAATGCGATGTATTTGTCCGTGTATATGTATTTTTGTTGACAAAGTTGTAAATGTCAACAGTATGAAACTCTATACCGTCATATGTATACATCTGTCGCGTGAATTATCTGTGTATCAGATTGTGAAAATATAATAAATGTAACAATAATAATAATAATAAAATTATTGAAAGACAGAACTAGTGTATTGTCTGCTAGCCTGCTGCTATACTGTTGACTTTTACAACTTTGTCATGAGTAATTCAACAAAAAATATATATAATATAACACACACAATACATTGCATTAAACAGTGCTGCCGGGCGGGCAGGTCCCGCTCCAGGATTTAGATATATGCAGATCTTACAGTACTTTTGTTGATGACACATGGGACTCAGGGACTCAATCCTCAATCAAATGAATACACCTCTATGTGTGCATGCCATGCACTTATCCAGCCTAATGCAGTCCACCAAAACTAAATTAGCCCATTCATTCATGCGTGTCTTTGTGTGTGGGCATGTGCACATGTGCCATCAGGGATGCCATAGACCTGGAAAACCCCCAGGAGGAGTTCAAGGCCAAGCGTCTGCTCGACAGTCTGATCCAGGAGCTGCAGAACAAGGCCGAGCACCAGGTGGGAGAGGACGGCTTTCTGCTCAAGATCAAACTGGGACACTACGCCAGCCAGTTGAAGGTTAGCATTAGCAACACAACCACACTACGCCAGCCAGTTGAAGGTTAGCATTAGCAACACAACCACACTACGCCAGCCAGTTGAAGGTTAGCAACACAACCACACTACGCCAGCCAGTTGAAGGTTAGCAACACAACCACACTACGCCAGCCAGTTGAAGGTTAGCAACACAACCACACTGACTATGCCAGCTGGCTGAAGGTTAGCATTAGCAACACAACCACACTACGCCAGCCAGTTGAAGGTTAGCATTAGCAACACAACCACACTACACCAGCCAGTTGAAGGTTAGCATTAGCAACACAACCACACTACGCCAGCCAGTTGAAGGTTAGCATTAGCAACACAACCACACTACGCCAGCCAGTTGAAGGTTAGCAACACAACCACACTACGCCAGCCAGTTGAAGGTTAGCATTAGCAACACAACCACACTACGCCAGCCAGTTGAAGGTTAGCAACACAACCACACTACGCCAGCCAGTTGAAGGTTAGCAACACAACCACACTGACTATGCCAGCTGGCTGAAGGTTAGCATTAGCAACACAACCACACTACGCCAGCCAGTTGAAGGTTAGCATTAGCAACACAACCACACTACGCCAGCCAGTTGAAGGTTAGCAACACAACCACACTACGCCAGCCAGTTGAAGGTTAGCAACACAACCACACTGACTATGCCAGCTGGCTGAAGGTTAGCATTAGCAACACAACCACACTACGCCAGCCAGTTGAAGGTTAGCAACACAACCACACTACGCCAGCCAGCGTCTCAAGCGAACTTGAGCCACGAGAGACGCCACAAGTTGCCGTGTTGAATGCTGCAACGTTTGCTTAGCCGACTCAGCCCTGTCCGAGTTGCGACCCGATATGAACGGAATAGTAAATCATGTTTGCCCCGACTGCCACTCAAAGTGGCTACTGGCCAATCACAGCGTGTCCTTGCACACATGCACCGGCCAATCACAGCGCATCCTTACTCAAACCCGAAGAAGATTCCGCTCGCCACTATGACACCAACATGCATGGATTCAAGTTCTCAGTCGCCACGACTGATTTCAGTCACTTGGATTCCATACAAAGGCAGCATGTCTTCTTTGAAAGCATGTCACACACCGGAAATAGCAGATCTACAAGCTTATAAGCTTGTAGATCGGCTATTTTCGTGACATGGTCAAAAAAGGTTAAAGCCTCAATCTGCGATTTCGTCAACTGGTTGGCTGTATGTAGAACAGCATCAGCAGAGGATTAAAATGATAATGTACCTAAACATTATAAGTGATAAAGAGAAAATGTAAATGATGATGTTTGGGTATATTAAATATATCCAAACATCATCATTACATTTTCTCTTTATTCCTCGAACATGGCTTCTTAGAATGCCCATACCAAACGTGAAAACTGTTTGAAAACATTATCTGGGAAGTGGGATACCTGGCTTACAATAAACTAAAACAGACGGGTGACTAAACTAAAACTTTATTTTATTTTATTCAGCACAGTATAAAAAACAATACAGTGAACATACAAATATAAGAAGGGTAAAATGCTAGGCTGAGGCAAAAAGCCCAAAAGGCTTATACGAGGCCTCTACCTTGTCTTGTAAACGTATTACTTTACTTTATTTCTTTTTTTAGACTGGAATGAACAATACACTATATCAATCTAATATAAATACACCCAGATTTAGCAAATATGCTAATTTACATCCGCAGTCCACACAAAACACACAAAACAGTAATTTAATACTAGAGCAGAGGTTAGTAGTTAAAAAATACCATGTGCTGTCTGATGCAGTATAAAACACAGACAGACAGTTAAAATGGGTGCTACTGTATGACAACAGGTATTTCAGGTGCTATGACAATTGGTATTATATCGTTCCTAAGTAGGCCGGTGACCGACGGGCATAGTGAAACACAATCACATTGAACGCCTCAAGCTAAAATGAAATTAATTTAATTGAATCAGAAGAAGACGAAGGCATATTTTGTCCAAAGTGACGGCACACTGGATAGCCATTTCAGTGGTTCGCAGGTGGTTAACGCAAACTCACTGGCTGCAGTTCTCAGAAACTGAGGAATCTGAAGGTGTTTAGGAACAGCTTGTATCCGTCATTAGGAAAACAAGCTGAGGGCAGCCCAAGCCAAGGGCCTTGGTAGCCACTCAATGCTACTATTTATTATTGAGCACCTTCCCCATGGATCTCTTCATCTGTTTGTCTTCTCTCTCCCCACTGAAGCCGTGCATTGCAGTACCACACTGTGTATACATGTGTATGCTCATGTGGACATGCATTGGACATTGCACACAATGTGTTCTAAAAATGCATACACATGCACTCACTCTGATGTTGTATATCACATTGTGTGTGTGTGTGTGTGTGTGTGTGTGTGTGTGTGTGTGTGTGTGTGTGTGTGTGTGTGTGTGTGTGTGTGTGTGTGTGTGTCCGTAAGGTGGCGTGCATCCATGCGTACATGTGCTTGTCTGTGTGTATGTATATGCCAGAGAGTCATGATGTCTTCATATTATAAAATGCACTGTGCTTCAGAGATGGATCTCATTAGGCTTGACTAATAGGGCTTAGCGTGCCCAGGGATTGGGCTCCTAAACTTAGCGAGCTGCTTCAATGGGACTAAATTGGTTGGTCCTGTGTGCCGGGCTGCTCCCCAAGTCAGTGGCTAACGAGCACTAACACGAGCACATGTTCTCCTTATCTTTCAGAGCACGTATGACCGTTGTCCACTAGAGCTGGTCCGATGCATCAAACATATCCTCTACACAGAGCAGAGGCTTGTAAGAGAAGCTACTAATGTGAGTCAAGCACACACACGTGCACACACACACACACACACACACACACACACACACACACACACACACACACACACACACACACACACACACGCACGCACTCACACACGCGTGCGCACTAATGTGGATACATGCATGTATGGATGCACTTGCACACTTATGCACAAACACACATGAATAAACACCTGTGGCTTCCATACATTATTCATTACCCAGCCTGCACCGTGCCCTGAAACATATTTTGAAAAGCTCACACGAAACATCATCGCGAAAATAATGGCAACTGACTGTGCGATGGCTAACACACACACACACACACACACACACACACACACACACACACACACACACACACACACACAGCAGCATGCTGTGACATTATGGAAATGGTGAGCTCGGGATCGCATTGAGGGAGAGACCCTCATTGCCTATGCCGCCGATTTACTACAAAACAAGCAAAATCTCCTCTCCTAGCAAAACAAATGCAGTAACAATAAGTTTAAAAATCAAGTTCTGTTTTATTTATTTTTACAATTCACTCCGGGTATGTGGGGCAGATGAGCACAATAACTATTCCAGATGAGTCAGTGCCTGGCTTTGGTTCCCTGGCCAGAACACTGAGAACACACATACATACTCGTGTATACAGTATGCCAAGAAATAGCCTTCCAAAAGGAAAACCTTCTGATTTCCTTCTAGAACCACAGCTGTAAGGGAGAAAGTAGTTAGATTTCACGTTTTATAACCAGCAGTACGTGAGTTATAAAACCATAAAGCCAGTGGTCCATAAAACACCTGCCTATCAATAACTCCTGGGCTGAATTGATTTCCAGTCCAGATATGCTTTTTCTATTACAGGGATGCACTTTAATTGATTGAGTTAGCTGTTTTACCTCTTCTGAATGTGAACACTCCACAGTGCTCCCGTCTGCAAGCAGCCTCCACTCTCTGTATGGCCAGTGTTCTCATCAGTGTTATGTTATTATGTTAGTGTATGCTTATAGAATATTACACAGTACAATATCATAGCTAATACAAGCGAGGTTCATTTAATGTGTGGGTGCGACATACAGTATTTGCCAACATTGGACTGTGAAAAAGAGGGAGGTTTTCTGGGGTAATGGCCTACATACTCTCAATGGCCCTGCCCCCATATAACCCTACACTACAGATTGTTCATAAAATAAACACTAGCGTATGAAATTAAATTACTCTTAAATGTATATCTCACAATAGATTACATGAATAAACCAGACTGGGACAAATCCCCATGGAGTTTGTTTGGGCGTAGGAGGTAATAACTAATGTGAATGTGAACTACCGGTAATGTGAATCCTGGATATGAAATGTTCATCTGCTAGGCTAGTCTGTAGTGGTCCCAATGATTTTATATTGTGTAGTTAGTTTGCAAGTTCAGCTTAAACACCACAGCAGGGTAAAACCATGGCAGGCTACATAAAACAGACCTTATATCAAGGTGTTGTAAGTAAGCAACACAGCTAATAGCATTAACAATGTGTTATATTTACATAATATACATGTAGCCTACATAGACACAGCATTGGCCACAGGATCGTACATCAACATTGCTGTCTTATGGGGGGGATGCAGACGTTGGTCCGACGTGCAACAGTCCGACACGTGCGTGGCCGCTTAAAACTCAACCGTGGCGCCCGACATGCGTTGCTGAACACCTTGAATGCCCAGATGTAGTTGGAACCTGTAAATCGGCATGCCCAGCGATTTGCAGCTTCAGTGCCCATTTCAAGGCTACTTTCATCTTGGAAGTAGCTAGAAGTAGCTAGATGTAGCCGAAATACCCTTTGGAGGATCGACAGCAACCGGAGCTATGATTACTTCTAACACGACTAGCGACGGGACCGCGATGGGCCGTCAAAAACACAATCTTTGGTTAGAATTGGGAAGCATTGATTTATTTTAGATCAAGAGTTATTCACGTTTTAAGCTTTTCGATCTCTTCGATTAAAATGGAGGGGGACCACTTTGGATGACGTCCTAACCGGAAATGACATTGAATGTTGCACTCTCAGTTATGGAATGAGTAACGTTCCGTCTTTTGATTAATCTCCGTTCTGGGCATCCGACGTAATTCATTAAAGGGACACTTCACCCTTTTTGCAAAAGAATATATGTTAATGACGTTTAGGAGCTTTAGAACACTTTCCTGGGGGTATTTATGTGTGTAATATGTGGTTTTAGATATTTTAGATTGTAGCAGTGAGCCTGTTGTCTCTGATGTCATGGACACTGGGCTCACTTCCTTCCTGGACTACATGTTGTCTCAGTAAGACAGCTCTCCCCCCTGTCCACAAGGAGGAGCAGTGCACCAAATAATTATGGGAATTTTAGTCCAGGAAGGTAGTGAGACCAGTGTCCATGACATCAGAGACAAAAGGCTCACTGCTACAATCTAAAATATCTAAAACCACATATTACACACATAAATACCCCCAGGAAAGTGATCTAAAGCTTCTAAACATCATTAACATATATTTTTTTGCAAAAAGGGTGAAGTGTCCCTTTAATAAGGCGGAGACCTCCGTCCCGGGACCTCTAAGTGTTAAGACTTACTCGTGGCTTCGCTGTGAGTTTAGGGTTAGGTTAGGGTTTGGGGTAGGGTGTCGGACTAATGCATGTCGGACTCTTAGTACGTCAGAACAAACACATGCACCCGTCTTATGGGTCTGGGCAACGTGCCGTAACCCCACTGTAAGAAAGACAGTATGCTTTCCCGAGTCATTTGTACCTGGAGACAAAGTAACTGTTTTATAACTACCGGTATTACTATCTAAGAAACAGGAAGGTCTGGCACCAATTGGACTGAAATGCATTTAAGTGTATTTCTTCTTGGGAACTGTTCCATCCATTTTCACTTTTCAGCAGCAAACTGAGCAGAGTGGGTTTCAGCTGTGTGGCAGGTATATGGGTATGACTGACTCCACTCGCTCCAGCTTCATGCTGAGCCTCAACTCTCTGTTAATGGTGGCAGTCAATCAGGTTCAACAAACAACCATAAACCTTCCAGTGATGGACTCTCAATCACCCAGTGGATATAGCCGTATAACGTTATTTGGAGGATACCATACTACCGCTGCACTACGTCACTCACTCACTCTCGCTTTTCTAATTGGCAGTCGAGTTCTCCGGTGGGCGGATTGATGGACAGCATGTCTCAGAAGTACCAGTTGATCAACCAAGCCTTTGAGGAGCTCCGTCTGCTAAGTCAAGACACTGAGAACGACCTGCGTAAACTCCAGCACAACCAGGAATACTTCATCATTCAGTACCAGGAGAGCCTCCGCATCCAGGGTGAGACTACAGAACACCACAGAGCATTGCCTTTCCAGTAGCCAATCTGAGATATAAGCCAGGAGTTACTAGTTAGTATGAGGAACAGAATAAAACATGGAACCAAAAGTTCGGAAATTTGTGTTTGGTAGATTATGTTGTACTTGTAACAATGCTTCTTGTCAATAACTTCAATACTGTTGGAAAGTCTGTTTATTTCCGTTTTAAATGATCCCTTTTAAACATCAGCACAGCTGAGTATGTGGGTTACTAGCCATGTCCTATTCTGCTGTTGCTATTGACTCTTGTTTGGTGGATTGGAATATTGAGGTCTATCACTAGAACGCAAGAAACCAAACATAATTGGCATTTTTAGTTTATCTAAATAAACTGATAATTTACCTCACCTCCCGTGCCGGAATACAAACATTCCTAATCCTGAGTGCTGTAGCCTCCCCTCGCCATTACCTATCCATGACCCGGCTCTGAATGGGGCCTGCATTATGCTATAGTATAGGAGCTGAGTTAATTATTATTCCATATTTGTCCATATACCTGTGTGTGTGTGTGTGTGTGTGTGTGTGTGTGTGTGTGTGTGTGTGTGTGTGTGTGTGTGTGTGTGTGTGTGTGTGTGTGTGTGTGTGTGTGTGTGTGTGTGTGTGTGTGTGTGTGTGTGTGTGTGCCAGTGTGTATTGGATTTTTTACTGACCTGTCACCCCACCCCACGCCCCCTCCTCCACCCTGTTTATTCTTTTCTCCCACGCCCCCCACCCCAGCCCAGCTGACCGGCCTGGCCACGCTGCCCCCTGCTGACAGACAGCTACGGGAGCCCGCCCTGCTCAGCAAGAGAGCCACGGTGGAGGCCTGGCTGACCAGAGAGGCCAACACACTACAGAAATACAGACTGGTAGGGATGGATAATGATGATAATCTTTATTGTCCCGAAGGATATTCATCTTCACAGTCTGTTCAACACCCACAACAAAACAACACATAACAGAGAAAAAACATATCACTGAGACAATACAAAACACCAGGTCCCCGCTGTACACGGAACCATCCTATCAGCACGGCAGTTTGTTTAATGCCGCGATGGCTGAGGGGACCTTTTCCTACAGCGTGCAAGGGCAGGGAGAGAGAGGAGAGATGTGTGAAAAGACGGCAGTGAGATGTGAAGTCTGGTCCTTGAGCTCAAAAGGAGGATAATGTTCTTCGTGCATTCACTGGTTGTGACACCAAGGACTCTAGAGATGATCTAGTAGCTGATGGGTGCAGATTCTTGAAGATACAATGTAAAATGGAATATCTGCACTCTCTTGAGTATGACACACAGCAGCAGTCGTCCTAGAGTAGACTGCTGCTGTGTGTTCATTACAAATAAAGAAGTTCCTAAGAAACTATACTGAAGAGAGTGCAGATATTCCTTTTTTTCACTGTTTCACCTGAACCTCATCTTGTTATATTATCTGGGTTTTGGAATCTGAAGAATGACGACACCTTTTTTCTTAAGCCTTTATTTGATAGATACAGAGACAGGAAACCGGAAGCCTCGGTAATATCCATAAATCAGTTGCGAGGGGCCTGCAGATTGCAAAATTGCCAAAGCCAAGAGCTACAGTAAGTAAGGCATTGGCAAAATTCTGTTCAGTGTGTCTGTGATAATTGGCTGTTGCCATATATGGGGCGGCGGTGGCTCAGGGGTAGAGTGGTTAGATGGGGACCACAAGGTTGCCAGTTCGAACCCGGGCTCCCCCAGTGTTGAGCAAGACATTGAACCCATATTGTGCTGGCTGGTGCCTTGCATGGTTTCCGCCGCCATCGGTGTATGAATGTGTGTGTGAATGGGTGAATTGATGCACAAATCTATGTAAAGCGCCTTGGATAAAGGCGCTATATAAATGCACCATTTACCATTTTTATGGAGAAGGCGAGGCGATGCTTCCTGTACCCGTGATCTGCATCCTGAAACACTTGTTCAGTTTCCCAAGTTCTTTGCAGTTACTATCGTTTGTGTTCAAGAATCTCTTGTTATATGTTAACACAAATGATGTGCGTGTGCGTGTGCTTGTGCGCAGGACCTGGCAGAGAAGCATCAGAAGACACTGCAGCTGTTGAGGAAGCAGCAGACCATCATTCTGGACGACGAGCTCATCCAGTGGAAGAGACGACAGCAGCTGGCGGGCAACGGGGGCCCGCCGGAGGGAGGTCTGGACATCCTGCAGTCCTGGTGAGAACCACCCAAGACCACCCACCTCTCACGCACTGCTGATTCGCACAGCAAGTTCTCATGTGGCTTTAGACTCTTTCGAGTAGAATTCATTTCGTTTTTAGCCGTATTTTAGTCGTCTGAAATGTTTTGGTTTGAGGCTACTTTTAGTCGACTAAACTACCGTGTGATTTTAGTCGACTAAATCTACAGTTGATTTTGTCGACAAAAGAAAATATATATATTTTGGCGGGGCCAAAATGGCCCACAACGTTGTGAGCTTGTAGATTTGTGGACATTTTCCCAAAACATAAAATGACTTTTCTTATGCTGCATTCACATGAGATCAGGCAAACGGTAGACGGCTCGAAACGACCTGTGGTATAATGCAGCATTAGTTCTACTGGATCTCTTCTCCGATAGTCCCTTCCTAACATTTTTCATTTGTTGATGAAATTGTCAATATATTCACAGTTTTAGTCATCATATCTTAGTTTTTTGTTTGTATTTCTTCTATGAAAAATGGTAGTCGACTAACTGTTTTCGTCATAGTTATCAACAGGAATGCACTGAGGACTCTATATCCGGAGCCCTCATCCAGTGGCATTTATTTTTCATGGTTAACCAACACCCCCATGTCACTAAAAACAAAACAAACTGATAAGACTGCTACTAAAGCGGACTCACCTACTCCCTGCTCACTTTGCTAGGCTGGGATGGCTTAAGGTGGAAGAAACTTACAATAGGTTTTGTCTTTAAAATAGTGCCCATACTTTACCTGTCAGACCACATCTCTAAAGTGAGAGGCCAGAGGCGTGAATTTCTGTTGTTACAAGTACAATAGAAAAACCCCATAATTAACTAAAAAATAAATAATAATATTAACTGAGGTGAATTTGTTTCAGGATCAGTCTGAAAGTCATCATTGTCAGCAGTCTATTTATGTTATGTGGCTGTCTCTGTGTGTGTGTGTGTGTGTGTGTGTGTGTGTGTGTGTGTGTGTGTGTGTGTGTGTGTGTGTGTGTGTGTGTGTGTGTGTGTGTGTGTGTAGTGGTACCAGTGTTTTCTGTGGTTGTCTGTGTGTGTGTGTGTGTGTGTAGCGGTGCCAGTGTTTTCTGTGGTTGTCTGTGTGTGTGTGTGTGTGTGTGTGTGTGTAGTGGTACCAGTGTTTTCTGTGGTTGTCTGTGTGTGTGTGTGTGTGTGTGTGTGTGTGTGTGTGTGTGTGTGTGTGTGTGTGTGTAGCGGTGCCAGTGCATGGCGAGTGGCTGTCTCTGTGTGTGTGTGTGTGTGTGTGTAGTGGTACCAGTGTTTTCTGTGGTTGTCTGTGTGTGTGTGTGTGTGTGTGTGTAGCGGTGCCAGTGCACGGCGATCAGTCATACGCCCTTCAGAGCAGTAGTGTTTGTATTGTGTCCCGTCTCTCTCACACAAGGTCAAACAGTAGTAGTATAGTAATAAAACTTGCAGTAAGTTATAGCATAAATCCAATTTCCATACATTCAAATTGTTTGCCAATATTGTCAGATCAATACCATAGTTTAAATAAATGGTAAATGGAAAATGGTGCATTTATATAGTGCCTTTATCCAAGGCGCTTTACATAGTTTGTGCATTACATTCACCCATTCACACACACATTCATACACCGATTGCGGCGGAAGCCATGCAAGGTACCAACCAGCACATCGGGAGCAATTTGGCCAATCACCATTGGCGTCCTCACTTTTCTGTCCTCACATTTTATTCTTTAGCTTTAAACCAATATCAACAACACCAGAGGGAGCTCCTCTGACCTATAGTTCCCCGTAGATTCGGCTCAAACACGTATTCTCCCACTCTGCCACTAACGTGTGGAATGCACTACTACTAGTACCAAGTACAACGGCCATTAAAAGTCTTGATTCCCCTCTGAGTTTTATAACCAAGCTAAAACATGGCTCTCCTCATTACTTGCGCAAGCAGAGCGCGCAAGTATTGTGGTCGTGCTGGTACGAATGCACGTGTATGCTTGGTAGGTATTGATGGTGACGTAATTAAGATATGTATCAATGCCGGGTTATAACTGGCTTTTGATGGTGACCTAATAAAGATGGGTTTCAGATTACATACTGTACATGTATACATAAAGGCATTACCTTTAATTCACCCGACACTGAAACATATCCTAATTACGTCACCATCGACAGCCAGTTATAACCCGACATTGAAACATATCTTAATTACATCACCATCAACATCAGTATACCTACCAAGCATACGCACATAACATTTCCAGCCGACCACAGTATAGTACTTTCAATTTACAACTTGCATTCATGTATACAGTACATACCGGTACATACGTTACCTGTTACCCAATCAATATTGAAACATATCGTAATTATGTCACCATTGACAGCCAGTTATAACCCGACTTTAGTATTTAATTTGTCAGGTTCTAGTTATAATTGGACTTAGATAATCTTACTACTATCTCGCCCCTAGAGTCAAACAACCTACTCCCTCAGCGAGTCCCGTGGGAGTGTCATCCTCTGGCCTCTGTAATGATACCATCCAGGAGTTATTTTTTAACCCATTTATTTACCAACTCGGGATTCCTGGATCGCTGCCCTCCACAATTTCCTATCAGGTTCTTGAGCTCTGCAGAGCCAAGCTGTAGCGCCGCAGCACGTCTACATAGGTGGTACGCTTCTTTCCCCTCCTGGCTTTGCCCTGGGTTGGCTCCCATAGGGTCAATTTACTTTCTTGTTCTAGTTCTGGGTGCCTGACACAGTGCCCTGCCTAATATATAAAAACTAAGCAACACAATTGGCTAATAAACTAAAAAGCAAGAGAACCAACATTTGCTATACTGTATGTCAAAGCAGGAGCAATTTTGACCTGAGGACGATTCTACAAATGCCTTCTAAATCCTGACAGTTTTCTGAAAAACCCATGTTTCTATGTCAGTCGTTTTCATGTCAAGGACCCCCAAAATTATATGTAATTGGCTGCCGACCCCCATCTGAAAATATGTTGTTCCAGCCTCCAGGGACCCCCCCCCGGAAACAAATATTTGAGTTAAAAACGTTTGCTCTATAAGAATATATATTCAAAAGTTTGCGCCACATTTTCACGATTTCTCAAAAATAGCAGATGTACAAGCTCGTAGCGCACTCGGTGGAGGGTTCCCGTCCTGAATGGGTTAATTAATAGCATTTATTTGTAAAATAACACCATGTTGTTGTATGGTAGAGCACTGTTTCCTAAACAGTGGGTCGGGACCCATTTGTGGGTCACGGAGCAATTTGTATGGGTCACGCCTTGAGTAAAATCACACCAGAATGTGAAGTGAGCGGTGGCCTTGGAGTCCAGCATAGTTGTTGACTTAAGCACGAGAGTTGTAATGACCGTGTGTTTGTGTGTGTGTGTGTGTGTGTGTGTGTGTGTGTGTAGCCGAGGACATTAGGGACGGAAATCAATATGATAGATGAACTGAATCAAGAAAGATTAATTGAATTATGCACTGTTTTTTGGTAGACTAAGGCCTGACTCACACCTTCGCAACATATTGATGTATGCTTGTTGTATGAGATGTATAGCTGATGCAAGCTCACAATGCATTTCCAATGGGAGTCACATGGTTTGACACAACATTTGTGTTGTATGAGGGGGTGGGGGGCAGTCGAAACACAGCCGAAAGCTGTACAACACAAATGTTGTGTCAAACCATGTGACTTCCATTGGAAATGCATTGGGGCAAGATGTATCACACCCTTTGTATACATCTAGCATGCATCAATGTTGTATGCTAGATCGAAAGGTGTGAGTCGGGCCTATGAAGCAGAGCGCGCAACTAGTTTTGCCCAGGACGATATTCGATGCGTATGCACTATGCACCGTCCCAGCAAATGACATAATGACTACTTGTGCCTGATACGGCAGTGGTGCCAGTCCAGATTACATACATGTATACATAGGAGCATTACCTTTAATCCTCCCGACACTAAAACATATCGTCATTACGTCACCATCCAAAACCAATTACACTCTGCATTGGGTCCTTTAATCCACATCTTTATTACGTCATCATTGAGAGCTAGTTATACATATACACACCATGTAATCTGGTCCCAGCAAATCAGGCACAATTGGCTGGGACGGTGCATACGAGCTGGGCGAAACTATTACTTGCGCGCTCTGCTTGTGCAAGTAACTAGAACTGCACTCTGTCGAGTGCCTACTTGGCAAACTGTCAAATCTCAGTTTCTCTGTGAATTATTAGGTTTAGCTATTTGCTACCTACCTACTTAAAAAGTAAAAAAGTAGTATTATGAAGTATGGTACAAGTTTCTATCTATAACAGATATAGATAATAGAATAGTAACATATATACATACATAGTATATATGTATAGCTCTCAGTGATGACTTAAGAAATATGTGGATTAAAGGACCCAATTCAATTCAATTCAAAGGGCTTTATTGGCATGAGAAAACATACGTTTACATTGCCAAAGCAGAAAGAACAAAACAACAATACAGCAATACAATCAAAACAAAAATTATGTACTTTGAAGGTCAGAATCTTCAATAGATCAACTTCTGTGTACCAAGATAACTCGATGCAGGTATAGTGCAGGAATATACTGTACACAATGATTAGTCTTTAGGGTGGTTGTGTTCCATTTGATATCCTTCTCCTATCACAGTAACTCACAAATCTTGCTGCTGTGTTTGCACATTGTTGTACTTCGCCCAGCAGATATGGGAGTTTTTTGTCATTGGTCATGTTTTCAAAATCTCCGTGTGTGGTTGTAATCTGTGGGAAGTATGTGTCTCTGATGTCTTGGTACAATGGACAGATGGTTAGGAAGTGTAGCTCGGTTTCCACTTCGTTTAGTGTGCAGTGGGTGCATAGTCTGTCTTCTCTCGGGATACAGGTCTGCCTGTATGCCCAATGCCAGAGTGTAATTGGTTTTCAATGGTGACGTAATGACGAAATGTTTTAGTCTTGGGAGGCACTGATTGACATATACGTCACCATCCAAAGTCGTCACTTACGTATTCATTACAACATTCTGTTTCTGAAGTGTATAAAAACAATTACCATCATGTTTCATTCTGGCATCACTGCCGTATCAGGCACAAGTAGTCATTACTGAGATTTGACAGTTTGTAGCGGTCGAAAGTACTTGCGCGCTCTGCTTGCGCACTAGTAGGCCATTTATGGCCTACTAGCAAGTATGCACTAACAAGCAAGTATGCACTCGACAGAGTGCAGTTCTAGTTTGTTCTAGGATTGTATGTTCTATGTTTCTTTTCTCACCTGTCTTTTTAATGCTGAGTCTGACCCTGGGAGCTGCGCTCCAAGATTTCCTATGCACTTGTGCGAATGGCAAATAAAATCTATTCCATTCTATTCTAAAATACCATTTATTTTCCTACATAAAAGAATAATATATATATATATATATATATATATTATTTATAAAAAGAAAATCTAAATATTTATTTTATATAAAATAATTTTAAAACAAACAAACACATCTAAGAAATTCCATAAATAAAAAGTAGTATTAATTAAGTTGTTAAATAATTAACAATTGTGTATGTTCTATGGAGACACTTTGACCCTGGTGTGTGGTAGGACATCTTCTGGCCAACCGTGTCACTACAGTTATTTGAAGTGGACGGCACACACCGGTTTAGACTACAACTACACTACAGTTTACTGTAGCTTTCACTTCCTCGAGAACTTCAGATCAGATCAAAAACCCCAGCTTGATTTCACAAATATTTGGATGTATCGGAGTAGACGTCGCTTTTCCCACCAGTCTCAGCTACAGGAGGGGCCTCATTTATTCCAAGGACACATTTCTGCAGAATGTCAAATATCCACATGAGTCCCGGACGGTTGTGTTCATGTTTTTTGTGTATTCTGTGCGTAATGCTTTCATCAGGTGTGAGAAGTTGGCAGAGACCATATGGTCCAACAGGCAGCAGATCCGGAGAGCAGAACACCTCCGACAACAGCTGCCCATCCCTGGTCCCATCGAAGAGCTACTCAACGAACTCAACAGCACTATCACAGACATCATCTCAGCCCTGGTCACCAGGTGTGTGTCTCAAGTGTGCTTTTTGTGTGTGTCTGTGTGCGTGCACATGTCGTCTCCCAAACTAAAAGTTGTGATACATTTTGAGCGCAGATTGTTTTGTTTTTTGTTTTTTTTACAAATGTTTATCTAAAAAAAAGGGGAAAAACTAGTTTTGAAAAGAACTTACAATTTAACTTTGGCTAAAATAGTTCACCGTATTCTTTTTAAATAGGGCTTTAATTCCACCCATGTGGGACAATGTTTTTCAATGGGAACAGAGAGTTGTTGTTTTTTGCAGAAATAACAAAGCACTCAGGTCCCAACTCATTCAGATGCACAGCCTGTCTCCTTCTCTTCTGTGACGCCATCTTTACCCACTTCAGCTATAGCTCTCAGAGCGTATGTTAGCATCAATTTGTGTGTGCGCGTGTGTGCATGTATGCGTGTGTGCATGTATGCGTGTGTGCATGTATGCGTGTGTGCATGTATGCGTGTGTGCATGTATGCGTGTGTGCGGCACGCATGTGTAAGCAGTGGTGTGAAAAAGGACTCACGTTTTATACTTAATTCAAATGATCAATACTGACATGCAGAAATACTAGTACAATTACAAGTAAAATTACAAGTAACTGTCCATAATTCAAAATTATTTAAGGTATTGCTATCTATCAATATGTACTTAAAGTACCAAAAGTAAAAGTACTCATGCAGAATGTCCCGTTAGTTCTGTTTTCAAATGTATACAAATCATTTGACAGTAGCCGAACTACAAGCTCAGACTGCGCCGCGATGCAATATACCTCAAAATTATATTTAAGTACAGTACTTGAGTACATGTACTTAGTTACTTTACTGTCAGTGCATGTGTGTGAGTGACTGCGAAGTATTCTGTCTCACGTGCACAACCACTGGCCTTTCGTGTGTTCAACAAAGAGGACATTTATTCACTGGATTTCATTACCCAGCCAGTGGGCTAATCGACCTAATGATTGATTGCGCATCACAGGAGCATAGTTATATCACTGTGTGCGTGCGTGCGTAGCTCCATGCTTAGCCCCATGCTGGGCTGATGCGTAGAATGGAGAGGGTGGTCTGACGCACCTCTGAGGGATCAGCTTGACCTCCTTGACCTGCGCGAGACCTTCCAATTAACAGAGAAACGAGAGAGAGAGAGAAAGGATGACATAGTCCAGGTTCAATGGAGAGAGAGAGAGCCGCAGGACTACACTTAAAGAGGAAAAAAAGAAAATGAGCGGTAGATGGATGCAAAGGAAAGTGAAAGTGAGTCAGTTAGAGATATTTATGGAGAGACAAAGAACAGGCTGCATGCGAGAGAGAACAGCAGGAGCACACGCTGTTCGATATGCACACTGCTGCAATGGTTCCAATCCTTTTAACTCCAGAAAATTGAAATTAGCAGATCTACAAGCTCACAACACGTCACTTCACTTCGCTTTACTTCTTAAACATCGTTTTCGAATTTGTGGAATTTCTCAGATTTTTCTTCTATTCATTCATGAAATTACTTTGAATGTGTTTTTAATTCTTATTAAAATAATTGTTTTAAAATAATAATAATAATAATTAAAAACTAAAACTGAAGAGACCCATAAGAATGTGTCCGCGACCCACTAATGGTCCCCACCGACCCATGCAGTGTTTGGGAACCAATTACATTTTCGTCCATGCTAAACCCCTTATCCCTAAACTACTTTGCCTTATTATCTCCACCAGGCCGAAGGCATGGGGAGAGAGTATGTTTTGCACTGTGTGTGTGTCCGTGTGTGTCCGTGTGTGTGTGTGTGTGTGTGTGTGTGTGTGTGTCCGTCTGTCCGTCTGTCCGTTACCAGCTCATCTCCGGCACCGTTAACCTGGTCGATGCCAAATGTTGCACACACACTCCCTAGATGCCAACGATGAACCTCTGCCCCAAATTTTCCAGAACGGCCTGTTATAGCGCCACCAGGAGGCTGACTTTTGTAAAATACATGTTTTGATATTACTCCTCCAGATTTTGTCCAAAAATCCCACAAATCGTTACACAGTATCTCTATAGTCATGTGCTCACGGCGGATCTGTCCAATATTTCATATTCCATCCTAATTGGCTAACATTGGCTTTCAAAGTTTGCCGGATTGGCCCTTTTGAAACAAAAAGCCTCAAATCATGAATGCAGCGTGCAATTTATGTGAAATCGTTCACTTACTTTCCTACTGGGCCGAGGACCCTTTTCACATTGGCCTGTTATAGCGCCACCAACAGGTTGATTTTTGGAACAAAGTGCCTCAAATCATTAAATTGCCATCAAAGGCGTAAGAGCAACTGGCACCCTTTTCACATTGGCCTATTATAGCACCACCAGGAGGCCTGGTGGAGACCTGCGCCCCAAGGGACGGGTCCATTTGGTTTCATTTTACACTCTCAAGAGTTAAAGATCTATAAGGGTCCATTTGGTTACCAACTCCATCATTTGGACCACCTGGAACCCCCTCATGGATCACTGGTGGTCCCCGGACCACTGGTTGAAAACCACTGAACTAGATGATCTACATCGACACATTGTGAGCTTGTAGATCAGCTATTTGAACGATTTCTTACTTTTATTTCAAAATGGTAAAAAATGGCATGAAGGTTTATGTATAAGGGGTAAAGCAAGATAGGTCCCCCAATCTCTAGGTTATTTTGTTTCTCTATTTTGTATCTCCTTCCGTACGTTTGTGAGTGTGTCTGTGCGGGAAACATATGGATGGAGCAACATTGTTAGAACGAGCAGAAGTGTCAGACCAAGCCGTGATTTATTATTTTATTCCTGGCCGGGGTCATCATTCAGCTGATCAGTACAGGACCATCAGCAAGGTTTTGTTGGGTTTGTGTCCTGTGGAGTTCCCCCTCCTCAATGCTGTGTGTGTGTGTGTGTGTGTGTGTGTGTGTGTGTGTGTGTGTGTGTGTCTCCCTCTCCTCAGCACCTTCATCATAGAGAAACAGCCTCCGCAGGTGCTCAAAACACAGACCAAGTTCGCCGCCACAGTGCGCCTCCTGGTGGGGGGGAAGCTGAACGTGCACATGAACCCTCCTCAGGTCAAAGCCACCATCATCAGCGAGCAGCAGGCCAAGGCCCTGCTGAAGAACGAGAACACGCGGAAGTGAGTCTGTGTGCATGATGGGCACCTTCTTTACAATTTACAATTCAGGCATTTAGCAGACGCTCTTAATCCAGAGTGATTTACAGTAAGCAAGAACAACACATGGTAATACAGCATATACATGGAAATAGTCATCAAGGCTCATAAGCAAGCTAAGAACCTAACATCCATCTAACAGTAGAATATCTATACACTATAGAGTTCTATGTCTACATAAAAATGCTATCTAAATTAGGCTACATAAGCTGTAGCCTTTGCATACGCCTGTAAGGGTAAGGTTGTCGAGGCTATCGCTGTAGAGCAAGTGCTACGGCAAGTGATGCTATTTGTTACTGTATGCTACCAGTAAGACGCCCTGAGGGCGCGTGCAGCAATGCATGTATGTCAATATGCAGTACGGGAATTGGTGGCTCTGTATGACGAACTCTGGCCCACTGCTTGACCAGAGCTCACCACAAAGACATGGCTGGAACTTGAACAATGCCTTAGAGGAATGTGCGGAGCGTATGGAGAATCCACTTTTAGACTGTTCCTGTCGCCTAAAAGAGTCCCGCCGGCATTGTCAATCATCCAGTGGTGGAAAAAGTACTCGATTGTTTTACCTAAGTAAAAGTATCAACACTGAAATGTAGAAGTACTCCATTACAAGTAAAAGCCCAGAATCAAAATGTACTTGAGTAAAAGTATAAAAGTATTGGAATCTAAATGTACTTAAAGTACCAAAAGTGGAAAGTACCCACTATGCAGAATGCCCTGTTTCAAGTTTTCAAATGTATTAATACTCTTTTGAAAGTAGCAGATATACAAGTTCACAATGCATTGCATCGCGACACATTGTGAGCTTGTAGATCGGCTATTTTCAAATGGCCAAAAATGTATATAGGGCTGAAGTGGCTACTGTATGTTTTGTAATAATAATCAAAGTAACTAGTAGTACTAGTAACTCAAGTTTTCAAATTAATTGAGTGTCGTAAAAGTACAATATTTGCCTCTGAGATGTAGTGAAGTACAAGTAAAAGTATTGGAAATTGGAAATACTCTAGTAAAGTACAAATACCTCAAAATTGTACTTGAATACAGTACTGAAGTAAACCACTCCACAACTCTTGTCAATCAGCCAGTCTGTGGGCCAATAAGGCTGGTGGGGTGGTTAACCATGGACTGAATGCTGCAGTAGCTTAGCATTCATCTGCTGTTTCCCATAGAAAGACCCATGAGGGCTGTCTTGATTGCACAAGCAGAAAATATGTCTGGGCGCTGTGTAGAAATGACCCATGCATGTATTTTCTGTGGTGTGATTTCAACCACATCACAGCACGACTAACTTGAGTTTCCATTTGATCTGCTTCATTTCCCCTCCAGTGACAGCAGCGGGGAAATTCTCAACAACAACTGTGTGATGGAGTACCACCAAACAACAGGCACTCTCAGTGCCCACTTCAGGAACATGGTGAGGGCGAAGGCTTTGGTGGTGTGCTCCCAGCAGTGATTTAGGTTCACGGTTAAGCCTAATTAATACTTTTTTGCACGATGGTTGCCACTCGCGTGAAATAACATGTTCCAGGCGAGCCCACGGGCAGAGGTGGGCGGGGTTACATCCTATCATGACTACTAGCTCTATAAACAGTTGTACTCTATGGGACTCTATAGGACTAGTGGGCATCATATCAAGGGTGCGTCCGTAGTGACTCTATAGGACTAGTGGGCATCATATCAAGGGTGCGTCCGTAGTGACTCTATAGGACTAGTGGGCATCATATCAAGGGTGCGTCCGTAGTGACTCTATAGGACTAGTGGGCATCATATCAAGGGTGCGTCCGTAGTGACTCTATAGGACTAGTGGGCATCATATCAAGGGTGCGTCCGTAGTGACTCTATAGGACTAGTGGGCATCATATCAAGGGTGCGTCCGTAGTGACTCTATAGGACTAGTGGGCATCATATCAAGGGTGCGTCCGTAGTGACTCTATAGGACTAGTGGGCATCATATCAAGGGTGCGTCCGTAGTGACGTGTGTCAGAGGCACGGCGGCTGACGGGGGAGATTGACAATCCAGCATGTAGGTTTGTGACTTTGCATCTGGAAGTTGAACCCAGCTCAGCTTCAATTTGTAGCTTTGCATCTTTTGCAGCAGCTATAAATTCCCGTGTGAACGCAACATCAGGGTTGTTAAATGACAATCCCCCTGCTCCGTCCATAGGTTATCTCAACGCTGTGCTGTGCTAAGTATTTAAAATAATCAACCCGTAAGTGTTATTTTTTATTATCGTTTTATTGTACATTTTCAGTGATAGAAATCTCAGGGGCAGGAAAATGAAAAAGCGTGCTCCATCTCTAACCCCCACAATAAGTCATTGGGAGGGTGAACATGGCCTCGAGTCCCTCCGATACCCGGGCCGTTAAACTCTTTAATGTTCTTGTCCGATGTCTTCTTTCCTGCAGTCTCTGAAGAGGATCAAGCGGTCGGACCGGCGGGGGGCCGAGTCGGTCACAGAAGAGAAGTTCACCATCCTGTTTGAATCCCAGTTTAGCGTCGGCAGCAACGAGCTTGTTTTTCAGGTTAAGGTACGGACGCACAGACAGGGAAGAAACGGAGAAGCCTCCGTTAAGTCTGATATATACTGTATATTTTACAATAGTTTGGTGTCAGTGTCGCACAGCAAAAATAGCCTTATTTACAACGCATCTTGATGCGTTGTGAGCTTGTAGATTGGTTGTTTTCAGCACGCAACACAAATGTGCACAAGTCAGTACTTTACTCTCGACACAATGATGCTACATTCCTACTACAGTCTTCTACCATGCGTTTGTCATAGAAACATAACCTTGAGCATTCATTCCTCCTACACAAACCATGATGACACATAAAACCCACTCCTTTTTTTGATTGTTTTCACTGACAGTATTTGTCCACAAATGTTGTCCATAGAAATGTTAAGGTTGCTTGTTGTTGTTACATGTATTGTTAATGCTGTTTGCTGATGGACTCCTACATGTTTCCCTCTGCAGACATTATCACTTCCCGTTGTTGTGATTGTGCATGGGAGCCAAGATAATAATGCCACGGCAACTGTATTGTGGGACAACGCATTTGCAGAGCCGGTAAGTAGAAAATACATGCATATGTCATACATATACATGTAGCAAAGGTCGTCGGGATTCAAACCCGCGACACGCTGTGAGGCTGGCATTGCAACCTAGGGTGCCCGGACCACCGTGCCGGACCAGCTATGATGACTAAAACTGAGATCTATATTTTCAATTTCGTCAACAAATTCAAAACTAGACTAAAATGTTAGATAGAGACTAGTGGAGAAGAGATCCACTTTAAGTTTGGTTGCGCTCAGGTTTTTGCGCTCTGAAAATAGCAGATCTAGATTGGCTATTTTCAGCATGCAACCAAGTGTAAAATCAGGCATTATGACACAATCAAGGACCGCCTAAATGTTGATAGACTTAGTCGCGCAAAGCACTCCAATGGGTCGAGACGCAACAAACCGGTTTTAGCGTTCGTCGCTGCGTGTGATATGTCCTGTTGCACGTTGGCACATGGTAGTGCACGTCGACCCAACTGATTCAATTAGTTCAATCCAATGGTTGCTTGCAACTACATGCATCTGCTCGAAACCGTTTCGTTGCAAGGAGTTGCATGGCTACCCATTGGTGTGGTTTGGGCCTTAAATATGACCAAATTCAAAAGACTATGACTAAAACTAAATCAAAATGTGCCGTTAAAATCAGCACTGCTTATTGCCAGACATGACAAAGCTCGTCCTCTTTTCCTGTGCAGGGACGGGTGCCCTTCCTGGTGCCTGATAAGGTGCTGTGGCCGCAGCTGTGCGACGCTCTCAACATGAAGTACAAGGCCGAGGTCCAGAGCAACCGAGGGCTGTCTGAGGAGAACCTGGTGTTCCTGGCGCAGAAGGCCTTCAGCAGCTGCAGCAACAACCCTGACGACTACCGCAACATGACCATGACATGGTCCCAGTTCAACAGGGTCAGCATGAATCATTATTATTATTATTATTATTATTATTATTACCGCAACATGACCATGGTCCCAGTTCAACAGGGTCAGCATGAATCATTACTTGCGCAAGCAGAGCGCGCAAGTAATAATTTCGGCCGGTCTCTTCAACGTGACAGCCGTCAACCACTTTTCTGTGTAAACAAATCTGTGCCTGGTTTGCTGGGACCAGATTACACAGATGACCATTTCTCTTACGTCATCATTGAGAGCTAGTCATACATATACACACCATGTAGGTCCCAGCTCTCAACGATGACGTAAGAAAAATGGTCATCTGTGTAATCTGGTCGCAGCAAACCAGGCACAGATTTGCATACACAAAAAAATGGTTGACGGCTGTCACTGTTTGGCACCAAGTAACCACAGTATACTGCTAATCAAATTACAACTACATACTCTATATAGTATATGTATATGTACACGTATGTATACCAGAGTACGTGGTGTGTATATGTATGACTAGCTCTCAATGATGATCTCTTACGTCATCATTGAGAGATAGTCATACATATACACACCATGTACTCTGGTCCCAGCTCTCAACGATGACGTAAGAAAAATGGTCATCTGTGTAATCTGGTCCCAGCAAACCAGGCACAGATTTGCATACACAAGAAATGGTTGACGGCTGTCACTTTTTGGCACCAAGTAACCACAGTATACTGCTAATCAAATTACAACTACATACTCTATATAGTATATGTATAATGTATATGTATACTTCTGTATACCAGAGTACGTGGTGTGTGTATATGTATGACTAGCTCTCAATTCTTATGTACAGATTACCTAAAACAGACCTTTCGAAATTAAACACATTTCTCAAAAACATGGTAAAGTTAAAGTATCTATCATCTCCGACTTCTGCAATTATGATAATAGGAGATTTCAATGAAGACCATTATACTGAAAAAGATAGAACTATAAAGACCTTCATGTCAAGATTAGGCTTTAAACAATTAAATACAAATCCAACTACAGATTTCGGAAGTATTTTAGATCATGTATATTTTAACAAATTTGAAAGTATTATTACAGAAATTGAAGTTAGAGACACATATTACTCTGATCATGATTTAGTATTAATATCACTATAGTCCAAGATGAAATACATTTAAAACAATTGACAATTTACAATAAGTAATAAAATAATTATACTGTATAATATATTTTAATTCAGTTTATATACCTTTTTTTCATCACATATCAATGATTTATTTTTCTGTAAAAAAGTAGGTAGGTAGCAAATAGTTACACCTAATGATTATACATTTCAAACGTTCCTTCACAGAGATACTGAGATGTGACAGTTTACAGCGGTCGAAAGTACTTGCGCACTCTGCTTGCGCACTAGTTGGCCATTTATGGCCTACTAGTGTGCAACAAGCAAGTATGCACTCGGCAGAGTGCAGTTCTAGTTATTATTATTATCATTATCATTATTATTATTACCGCAACATGACCATGGTCCCAGTTCAACAGGGTCAGCATGCAGCTAGCCATTATTGTCGTTTGAGCCAGTATTCTTGTTTTGTTACTTTCCTCAGTTTTCTCTTTGCATTGTTAATTTGCACCACATGCTGACCTCAGGATACCACTACTAAGGCTGCATGCAAAGCTAGACGAGTTATCCATTGTATTTGTTTCCGTTAAGTCATGTCAACAAAGACCTGTATTCTCAGTCAGAGCACCTCGTGTGGGTGATGGCCTGGGTCTGTTTGTCCAGACAGCCAATGGCTAATTTAGCTGGAAAACTCATTGGCTGTGTGTTTCCGTGTCCTTACTGAACCCAGTTAATTGAGGACTAACTCTGGTCCATAGCTCTAATGCCTTCATTAGAGCTATGGAACTGTTCTCTTCCTACGCTCGCATAAATGCAGACCAGCCTCTCGTCTGTAGCGTAAATATAAAAAACATTTACCTACTCACCAATACAAAGATGGTTTATGTAATTAGAAAGCCTACTTTCCTCAAACCGCTTTTGTATTGGTGAGTAGGTAAAACGTTTTTTTTTTATATTTCCGATACAGAGGATGGGCTAGTCTGCATTTCATGCAAGGGCTAGAAGCAAAGAGTGGCAGAGCCTTAATGCAACGGCAGCATAGATCATTAGGGCTGTATGGACCAGAGCTAATTGAGGACATGTTGTTCTCTCTATCTGTGGGCTGGCTGGTCTCTGGGAACTCGCATAACCTTCAGAACATCAGCGTGTCTGTGTATATTCCAATGTGTTTTGTTTATTCTGTGTATGTATGTACAGTGCATACACAGACGGCTTACAAAGCTCCCTCCCTCATCTTACAGGAAAGCCTGCCGGGAAGGAATTTCACATTTTGGCAGTGGTTCGATGGCGTAATGGAGTTGACGAAAAAGCATCTCAAGCCACACTGGAATGATGGGTAAGTGACGGAGGTCACTATCAGTTTCACTCTTCCATCGAATGACTGCTAAGAAAGAACGTGTTTCATTTTATTGGCAAACCAAACAGCCTTCATCTGTGTGGGTAAATAGCAACACTCAACCAGTACAGAGTGGATGTCACCCCCCCCCCCCCCTCTTTTTCAACCCCCATATCAGCCAATAGTCCAAACTTGTTTGAATTTTCCATGGCAACCTGGAGGTATCCCCCTACCTGCAAATGTGGAGCATTAGGATGAAACAAGTGGGGTGAGAGACAACACGTGGCAATTACAGTTTCTCTCTCTCTCTCTCTCTCTCTCTCTCTCTCTCTCTCTCTCTCTCTCTCTCTCTCTCTCTCTCTCTCTCTCTCTCTCTCAGTGCTATTTTAGGCTTTGTGAACAAGCAGCAGGCTCAGGACATGCTGATGTCTAAACCCAATGGTACGTTCCTCCTGCGCTTCAGCGACTCTGAGATCGGTGGCATCACCATCGCCTGGGTGGCGGAAAACCCCAACAAAGCAGGTAGGTACAGTGCACGGCACGCCCGCTGAACAATGTTTTTGAGAGTTAGCCAGGCCTGAAAAGAATTAAACCCATAAATACCCGAGACCAGATTCTAATGTCTTCTAAATCATGACAGTTTTCTGAAAACCGCCAACCCCTAATGGGTCAACGTGCCGTCGACATAATGAATCTTTATTTATTTTTCCTTTTTTTCTTCTTTAATTTCCCTGAATCATCATCAGGGGAGAGAATGGTTTGGAATCTCATGCCGTACACAACCAAAGACTTCTCCATTCGTTCTCTGGCGGACCGTATCAGCGACCTCAACCACCTACTGTTCCTGTACCCTGACAGACCCAAGGATGAGGTCTTCTCCAAATACTACACCCCTCCACTCTGTACGCAACCTTCTTTTTACTACACTGCAGCACCATGTTCATTTACACCACGTGTTGCATGTGTTATGACCCCTAGGGGTGCCAAGGAACACCAAACAACAAAAATACAGGGGAGTTTAACAAAGAAATTGGTATTCATTAAATAATCAAAGTAACAGGATAAATCATGAATAAACCGATGAGGTGTGTAAATCAGTAATCATTAGTGTAATGCGTGTATGCATGGGTGAAATGTGCGTGTTGCATGTATTAACACGAACGTTGAATAAGGTGCATGATGGTGGGCGAGGTGAAAAAGTCAAATGAAGAGAGCTCTATATATTTTGATATCCTTGGATAAGATGGTGAGTGGTGACCACACATCCATGCTGTATTGATGTGGTACCATAGGAGAGATAACAGGCAAGCGTTGATCAAAATGTGTAGACTTCTTGTACATTTAGTAATGCAGATGTTTAACATTAATGACACCAAATTGATTTTATTTTACGCTCTCAAGAGATAAAGATCTATTCTGTAATGGTCCATTTGGTTACCAACTCTACATCATTTGAGGGGGACCACCTGGAACCCCCTCAAGGACCACTGGTTGAAAACCACTGTCCTACAGGGATCCAATGACAAAGCATAAATCAGTAGGCCTATAGGGCAAAGCAAACACAAACATAATAACCACATAACCTAACATTATGACATACACAATATCCATAAACCATAGCCACATAACCTAACATCATAATACACCATTTCCATAAACCATAGCCACATAACCTAACATCATAATACACAATATCCAGTGGTGGAAAAAGTACAAAAATATTTTACTTAAGTAGAAGTACTGATTCTCTACTTGAAAATTACTTAAGTAAAAGTACAAAGTGCCCATTAAGAAAGTTACTTAAGTAAAAGTATAAAAGTACCTCAAATAAAATGTACTTAAGTACAAAAATTTACCCGGCGTAAAATGTACTTAAGTATAAAAGTAAAAATTACAAAGTACAAGTACAAAATACAAAATTATTTTCAAAATGAATACAAAGAAATGAATTTCCAAAATTGTCATCCTGTCAAAAGTGGCTTTATTCCAAAAAATTAAATAGCATACAAATACTGAAAATACAGAACCCCCTATAGTTCAGTTCACAGTTGTTGATTTTTAAAATGAACTAGTTCCGTTCATAGTTCATCATTCCAAATTTTGAACTAAAGTTCATCGTTTGAAAAATGAACTATTATAGTTATTTTTCGTTCTTTTTTTGCTTTAATTTTTATATATTTTTTACATTTTACAAAAATTGCTCTTTTGCAATGTGAAATGCCACCGAATTATTTTTCCTTCTCTATATGGGCTTTTGCATGCTTTCATTGTGAAGGCAAAAGTTTCTGAACGTTCTCAGAGCCTGCATCTCCGCATGCTGGGGTTGGCTGATCTACAAGCTCACAACGTGTCCGGACGAGACGAGTTGTGAGCTTGTATATCAGCTATTTTCAGCACGGAACACTTTGTACGGCGAAGAATAAATTATGCATCACTGCGCTTCATTCACTGTGGAAGAGAGATGTCTTTTGTTGGCCGTTCGTGGCGATATTATGGACACGTACCTCCTCGAAGCGATAATAACCAACTAAGCTATTGGAAGCTATTTTTCGTGGCACATTATGTGTGTACAACAACAAGTTCCCTCAGTGTTTGTGTTAGGAGTTGGGACAGTGTCTGCTGTCTGTCTGCGTGCATGATCATGCAGTAGCTAGATGCGCGCTCCAGTGACGGCTGAGAAAGATTAGTAAATTTGTGTCGGATAGGGACTTATTGGTTGGTTTTCCGCTAAATATTAAGGCATGGGCGTAAGGCATAAGGCAAGGACAAAAATAAAAAATCCTTCTGCTAAGACTGTGTCTCGGTCATCCATGTTGAATGCGTGTGACAAAACACAGTGTGTGCGTCTTGCCGTCTTCAAAGCAGGCCAGGCAGCAGCACACAACTCCGCCCCCCTATTATCTGAGAGTGGAGCAGCCCTGTTCAATTCTCAACTGCGCATTCCTCCAGTAAGACAAATATAAGATTTTATTATTTAATTTGTAGCGAGTAACGAGGTGTCCGATTTTAAATATAGCGCATTAAAAGTACGATTTTTTCCTTGTAAATGTAACGAAGTAAAAGTAAAAATACAGCAAAAGAAAAGTAGTCAATAAAAGTACAAATTCTCCAAACTTGTACTTAAGTACAGTAACGAAGTAATTGTACTTCGTTATTTTCCACCACTGACAATATCCATAAACCATAGCCACATAACCTAACATCATAATACACAATATCCAGGGGACCGTCACACATGTCGTCGTTGTCGGCTGGGAACCGAACCTAGTACTGTATGTCCAAAACAGGAAATGGAAAAAATAATAACCTGTGTTCGGTTGGATCCAATGTACCGGACTACCGGTAGTTACTATTTAGTCACGTGGGTCCTACAATTTGGTATAAAATAAATATAGTGAATTCGTTTGTGAAAGAAACACAAAAAAAGACTAGAAAAAGTGCTTATTGTGGGCCAGCAATGTTCGGAATTCGCCAACCAGGGACAGGATGCAATATGAATCGGATAGATCGGATAGATCCATATTGATCGCATGACCATAGAGATACTGTGTACCGAATTGTGCGTGATGTTTGGACAAAATCTGTAGGAGACAAATATATGTACAGTATATGTATATATATGCAACAATCCGCCTCCTGGTGGAGCTATTGTATAGCTATAA
Source organism: Protomyctophum bolini (assembly GCF_963924005.1). Classification (NCBI taxonomy): domain Eukaryota; kingdom Metazoa; phylum Chordata; class Actinopteri; order Myctophiformes; family Myctophidae; genus Protomyctophum; species Protomyctophum bolini. The sequence continues at coordinate 28,491,177 of NC_137872.1, forward strand.
GATTTGGGGCAGGGGTTCTGTGTGTGTGTGCACAGTTTCACATTGATGCAAGGTTTCGTTTCTTCTGTCTGATGATGACGAGGAATAATATACAGAAAAAAACTTTTAGTAAATCCCTTTTACTTGCACAGTAAAATCCTCAGTTTTATATTTTCCATTTGTAATGTAACTCCAGGAGTATACAACAAACCAAACCAAATGGACCCGTTACTTTGTACATGTGTAAATGCTCAGAGTTAAATTAACACTGTACTGTATTAATGATTGTACTGTGTGACAGCTCTATGACAACCACAACTGTCTGTCTCTGGTTGTCTCTTCCAGCTAAAGCAGTGGACGGCTATGTCAAACCCCAGATCAAGCAGGTGGTACCAGAGTAAGTGTCTCCCCCACCCATCCTCTTGTCCTCTATCCCAGTGTCTCCCCCTCCCATCCTCTTGTCCTCTATCCCAGTGTCTCCCCCACCCATCCTCTTGTCCTCTATCCCAGTGTCTCCCCCCTCCTATCCTCTTGTCCTCTATCCCAGTGTCTCCCCCCTCCTATCCTCTTGTCCTCTATCCCAATGTCTCCCCCTCCCATCCTCTTGTCCTCTATCCCAGTGTCTCCCCCACCCATCCTCTTGTCCTCTATCCCAGTGTCTCCCCCTCCTATCCTCTTGTCTTCTATCCCAGTGTCTCCCCCCTCCCATCCTCTTGTCCTCTATCCCAGTGTCTCCCCCTCCCATCCTCTTGTCCTCTATCCCAGTGTCTCCCCCCTCCCATCCTCTTGTCCTCTATCCCAGTGTCTCCCCCACCCATCCTCTTGTCCTCTATCCCAGTGTCTCCCCCACCCATCCTCTTGTCCTCTATCCCAGTGTCTCCCCCTACCATCCTCTTGTACTCTATCCCAGTGTCTCCCCCCTCCCATCCTCTTGTCCTCTATCCCAGTGTCTCCCCCACCCATCCTCTTGTCCTCTATCCCAGTGTCTCCCGCACCCATCCTCTTGTCCTCTATCCCAGTGTCTCCCCCACCCATCCTCTTGTCCTCTATCCCAGTGTCTCCCCCACCCATCCTCTTGTCCTCTATCCCAGTGTCTCCCCCACCCATCCTCTTGTCCTCTATCCCAGTGTCTCCCCCACCCATCCTCTTGTCCTCTATCCCAGTGTCTCCCCCCTCCTATCCTCTTGTCCTCTATCCCAGTGTCTCCCCCACCCATCCTCTTGTCCTCTATCCCAGTGTCTCCCCCACCCATCCTCTTGTCCTCTATCCCAGTGTCTCCCCCCTCCCATCCTCTTGTCCTCTATCCCAGTGTCTCCCCCATCCTATCCTCTTGTCCTCTATCCCAGTGTCTCCCCCACCCATCTTCTTGTCCTCTATCCCAGTGTCTCCCCCCACCCATCCTCTTGTCCTCTATCCCAGTGTCTCCCCCTCCTATCCTCTTGTCCTCTATCCCAGTGTCTCCCCCACCCATCCTCTTGTCCTCTATCCCAGTGTCTCCCCCTACCATCCTCTTGTACTCTATCCCAGTGTCTCCCCCACCCATCCTCTTGTCCTCTATCCCAGTGTCTCCCCCTCCCATCCTCTTGTCCTCTAACCCAGTGTCTCCCCCCACCCATCCTCTTGTCCTCTATCCCAGTGTCTCCCCCACCCATCCTCTTGTCCTCTACCCCAGTGTCTCCCCCACCCATCCTCTTGTCCTCTATCCCAGTGTCTCCCCCCACCCATCCTCTTGTCCTCTATCTCAGTGTCTCCCCCACCCATCCTCTTGTCCTCTATCCCAGTGTCTCCCCCCTCCTATCCTCTTGTCCTCTATCCCAGTGTCTCCACCTCCCATCCTCTTGTCCTCTATCCCAGTGTCTCCCCCACCCATCCTCTTGTCCTCTATCCCAGTGTCTCCCCCCTCCTATCCTCTTGTCCTCTATCCCAGTGTCTCCCCCCACCCATCCTCTTGTCCTCTATCCCAGTGTCTCCCCCACCCATCCTCTTGTCCTCTATCCCAGTGTCTCCCCCACCCATCCTCTTGTCCTCTATCCCAGTGTCTCCCCCACCCATCCTCTTGTCCTCTATCTCAGTGTCTCCCCCCTCCTATCCTCTTGTCCTCTATCCCAGGATAGGACGCCAAATATGTTGTGCCAGAGACCCCATGCAAGATTTGTGTTATTAAAATGTGTCCAGAAATGTTTTCCAATTATTTTTCAAGATTTTCTGAAAATAGCAGCTCTGCAAGCTCACAGCGCGTTGCATCGTAACAGCTTATAGGTCGGCTATTTTCACGTCGCCGATGCGCATCGTGTTAAATTGGTAAAGTAAACTGATTTTGACATACAGTATTAACACATTTAGCTGTGAACCCCTTGAATCCACCTCAAGGACTCCTGGGGGTCCCCAGTCCCCACTTTCAAGTTCATTTCAATTCAACTTTATTCTAGGAAACAAGCCATCTTAAGATACTTTACATACAGAGCAGAGGCCCGTGACATTATTCCACCCATCAAACATCAAAAAAAAAAAAAGCGAAAGTGGCAACAAATAAAAACCACTTAACTGGAAGAAATGTCAGGCAGACCCAGGCTCTAGGGCGGGCGGCCATCTGCCGCAACCATGTCAGGGAGGGAGAAAGAGAGAACCGCTGTATATCCCTCCATTCTGTCATCCTCTCTTTCTGCTCCCCCTCACCCCCCACCGGGACAGCGTTTAGAGTCAATCATCAAACATTGGTTCCTGAATTCAGATCGATCATTAGTTGACTATTACTGTTGAAGGAGGCCAATTAGAGCATGCATGGCTCCCTGAGCTCCTCGTTTCCTCATCATTACGTTTGGGCTTGTTAGTTAGCAGGCCTCCGGCACCAAGTGCTGCTCTCTGCCCCCATACCCCCCCCCCCTATCACCCTGGTGCACCCTAGGACGATTAGTGCTAAATAATGAGACGGTGAGCAGTACTAACATGTTGTGCTCGTCTCCCCCAACAGGTTCACTACAACCAATCCTGACCCGGCGGGCGGGAACCCCACCTACATGGATCACGGAGCATCCCCGGCACCTGTCAATCACCCTCACACCTATGCAATATACCCACCCGTGTGAGTCAGCAATAAGCCACTGGAAGATCCACCTTCTTCTCTCTCTCTCTCTCTCTCTCTCCCTCTCTCTCTCTTCTCTTCAGCACTTTGTCAGCACTTTATCAGCTTGGCTAGCAATGATCCAGCCAAAGCACCCGCTTCGAATGTGATCAACCAATAATCACCAGTAGGTTACTTATCAAGACAATCTTATGGACCTACTGCATGTAGTCTGGGAGCCTACTGGCTGCGATGAGGACATACGGAAGTGACTATGTGGTTATGTTTAGGTTAGGGTATGAGGAGGCTTGTCGTTCTCAGTAGCCTCCCAGCATGTGCAGTAGGTCGATACGATTGGCTTGATAACTAAGTAACCTACTGGTGATTATCGGTTGATTTTCACTCGAATCCGCTAGCCAATGTGGGGTTATTGCGTGGGGAAAATTGTCTTTCTTTCTCTTCACACCCCTTCTCACTCTCCCTCTCTCACACTGATCTATCTCTGCCCCTCTCTCCACCTTTCTCTCACTATCTCATTCCTGTCTCTCTTTCTATGTCCACATTTTAGCATAATCAATTTGCACTGACCGTCGGGGACCACCAGGGGTCCATGACACAGACACTTATAGTGTTTACTATAAGTGTTTACTCTTGAGAGTGTACAAAGGTTCCATTTGGTTCCATGCGTACAAATAATCACTGATGATTTCAGTGTAGATTTGGGTCCCAGAAGTTAAAAACAAAGTATCAAATGGGGGTCTGTAGCTAATGAATGGGTGTCCTCCTTGAAATGTAAAAGGTGGGGAATTACTGATTCTCAACCTAGTAGACATCTTGAACGCTCTAACAGTGGTAAAGTACATTTACTCAAGTAGTATACAATTTTGAGGTGCTTTTTCATTTCCAATTTTCTACACTTTTACTTGTACTCAGGAGTGACTCCATGCTGGACGCAGACGGGGACTTTGACCTGGACGACACCATGGACGTGGCCCGGCACGTGGAGGAGCTGCTGCGGCGGCCCATGGACAGCCAATGGAGCGGCCAGCAGTCCTGACCCCTGACCTCTGGCCCATGGACAGCCAGTGGAGCGGCCAGCAGTCCTGACCCCTGACCTCTGGCCCATGGACAGCCAGTGGAGCGGCCAGCAGTCCTGACCCCTGACCTCTGGCCCATGGACAGCCAGTGGAGCGGCCAGCAGTCCTGACCCCTGACCTCTGGCCCATGGACAGCCAGTGGAGCGGCCAGCAGTCCTGACCCCTGACCTCTGGCCCATGGACAGCCAGTGGAGCGGCCAGCAGTCCTGACCCCTGACCTCTGGCCCATGGACAGCCAGTGGAGCGGCCAGCAGTCCTGACCCCTGACCTCTGACCCATGGACAGCCAGTGGAGCGGCCAGCAGTCCTGACCTCTGACCCCTGACCTCTGGCCCATGGACAGCCAGTGGAGCGGCCAGCAGTCCTGACCCCTGGCCCCCCCAAATGACACCAAAATGAACCCTGCTTCCCATCGTCCAAACTCCCTTTTCTCATGGATTTTAATTCCATTCATGTGTCATGATTATTTTTTGTTTTGTTTAGTTTTTTCTTCTTCAGATAGCTCTATAATGTGAAATGTTACTAATGAATGGTTGTTTTGTTTTTTCTTTTCAGCATGAAAGCATGCATGTCGGTGACTTCTTTTAGTTGTTTTTTTTTCTTCGTTTTTTTTTTTACTTTTTATTCGTGTCCATTCGTTTGTAAAACAGACTACCATGTTGCAGTATTGTGAAAAGAAAGAAAGGAAGAAAAAGAAGCTCATTCACTCACATTGTGCATGCATTTTCGGTTGATTTTGAACAGAAAGGTTTTTAAAAACATAAAACTAAAGTATCTACTGTATGAAGCCAATTGTACTGTTTTATTTTTTTCTTTGTAAATTAATTATTGATATTTTGGACATTGAAACCTGCCCCTTGACAAAAATATAGAACTATTAATGAAGAGTTTTGCTCTTGCGCTTGACAATATAATCACAGTTGTGCTAAAGTGGGCTTTCTATCAGTTGTTAACCTCCATATACACTAACCTAAACACAGAATAACTCTCCTGTTGCTCTCTGAGCAGCATACCGGACACACGCACGCACGCACTCACTCACTCACTCACTCACTCACTCTCTCACTCTCTCTATATCTATACATGCATACATACTGTACATATATAAATACACACACACACACACACACACACACACACACACACACACACACACACACACACACACAAACACACAGACAGTAGGGACATTTGTATGACGTGTTTGTTTGGATCTGTTCACCAGCTGAAACCAGGGCTCATTGTGCCTCTCTCTCACAGGGCTGTGTGTCTTGTGTTTGCACAGAGAAAAGCAAATGTAAAGAACTTCTCTGGCACTGCCTGCTCATCCTCTGGGACCCTCCTTCTCATTTGTTCCACTCATCAATGCTACCTCGCATTACGTTAGTTGTTTCTAGAGCCTAATTCAATGATATTGCTTGCAGAAAAAACTACAGATTTACATTTACAGTAGGTTTTCTGCGAGTGACGCTGTCCGTGCAATGAAGGATACTTTTTTTTTTTTTTTTCTAAGGCTGGAGTTTTTATCAAACTCACTCTCATACCAGTAGGTACATTCATAAGTGTTCCTCCTTGCGATTTGTTGTTGTTACATGTTTGTGATGCTGGGATGATGATCCAGATAGATCTGGCTGCTTGCTTGTTGAGCTTGATTTTGAACATTTCAAATATGTGACGATTTCGTGAGTATCAGCAATTAGTTTTTTATTTTAGTCCCCCTAATGTTTGGTCTTATGGAGGGTGTAGACAACCACATGTCTAAACTGACACACGTGATGTCACCAGTCACACAGTGCAGGGATATATCCTTCCTAATGGGCTTTATGCACACGCCATTTTGGAAAGAACTTGGGCCCCCTTCCCTACTTCCTTCACAGGTGTTACCGATGATACTAATGTAGGCTCTGTTCCATTCTGATCAAACGTGTGACTTGGCTCACTGGAAACACTCTGCTACACCAGTGGGTCTCAAAGTGTTCTTGAGTGGGTTCCAAATGGCCCTGTACAGGTGTGTAACTCCCTTGTAGAGTGTATCATTTGTACACTATCATCGGTAACACCTGTGAAGGAAGTAGGGAAGCGGCCCGGAAGTAGGAAGAGTTATTCTGTGTGCATAGATCCCATTCCGTTCCCTGCCCGACCAAACTGTAGGAGTCGCTATAGTGCAGCAACAGAGAACACCCTCCCCGAGTGGCTTACCACCCTCCGTGAACACTGCCAATTGTTTCCGGTGGAGGGAGCACCCACCCTGGCCAAACTGGACACACCGCGGAGGATTTGCAGAAACTTTACTCCTGCTACACTTTGATGCCCTCCTGGACCATCAAGAGCTTCAATGGCAGATCATCATCACTTGTGAGTGACTAGTGAACCGCAGGCTGTGCTGCCCTCTGTGTGCTGTCCATCTGACTTGTGTTCCTTCATGGTAAAATCCTCAGTGTTCATTTAGTCTTGGAAACAAATGTTGACCGGGGTCCCCCAGGGATCTGTACTTTGCCCCCTTATTATTATTTTTCCCTCTCTTGTCGAAAATAGTCAATCTACATGCACTTATTTTTGCTGAATGTACGCACCAGAAAAGAATGCAATGCGTTCACGTATAGTTAATTAAAAGTAACTGAGGATTTTACTGTGCCCCCCCCCCCCCCGTACTACAAACGTGTACACAGGTGCACGTATACTATGTGACAACAGGGCAATGCCAGCAGCTGACATTCATAGGCTTCTGAGGCTTCGATCCCAGGCCAATGGTCATTAGAAAACACGAAGATTGTTGCTTTGGTGTTGTGTCTCTGTTTCTGGTGTTGTTTATATATACAGTATAAAGTTATTTTGCAGTCAAGATGTTTCTTTGATTCTGTGTCCCCTGTTCCGCCATGTGGCTCAGTACGTGTTGTGTCTTCATATATTCCCACAGGAAACCAATATACTACAGTACTACCAATATATACACTGTCTAAGTGTCTCTCACAATCAGACGGTTAACATAATAGTAATTACTACTTAACTATAGGCTCTGCACTGATTTCAAAGCCATGAAGCTGGCCTCATATGTCCAACAGGTGGTGCTGGTTAATAGGTAGAACATGACGGGACAGAGCGGCATTCCGACGCATCGCCATTCCGACCATTGACTTCTATTGATCGGAATGGCGGGGTTTCTCCACTTTGGTAAAGACCCCGCCACTCCGACGATTAAACACACCGCTATTCCGAACCGCTATTTCGACAGCTATGTGTGCATGACGTGCATTATGCTGTGATTCACTGTGGTATTTGTTCTAAGTTTAATAAAATATAACAAAAGCAGTACCCTGGCCTGGAGCAGTGATTCTCAGAGACGGCTCGCCCCAAGCCGTGGATATCCACGGCTTGGGGCGAGCCGTCTCTCTCAGAGAGAGATTTTTACCTGTGCTATATTTTTGACCTGTAGCCTACTTTGAGATGTGTGTGCTTTAAGCTACAATGCATCAGATGTCCGTTCTGACAGAGGTGTAGCCTAAATGCAACAATGAAAACTACAGTAAAGATCTTAAATCTGATGTGCAGTTTGCTTCAAATAACGTTACCATTGTGAACCAGTAGGTGTCACCATACCTCCACCTTGCACTGCAGGTGTACTAGTTGCATTGTATTGACATACTCTGTGTACTGACCATTGAAAGCTCTGTAACGTGATTTTCTCCCTTTGAATACATTGATGGCATTCCGGGTGGCACTGATGACCTGTTGATTAACCAGACCAGGACCAGATTGTGGATGCCATGTGAAGAATCATTTAAGATGAAAGTCTTATTCCTACGGATCTGGTATTGACTAGGGCAGTGGTTCCCAAACTGTGGTGTGTGCACCCCTTGTGGTGTGCACTGTGCAAATATACATATGTATGCTGCATATAAATGTCATATGGTTCATCTATATTTCCATGTCGGGGGTGTGTCAGCTAGGTCAGGAGGTAACAAGGGGTTCATGGCCAAAAAGGATTGGGAACAGCTGGACTAGGGCATACCTGGTGGGGTCGGGTGGGGAGTGGGGACTGGCCATAGTTACCACACTCCGGTTACAGTTTACATTTTAAATAATCCACCTTCCCCACAAAAATAAAAGAAATCCAAACTTTCAGGTGATGAGCTCAACATGATGTGCTGTGATGCTGAATTGTGGGTTTGAGCTCACATGCCCTTGGGGGTAACTACCTGTCAGTGGGGAGTGTTGGCTGGGAGGGGGAGTATCCCAACCCCTCAAACAGGAAGTTGGTTTTCTTGCACTTCCAATAAGGGCCTTAGGAATAACCGTCAATGAATTCTATAAAGTGTCAGAAACTTGTTGAATAACTGAGAGACTACTGAGGGTTTTTGTACAGCAGGTCTTGTCAACAGCACAGAGGCACTCAGGGTTAAATGTCACTTCGGCTGCCGGGCACCACTGTGAGATCCTCTGGATTTTTGTGCATGGATCTGCAAGCACAGATTAGAGATGTTTGGTTTAGAGATGTAGTGATACAATACTTCCCTTCCCGATACCCATAACTGATCTGATACCAGTGTCATTTTAACAAATCTTTTTTTTATTGGCCTTAAATATTGTCTATATAGGCCTACATACATTCATGAATCCACTTGCTGACTGTCGGTATTGAGATTTTTTTATTATTGGAGTTTAAGTTTATATGTGACAACCTAGGAAAAAGATTCTAAATTTAATTATGCTTTAATTAAGTAGCATGTGAACGTGTCAAACTAGGGTGTTTTCATGATTCTGAATCCGCAAGCATTAGGTTTTGCACAAACACTCCTTGGGCTAAAAACAGCCATAGCCGTCATCACAAATGTAATGAGGTGGCCATTTTTGACTAGTTTGACATGCCACATAAAATTATTAAATCTTGTCTTATATAGGTTGTCAGTGGTATGGTCACATCACATATAAACCCCTAAAAACAATTGCTCAATACCGACAGCCGGTCAGCAAGTGAAGTCATGAAATTTCCCACTTTAAACATAAGAAGCCTGTTGATAGGTCTCCCTTTGCGTGGGACAGTCCCTCATGTGGCGGCCCACAAATTGAGACCATGTCCCACATTGTGACTGGCAGGCCTCACTGCTGAAATGCCTTAATAGTTAGTCCCCTAATAGTTGGCTCTCTTTCCTGCAAGATCTGTTATTATTATGTCTGTTAAAATAACATGAGAAATATCCCCCTGGGCTATGGTACTAAGTCGGCCATACCACCCATGACCAAAATTTGCATTTAAAACAAAATGTGAGACATCAGTTTGGATCTGAATCTGGTCACTAAAAGGGCATTGAGGGCTTTCCTGTTGTTCTGTAGCTGCTGTCTATGAGGTCTATAGTGGCTCAGTGCAGGGTGACAGGTTTGAACTGCATGGTCAAATTGTGTCTCTTTATAGACAGAACCTGTATTCTCAGTTGAGATTCTGGTTCAGTGGTTGGTTTACATTAATGGTCAGGTCAGTGGTCAGGCTGCATTCAGGTGTTTTTAGCAAAAGGCCGATGCACACCTCAGAGTGTGACAGGTGCTTAGGGCAATAAAGCATACTTAAAAAAGTATGTTTGATATACATGTTATTTTCACCTAGGTGAATTGGATGACACATTTTAAGAAATTGTTATCACCATGAAACTTCCCCAGTTTTCTGAAATTGTACATTTAAATATGCAAATTAGGCATTATATAGGAAAACATGCCAGATTTTGCATAACTTTCCAGAATCAAAATCTGAAAAATGTGATATAGCCAAAGGCAACCTTCTTATTCAATGTTGTTTACATGTTAGAATCAAAGGTTTTAAGTAATAAATCGCTAACCCCGTCCCGTCCCCCCTGTCCCACACAAGTAATACTTCTGCCCCTCAAACTTTGGATCTAGTCACCCTACCTGTTGACTGCGAGACTAATGGAAGTGACTGGTAAACCCAGTTTGCCTATCAGGCTGATTGATTGGCACTCAGAATTTTTTGGGCCACCTGGGCACAGACTTCTAGGAGGAGCAAGGAGCAAGAGGATTCTTTCCCAAGTCTAGTTATATTCATATTGGATGTTATTGGATATATATACCACTGGATGAAGTGAACTTTTCCCATTGTGTATTTTCCTGGATAAAAGCTTTCTGTTAAGGATGGACTGTGCAGAAGAGTTGAAGCTAGGGTGATAAGAGGAGACTGACTTGCAATACTAACTCTGCATAGACTATAGGTTGGAAATGGTTTTCTTTTGGACATTGAGTTTAGGCTATGGACATTGAGAGCCAGGACACTGATTGATTTAGTGTAAAGCTTTTGGGGCTGTTATTTTGTTTTAGTGTTTTTCTTAGTTTTTCCGTTTCTAAACATATAACTGATTATTTTTTATTCATTCTGAACTGACCCTCCACCTCCCTCTTATTGCTATGGTGCTACAATTAATAGTGTTGCAACCGTTAGTTATGGGGGGTCCTTGAAATGAAAGGGTTCGAGAACCACTGATCTAGGAATAAATCACAAATATATTGTGCCATGGGACTTCAGTCAATGAAGTAGTGTTTTCTGTGTTCAGTTCATTATGTCACCACTAGATGTCTTCAAGGTCTAGGGAAGTTCAGTTATCTACCAGTGGTTTTCAACCTTTTTCACATCAAGGCTCATTATTTATTGGGCAGTTGAGTGATGATGAGTGACCATTATTTTGATGTTAGCCTCTCAGACCCAAAACTAAATATTTTGTTATTGTTGGGTACGATCGTGTCCACATTTTAACATTATCTAATTGTGTAGAGTACATCTTGTAAATTAAGTAATGCAGATATTTAACAAAAATGTGTAAAGAGTGTAAAATCTACAGTAAAGGTGGTTGCACACTGGACGCGTTTTTCGGAAAACCGAACGCAGCTAAAAATCCGAAAACGCGCTCTGTGTGCAGGGACCTTATAAATGTCCATTTGGTTACTCCATCATTTAGTCGGGGACCACCTGAACCCCCCTCAAGGACCACTGGTTGAGAACCACTGTACTATAGCTATGGAGCAGCTTTGATTTGTACATTTTGCATGTTTTTGTCTATAAGACTAAGCTCTGTTCTACAGTATATGTCTCACAATCTGCCACTGTCATTTATAAAACAAAAATAAAATCACTGTGTAAACTATATGTCCTACAGGTGACAATATTGCTGTTCGTGGACTACAGCTCAGCATTCAACACCATTGTCCCGGCAAATCTTGACACAAAGCTCAGAGACCTAGAGCTACACCCAAGCATGTGAGACTGGATACTAGGCTTCAAGTCAAACCAGACATCAGGTGGTGAGAATGCACAGCATCACACCTGACCCCCTGACCCCCACCACTGGAGCACCCCAGAGATGTGCGCTGAGCCCTCCTTTACTCGCTGTACACACATGACTGCACAGCCACACATGACTTCAACACCAGTACGCGGACGAGACGTCTTAGGTCGGATGGGTCGGATTGTCAACAATGATGAGTCTGCCTATAGAGATGAGATCAACTCACTGGCGTTCTGGTGCCGGGAGAATAACCTCAGCCATAACGTCGACAAGACCAATGAGCTGATGGTGGACTTGTCGAGGCTGCAGAGAGATCACGTGCCCATCCTCATCGTTGGAGCTGCATTGGTTCCTCTGAGGACGCATCGAGGAAAAAGGCATACTGGCTTTGCCACGTGAAGAAGTTGGGAGTAGGACATCGCATCCTCAGGCTGTACAACAGCTCAGTTGAGGGCGTTCTATCAGGCTGTTACGGCCTGGCCTGGTTAAGGAAACTGCACTGCCCATTAAAATAAACCTACAGCGAGTGGTGCAATCGGCAGAGGCAGAGCATATAATGGGACGTGAGCTCCCCTCGCTCCAGGAACTGTACAAGAAGTTAATTATGTGTAGTCAAAGTATAATGCATCATCATCAAGGAGGACATGGACCATCTCTGGCCACATGACTGTTCAACCCCCTTGTTACAACGCCTTGGTGTGGCTTTGTGTCTGGAGACAGCTGGGCCTCATTCTCAATCAGCCAGCACTGCAGCCAGCATAAAAAGCCTGGGAGAAGCTCCTTGTCAGTCCTTTTGCCATCCGTTACCTGTGTTGCGTCTTGTGTTTAGTTAGTGTAGTGTCTGTACTAGGCTGTGTGCCGTATACACTTAGTAAATGAAGATATCTGGAGCACTAAGTGTTTGAAGTGCAGACCACAGTAAGCTATCCTTTTTTTCTAGACAAGCCATATCGTTATTTACTAAGTGTTTAAAGTAGGCTACAGACCAGAGTAGGCTTGTAATTTCCTTTTTGGTGTAGTTCAGAGTCAGACTTGTTTCTTTTTCAGGTAGGGTTGGGGTTTTGTTTGTTGTTTTGGCCTTGGCCATCCTGACGTCTCATGCTTGCCCTATTCTTTAACTGCTGTAAAGCTCATATTCATAATAAATGTACACATTATTTTGTTACCCTCGTTTGTGATCCTTGGTAGCCACACATGTTACTCCTTATGAGCCAAGACCTCATATAAGGTCGTAAGACCCCTGCAACCATCTTAGATCTTTGCTCCTCCTCTTGGCCCTCCCTGTGGATTATAATTTATACCAGGGATAGTCAGATTGCTTCCTCGAAACGACCTGTGGTATAATATCTGGTAACGGACAGACGGACGGAAGGACGGATGGACACACGCACACACGGATGGAGTGCAAAACATACTCTCTCTCCATGCATGCCTTCGGCCTGGTGGAGACAATGAATGTCGCAGAAAGCACTTTGAACTAAAGGGGCGTTGTGTGAATACTCTCCTCAGGGTGTTTTGTCACTCTGCAAGCAGCCACAGGAAGTGCGGTGACAGAGCATGGGAAGGCACACCCTCACACATCCCCTGGTTTGACCCGGTTCAAACTTCCACAAAAGACATTCCCATTGAAATGAGGATTCATCCACCATGATGAAGCTTTCAACACACTCGCACATCTCTGTTCTGAATGGGAGACAATGTGACAGTTTTCCCCTTGCAGTCAGTGACTCAGTGTCAATACTGTTACAGTACTTAGCTGTAAAGTTTTTTGTTTAATTTTTATTTATTTTTTGTGAAAAAGATAAAGCTCTATGTATATTATGACCATCGTAGGCTATATACTGTAGTGTTCAGTAGGGTCTGACTCTTAAACTCTTTAGTAAACAGAAAATGCATACCAATTTCATCCAATCACAACACAAAGATTGTGTTGTGATTGTTGTGTTGTCCGATTTCTTGCTCATTTATTTGTTTGTACAAATACCTCAAAAGTGTACTTAAGTACATTACTTAAGTAAATGTACTTAGTTACTTTCGACCCCTGACTGTATGGACTGTATACCTGACATTCGTGCAGCAGGCGGGAGAGACGGAGAGAGTGAGTGGTACAGCACAGTACTCGACATCCTGCCACAGGAAACTACTACCAACCTCAATGTGTTATTTACAGTGAACCACTGCTTTTCCAGTGTTTTTGGAGTGCTGAGAATGCGCTTTCTGTGCCTTTCTCTCTGTCTCTCTCTTTCTCTCATTCTCTAGCTCTCCCTCATTTGGTCTGTCTGTCTCTGTCTCTCCCCCTCCATGTATTTGTCCTTTGCTGTTACTCTCTCCTGATTATTTTCTGCTCTTGGGCTGTATTAAAATGGTACTTAAATTAAAAATGGTATGTATGTCACCCCTTCCAGCTCCGATTCTCCATCGCAGGAGTGACGAGTGTCTTCCCTGAGCAAAGATGTGTTTTACAGAATAGTGCGTGTTGCATATTTGTGGGCAGGCTGATGAGAGACCTCTACAGTGTGTGTGTGTGTGTGTGTGTGTGTGTGTGTGTGTGTGTGTGTGTGTGTGTGTGTGTGTGTGTGTGTGTGTGTGTGTGTGTGTGTGTGTGTGTGTGTGTGTGTGCACGTGCATGCGGTTGGATATACATCTTGTGAACCCGTACTTGAGTAGAGAAGAGCCCCCAGCCTCTGTCCACGTGGAGCTGGTGTTTATTTGAGTTTGTGGAGTGTCTGCTCAGGGAGGCATGACTTTTGCTAAATTATTTCTGAGAATGCATAATGCATGACCCTGTGAGGCAGAGGGATAGAGAGAGAGAGAGGAAGGGGTATGCTATCTCCCTCCTCATCCTTTTAGACACCCTGTCATAGCTTGCATTCCATTCACATTCCGTCACGTATCACATCCACGTATTATAAATATTATTCATCTCTCCTCATACGCAGTAAAATGCTGGTGTGTAAAAACAGGTCCTTTTTTGTACAGTCACATTAACATTGTCACAGTTATGGGGTCAGAATGGTTTGCTGAATTTGCTGGTGCAGCAGATATACATTCATATGATATACAATGTGGGAACGCGTCTGCAAAACAGAGAGACTATACTATGTGGGCCTCCAGTGGTTGCCAGTGCCACCATTGGTGTGTGAATGTGGGAAGTGAGGACGCTGGCGTCGACTGTTCGCCGCTTCACCTCCCAATGTATGAATGAATGGACCATTGTAAGCGCTTTGAGTAGGCACGTAGTGCATAGAAAAGTGCTATAAAAATTATAGCACATTATTATATGATATGTAGATCTGCTATTTTTTGGACAGGACACCGTATGTTTGAGCACAGTTTCAAAGTGTGCAAATGGAACCAAATGGACCTGCATGGGAATTCTCTGACTCTGCCATACAGTATTATATGGTTCTAGTAGGAACCAATAAGGGTCCATTTGGACCCCTGGTGTCACTAGTCCCCAAACCCAACAGAGAGAACCAGTTTGATGGAGTATAGAAGAGAGAGCTCGGCTTGGTCTGGCTCTATTTAAACACTGTGAGCATGACACTCCAAGCTCATGCTCCCTGCTTCAAATGACTCCTCTCATACAAATGGACTGTAAATTTGATTTGCTCCCTCAGTGGGATTATAAATGGTGCTATATTATCTCTGGTTATTTTATTTCTCATGATCTTGAACTATTTGCCTGATGGTGTGAGTTGGCTTAACGTATGGGCTGAGTTGAGGGATTCATCCTCCATTACTGTTCTCACATCAGACTCAGAGATATGCTGATATATCCTTCTAGAAGGATATACTGTATACACTTACAGACTTACTGTCTGTAAGTGAAGAAGTATATAGAGTAAAAAGAAACCTCACCAAATGTATAGGCCTACTTAGTTTTAACAACAGTGCGTGTGGAGATAATGTGTCTGGAAGTAGCGTGTGCGTGCGTGCGTGTGTGTGTGTGTGTGTGTGTGTGTGTGTGTGTGTGTGTGTGTGTGTGTGTGTGTGTGTGTGTGCGTGCGTGACTGCGTGTGCGTGTGAGAGAGAGAGAGAATGAATGAATGTTGCTCATTTTCAAGGTTCTGTTGTCACAGTCTCAGTGTGTTTTCTTTGTATGCCTCGTCAGTGTCTACATGTGTTCTGTGTGGGCATGTATGGGTGTAGGTTTGGCCTCCTAAAGGTGTGTGGGCATGTATGGGTGTAGGTTTGGCCTAGGTGTGTGGGCATCTATGGGTGTAGGTTTGGCCTAGGTGTGTGGGCATGTATGGGTGTAGGTTTGGCCTAGGTGTGTGGGCATGTATGGGTGTAGGTTTGGTCTAGGTGTGTGGGCATGTATGGGTGTAGCTTTGGCCTAGGTGTGTGGGCATCTATGGGTGTAGGTTTGGCCTCGGTGTGTAGGCATGTATGGGTGTAGGTTTGGCCTAGGTGTGTGGGCATGTATGGGTGTAGGTTTGGCCTCGGTGTGTGGGCATGTATGGGTGTAGGTTTGGCCTAGGTGTGTGGGCATGTATGGGTGTAGGTTTGGTCTAGGTGTGTGGGCATGTATGGGTGTAGGTTTGTCCTCCTATAGGTGTGTGGGCATGTATGGGTGTAGGTTTGGCCTCCTATAGGTGTGTGGGCATGTATGGGTGTAGGTTTGGCCTAGGTGTGTGGGCATGTATGGGTGTAGGTTTGGCCTCCTATAGGTGTGTGGGCATGTATGGGTGTAGGTTT
This sequence comes from Protomyctophum bolini, assembly GCF_963924005.1. NCBI lineage: Eukaryota > Metazoa > Chordata > Actinopteri > Myctophiformes > Myctophidae > Protomyctophum > Protomyctophum bolini. The sequence goes on from NC_137872.1 coordinate 28,507,297, forward strand.
GGCCTCCTATAGGTGTGTGGGCATGTATGGGTGTAGGTTTGTCCTAGGTGTGTGGGCATGTATGGGTGTAGGTTTGTCCTATAGGGTTTGGCTGCAGTTAACCATCTTGGCTCACTTGTTCCCAGTCTCCGCATTCTCGCCAGTCAATGCACCTGCCAGCACTTCTTCACTCCACTCATCGTCAGATCATTGAACCTGCTGTGGTAGTAAACACTTCTAGACACCAGTATTATGGTCTCTAGTGTTTGTTCTTCATGAACTTCAGTGTTCCCTTGTCATTTAGCTCTTGTGCTATTTTTTTTTTAGGTTTTCGCCTGTTGGATTTGAGCTTGAATTAATTCTCCTCTCCTCTGCCTCAGATCTCACTCACTCACCTGCCTGCCTGTCCACTTGGCTCGGCTCTCTCTGCCACCATGCCCCCCTTATTCGGTATCAGGTACGGTCGCCCCTAAACCATCTCGCCCGATCCCGACGGCCTTTACTGCATGTCATCCCCCCATCTCCTGTCAATCTATTGTCTGTTCCTCCATAATAAATCAGACCAGTCTGAAGCGAGTGGTGCAACAGCACCCACTATTGGTACTCTAAACATCAGGACATAGTCACACAGGTTAGGACATAGTCACATAGGTTGGGACATAGGGACAAAGCTGTTCCTTGGAGTGGTTGTACCACTCAAAAATATAAAATAAAGGCGAAAGCCACAAAAAAACATAAATTAAAAAAAAGAAATTTAGGCATAGTTTTACTAGGGTTTAGTTTAGGTATAGGGTTAGGTTTAGGCATAGTTCTATTGAGGTTAAGGTTAGGAATAAGGTTAGGTTAGGTTAGGTTAGGAATAAGGTTAGGTTAGGTTAGGTTAAAGCATAATTTACTTAGGAATACCAGGCCGTGCAGTTCTGTCGGCTGCACGCCCGGGGCGAGTTGGTAAAGGGGCGAGTCGTTTGGTATTCCCTTATTCAGGGTTTGTGTTAAACACTTTTATTCTGTCTCAGAGAGAGAGAGAGAGAGAGAGGGGGGGGGGGATAATGAATATCAAACTCCGATCCTCCACAAGCTGATGCACAACCTGGTGTATATAGGCTTGAATAGGCCATTAATGTTATATAGTTTATATAAAATTAAGAAATTAAGAGATGCTTTAATGGATGAATGAATGAACATCAAAACATCATCTCACGGATAATGAGCCCTGTGCTTGTCAACATCACTAATTGGACTATAGGGAGGCACAGGGACATTTCCCACACGAAGTGAGCTTTTTCAGCTGTCATCACTCTCTCATCCTCCCTACACATGATGGTCCCTAAACTCCCCCTAAACAGACACGTGTGACCTTCCATAGAGGAATGAGGTCAACCATGTCCTTAAACGTATGATAGCCTATACAAACAATAATAGAGCTCCCTGTGCTATGCCTGTGAGCATAACTAGGCTACATATCAAGTTAAATTGAAGTGTCCTTGAGCAGAATGGACAGCATTCAATTGTCTGTTTGTTAACTCTGTCTTACATTTGCACACTGAGTGAATCTAATTGACTTCTTCAACTTCGTTGCGTTGCGTGCCCGCCCCGTGTGCGTGTCGTGTCGTCTGTGGAGTGGAAGCGCGCGCGCGCGTGTGTATGTGTGCGTGCGCATGTGTGCTGTTGTTGTTTATGCGTGCCGTGTCGTGAGCAGTGAGCGCGCGTGCGCCGTGCACTGGCAATACTGTGAAGTCTCTCTTGCGCGCACACGGTCTTGAATTTATCCCGCGGATGCACGTGGGGGAAGAGCTCGCATGCACAAGCAGTGGTCCAGCCAGCCGTCCAAGCAATGCGTGCCGTGGAGAGAGTCACCAGAAGTGGACGCGGACGATGCACAACATGGGCGCGTTATGCTGTTGTAGGGAGCTCCAGAAAGACGAAAGTGTGAGCTACCAAGAGTAGACACGTTGGTGTTTGTTATTTTAAGACACTAAAATACAGTATTTCCTCTTGGGGTTCGCCTGGACGTGCGCGGAAAGCTAATCTGGAGGATCCGGGAACGCCGTCTGCGATAGTTTGTTTCCCGTTCGAGCCGAGCTGGCTGGAAGAGTTTGTTTGATCAGCTGCACATTTCAACCCTCGGCGAGCCTCCTAGGTTCGCCCTGATGATGTACTGGTGATGATGAGCCCATGATGATGAGAACGACCCCTAAACGTCCGCAGACTTAACACGAGTCCTCTGCTTTTGAGACAATGGCCAAGAATTCCATTGTGGCATTAACGGTTTTGCTGTAACACCGCTGGTGATCATGGCAGGGGTACATGCTTCTGAGGCTGTGTCGGGACGCTTTTTATTAGACCCTGCCATCGGCGCCCCTCCGGGTCAGGGCGCGACAAACATCGCGATTTTAAACAACGATGCCAGCAGCACCGTGTTACCGGCAACTGGCACCCACAGGGTGTACTTGGACGTTTCGACTGCTGCCCTCGGTGGTGCCGGGCACCCGGTCTATGGGGCCGAAGGAGTTTATACCAATGGACGATATAAGGACCACGGCAGCCCCAGGATCGGCGGTAGGAGCCGCGATAATTCTACTGAGCGACTAAGTCATGGAGGAATAAACACACCTTGCGGTATTATGAAGGTTAGTTGATGTATAGATAGATACTACTTACTAGCATATCCTGAGTGATCAATGTGACAGACCTGGGGGGGGGGGGGTGATAACGAGCAAAATAGCCTAATAATAATCGCTTTGCAATGCAACGCTGGTGTGATCAATATGGCTTGAGTCAGTGTCAAACCTGTAGCAAGAAGTTGGTTTCAGATAATGCGCTCCTGGATTAAGGGCGTGCCCTTAAAAGGAGCAACATTGTAACGCAGATCCAAGTGTCCAGACGTGTCTAGCCTACTTAACAATGCATGTCAGACAGTGAAGCTGCTGCTACTGTCTACTGCTAGTATGTAACCTGCTGCTGCCCAAGTGGCACATCACAGCCAGCTCAAAGTCCTCCCGATGTAGCCTACTACTACACTCCTCTGTAGAAAACTTTGAGAGAGAGAGAGAGAGAGAGAGAGAGAGAGAGATGGAAATGCACAGTGCACACCTCCAAATTTTGGGTGCACCTCTATTGACTATTATAACTTTTAATTGGAAGCCTAACTCAAGTAAGGCTAATTCGCCTGATAATGTAAACAAAAGTAGCTTAACAGTCTCAATTTCATTTCTTTACCTTTATTATGCATGGGGATGCTTTGTCTATTTTATTAGCTGAACAGAATTGACCTTGAATTCTTATCGGTGGAGTTTGGAGTCTGTGTAGGTGAGACACAGTGTAGAGTGGCATTCTATATCACTATATGTCACACTGTGCCAGTTTGCTACTAGGCAACCGCCACATAAACCCAGGAAAATTCTCTGTTTCCCCATTATTGGATTCCCGGCATGTGGGTGAACAGACGGCCTCTGCCTCCTAGAAACGTGTGTGTGTGTGTGCATGTACAATATGTTGTGCATGTACCCACATAAATGTAATGTAGGCCTACTCTCGACCAAATCTCTTTGCAAAAATAAAGGATATGGATGCTGGGGTTCAAGTGGTTTACAAAAGTGTCATTTTAAGAGAGTTTTAAGCATATTTTGATTATCGAGATAGTATCGTAAATCACAATTATTTTGGTCAGAATAATCGTAACATGTTATCATATCCCTAGTGCAGTGGTCCACTTGAAAATCTTGAAAGCATGTGTGGCTATGGCCTTCCGCGTAATGGTCAGATGGGTGACCTTTGAATATATATATTCTTTCACAGCAAACGTTTTAAAACTCATATCTCTGATAAAGGTTCAGATGGGGGTTGCCAGGTTGGCGGCCAATTACAGATAATGTTTGGGGTCTATGATCCTGGTCTATGATCACCTTGATTCACCGTGGACCAATGGAACTTACATAGTGTACATTAAGACAAGTCACTTGTGACTTGCAGTAAAAGCCGTCGGGATCGGGAATCGAACCCGCGGCACACTGCCAGACTACCACACAGAATAACTCTTCCTACTTCTGGGCAGCTTCCCTACTTCCTTCACAGGTGTTACCAATGATACTAATTTAGGCTCTGTTCCATTTTGTGTGCAGTCAGTGGTTTTCAAACTTTACCCATACTACTATTACGAGCCAAGGTTCCTGGACCGCTGGCGCTGAGCCACATTTTAATATTAAATGTTATATAGAAATTTGTTTTTCCAGTTATTTGGGCTTGTTGCCCACTTGCGATACAGGTTGAGAACCAGTGATCTAGTAGTAGTGCATAGTGTTGGCAGGAGTATACCGGTATACAGAGTGTAATTGATTGATTGAAGTATTTATTAACAGTTTGGAGAATTATTGCAGTACATTTCAAGTACAACTCAATACCAGACTGTTAACTGTGGACGACACCATAAAGCATTACACTTGTTTACAATAGGGTCCACCATGTTCAAGTCATCATAAAAATGGAGCCTTATGATATTTTACTGCATATTTTGGTACCTTCCAGTTCCGTCAATGGGGTTCTTATGCTTTATCTGACTGGTCCCAGTGTTGAATGTGCCTGTTCTATCTTTGGAATCAATATGCCTGCTCTTTAGAATATCTGGAATATCAAACAGGACGGAGGCCACACAAGTCTCTCATCTGTCTCCAGGGCGTCCAGTCTAATTCGCTCAAAGTTTAGAAGAATAATATGACAGGAATGCTTCAGGGGATCAGGCTGTCTAAACATGACTGATCTCGGATCTTTAAAAGCTGACTGTCTCACTGACATGTTAGTGTGATTATATTATGATAATGCTCTCCTGCGGTGCCTGCTAAGCAACGTGTGCTGCCTGGGATAACGTGCCACTCGTTCAGCGTTGCTGTTGTCTTTTTCTAATGTAATGTCTGATTTATGGGCTTACTTGCACTGTGTTGTGTGCCGGATATAGCCACAGTCCTTTGGGGTATCTCTTGTCACTAAAATTTGTACTCTGCATTTACCCATCCTAACTTATTTAGGAGCAGTGGGCACTATTAATACAGCGCACGCTGATGTAAGCTCACAGCGCATCGTGATGCGGTGCGGTGTGAGCTTGTACAGTAGAGCTGCTGTTTTCTGGGAGTGACACAGAAGCACAAATAATTAGGCTTCCGTGTAGACAAACATCTGTGAAATGAGAGACACCTGGAAACTTTCTCCATGCAGTGAAGCTGGATCTGAGACCAGCTGAATGGGTCCATACGATGGGTGGTACAAGGGTGGCTGACATGTCTGTTGTAAGAGCAGGAGAAAGCCTGTTGACATTGTTTTCTCTACAGTGTGTGTGTGTGTGTGTGTGTGTGTGTGTGTGTGTGTGTGTGTGTGTGTGTGTGTGTGTGTGTGTGTGTGTGTGTGTGTGTGTGTGTGTGTGTGTGTGTGTGTGTGTGTGTGTGTGTGTGTGTGTGTGTGTGTGTGTGTGTGTGTGTGTGTGTGTGTGTGTGTGTGTGTGTGTGTGTGTGTGTGTGTGTGTGTGTAAAGTTGCATGGAGAGTTGGAGTCCAATATGAGTCTGGAATGCTGTCTCTGAAGAATGCATTTCACAAAGAATTTGAGATACTATAACTTTCTTTATTGTACCCATCCAACATAACCTTGTTAGGGGTTCTAACTGTCCTATATTTAGGGGTTCAGTCAGTGTTCAACTTCCGCCATACCGTGTTCCTAAATGTTTGCATAAGTGCTCTGATTGCTTGCCTTCATGACAGCTTTGTAGAACAGGTTTCTGCTTTCAGTACTGTGTATATAATGTCCTGTGTGCGACAAAAACGTTTTCAGAGAAAAAGCTATATAATAACAGAGTAGACGGTATACATCAGAACGACCAGAGAGATTTTCACAGTTCTGCTTGGCACATGGCCAAGGACACTGTTCCATCTCTTTGACCACCTCTGGAAAAGAACATTTTGTATCCCATACATAGCTGTGACGCTATATGAGCATCTAAAGAGAGCAGCCACGGTGAGGAAACTGGGTCATCGTTCATGTAGGTGTGATTCATGTCTCGCTCCATCATAGACCCTGACAATTCAATAGCGAGGGGTTGGTGCTGGTTGGGAGGGGTGGCAGTGGTTAAATTAGTAATTTCATCACTGCATTGCTTCGTTAACTTGCAGAGAGTTAACGAGACTCAATGAGAGGAGTCCATCCATTAAGTCAGTGCAACGTTTTTAATTTCAAGGACCCCATTTGTTATATTTTTGCCAGGTGCTTGAAAAGCGCCTGGACTACATTTGTTACTACCTCTAGTAGTGACCGTAGCGGACACTTTTTCATCATTGGCTGCCTCATCTCTACGTACCCATAAAACCCATACTCTGAACGCTGCAACGTGAAGCCGTGAGCTGAGGCAGAGGCTGCGGCACACAAACTGATTATACTGGAGAGCTTTCTGCACCTGGCAGTTATGACATTCTTGTTTTAGGTGTACAAATGGGACAAAAAGGACCCTTATGGGCCCATTGGGTTTATTTGTTACAGACCTGTAAAGGTCCTTTTGGCTCCTAACTATCAATCCAGATCCAAACTGTCCTCAGACCCCACGGTGAGAAACTGTACCTTAAGTGGGCGTCCAAACACTGTCGTCTTCATCATGTCCACGGTGAGGTGACGGTGTCATCGTGGAATAGACTATAAAGTGTCTGGGGGATTTTGTGGGGTGACTTCCAGTGTTGTTATGTAAGCCTGGACACTGGACAGCTGTAGGGCCGGCTCCAGTCTGGCTGTCGAGTGCAGGGCAACTGCCAGCCAGCGTGCTTGGCCGGCCAGCGGAGAAGAACAGGATGATTATGACAACCATCCATCGACAGCCCAGTACATGAATGGGCTCTATGCACACAGAATAACTCTTCCTACTTCTGGGCAGCTTCCCTACTTCCTTCACAGGTGTTACCAATGATACTAATTTAGGCTCTGTTCCATTTTGTGTGCAGTCAGTGGTTTTCAAAATTTTTAATTTCAAGGACCCCCATAACTTTCAGAGTTGGGGCCGATTCATACTCCTATTTTAGAGCCGAATAAAAGTCGGTTCGGCTCTGTAGAGCCTACAATTTGGCGTCATTTGAGGTTCGGGGGGGGGGGGACACTTTGAGACCCACTGGTGTAGCAGAGTGTTTCCAGTGAGCCAACATGCACAATAGCTGCACTCCGACTGTCCATATCAATATATCAGTCAGTCACTATTTCAGTCACTATTTTCCATCTGCTGTAACGTTCAAACAAAATACCGTAAGCTCCTATGTTTTCATCCTCAGAATTGTTTACTTCCTTATTTACATCTAGGCCATCTAAATATAGGGTATATCACTTTTATACAAGGTTATAATACCCTGTTCTACTTGTTTGAAAATAACAGAAGATCCTGTGAGTATTAAATGGTAATTTGAGACATGTTAAATGACGCATTCTACAATATACTGTACATGCTACTACGGTATGCAAAATGTTCACAGCAAAAGCCTTCTTTCCCCCGAATATCCTGGCCTTCCCCCATCAGGCCAATGACATCCCTGAATATCCTGGCCTTCCCCCATCAGGCCAATGACATCCCTGAATATCCTGGCCTTCCCCCATCAGGCCAATGACATCCCTGAATATCCTGGCCTTCCCCCCATCAGGCCAATGACATCCAAAGAGGCTTATGCAGATCTCTCCCAGGGCGTCTCGGGCGAGGCCACAGCGTCTGAACCGACTGGCCCCCGACTGATCCCCCCCTGCCTCGTTCCTTATGCCCTGTGGCAGTGGAATTCTTTCCCTAATGTGAGGGAGACCCTGACCTGGTGCTGCCTGGATTTAGCTGAGCCTCTGCAGGACTAAAGGGCCACCTAAATTCGAGCCTCAACTAATAACACTGATTACATGTAGCTGGATCATCTATGCTAGAGTGCTGAGAATAACAACCGGAGCCGCTCTACGCCTCAGCGCTCATTATCAAAGGCTTTACGTGGGGAAGGGTACATCAGACATTTCTCTCTCTGACCGATATCAGAATTTTAATTCGATATACCTGGAACTATGACAGGCTAAGTAATCAGTCTTTGTTTTTTACCGTACCCTCAAAAGTAGGCCATTGTGACGTTATGAAACAGAATGATCACCTCTCATGAACAGATGATGAACTGGCACAACCAAGACATGTCTGGGGAATTGAAAGTGAAACTCATGAAGAGTGTGAAACTTGTGTCATGGTTAATAATGTATGCATACATGGAAAAGAAACAACAGTATATTCACCATCGCGGTTGTATGCTTCCACCAACCATCCGTTTCTGTGAGTCCAGACTTATGGTATAGGTTTCTGTCCACAGACTCCAGACTCATGGTATTATGCATGAAGACTTTGGAGGAATTCAATTAATGTCTTTTGTGAGGTCACTGTGACCTTGTCCTTGACCTTTGACACACAGACCTACTTCTGATCATTAGGCCAGTGGTTCCCAATCCTTTTCATGTCAAGGACCCTCAAATGGACACTAATTAGCCCACGGACCCACATTGGAAAACCTATGCCAGGGACCCCCAATAAGAGGCTCTAGCAGTGATTCTCAACTTGTTTAATTTCAAGGACCCCCAGTTTGACATGCATTAGGCTACGGACCCCCTTTTAATGGCGTTTCTATCTCTGAGACCCCAATTTATATTGTAAAATGTGTACACTCTCAGTTACAGACCCATAGGGGTCCATTTGGTTCCAAACTATCATTTAGCTGGGGGCCCCCTGGAAGTCCCTCAAGGACCCCTGGGGGTCCCCGGACCATACTTTGGGAACCACTGATCTATTCTAGACATAATAATGCTGTGAAGCACTTTTGTATATACACACTTTCCATTTGAAAGTAAATATTATGAAAAGGCCTTGACATAAAAGTAGGTTTTAAGAAGGGATTTGAAAGATGACACGGACAGTAACTATCGGTCAGACTCTCTAGCCATCACTGCATTTCTTAATATAATCGCTTTTCTTAGAAGCCAGGGATGTTAATTTGAATAATTGCGTAGCACTCTCTGGAGCTGAATTCTTTTTTTTATTTGATTAAAGATTTTTTTTATTTAACCAGGAAAAACCACATTGAGACTAAAGTCTGTGTGAAAGTGTGAACTGGCCAAGAGAAGAGACAAATAATGTTATCCAGCTCAGCCAGTAACAACAAATACAGGACAACAAACAAAGGACAGACAAATAACATTTGAGCACAGTGCCCACTACATAGGAAGCTCAAGGAGAAACAGGAAAATCGAATAAGATTGTGTAAGGGGAATGTTTGCTGGAATGTGTTGAAAAGGAGATAGAAGATGGTGCAAGTCTATAAGTGATGATGTCATCTGGGGCTCTCTTGGTTAATTCTCTCAAACCAGCTATCGGTAGCTTGACCTCATGCAAGGGTCACAGTGAATCATATCCTGCAGCTATTTCCCAAACAAAACTCAAATGAAGACTGATACGATCTTCTTGATAATGATCAAAACAAAACCAGTCCATAAGCATACTGGATTTGATTTGTATTTTTGTTTTGCTTCTGTATTTCTGTTTGATGTTGCCCTGAAAGGCTATACTACCACTTCTGCTGTAAAATTCATTTATCTCCCCGAAACATTTCATTACTTGAGGCTGTGTGTTCATTCTACTAGAGCAACTCCCATGCTAAGTGCCAGTGCAGAGAGAGTTGTGAGAGTCTGTATTTCCTCCCGTACTCTTTTCGGGGGGACTCCGCTGCTTTCTAATCCTTCCTTGTCCTCTATTCCCTCACTGGATAATGACTTGACCTGAGTAAGCAGGAACCTCTATTAGCCGTGTGCGAAATTGGTGCCTAGATAAAAAAGACTTCTCAATGAGGGACAATTGATTTGACCGGACTTTGGGCCATGTGTGGGCGGATGCTTGTTATAATCGTGCACAAGAAGAACCCATTGGCCTTTACAATATAACAGTTATAGAATAGAATACAATTATCTTTTTATATGTGGTCCAGATGTTGGCATGGCAAATATACAGTACAATACTGTATGTAATGTAGGACTAGCCGTAGCTGAGAGTTTAGAGGCCACCTATAAAGCAGTGGTTCCCAAACCTTTTAGCCTGTGACCCAAAAGAGAAATTTGTAGTGAAACAAGCTCACAACATGTCGCTACTGCTACTAAACATTTGTTTTCTAATTTATGGAATCTTTCTTTCATTGGAGAATTTAGTTTTTAATTGATTATTCCTTTTCAAATAATATTTCAAATATTATTTGAAAGTTTTGAAATAATAATTCAAAACAAAATTAAGGGAGAAAATAAATAAAGGGACACATAAATGTGTCCGTGACCCGCAAATGGGTCCTGACCCAGTGTTTGAGAACCACAGCCCTAAAGTGTCCCTGAGCAAGACTCTGTAGCTGCCCTCTGTAGCTGCCCTCTGTAGCTGCCCTCTGTAGCTGCCCTCTGTAGCTGCCCTCTGTAGCTGCCCTCTGTAGCTGCCTCTGTAGCTGCCCTCTGTAGCTGCCCTCTGTAGCTGCCCTCTGTAGCTGCCTCTGTAGCTGCCCTCTGTAGCTGCCCTCTGTAGCTGCCCTCTGTAGCTGCCTCTGTAGCTGCCCTCTGTAGCTGCCCTCTGTAGCTGCCCTCTGTAGCTGCCCTCTGTAGCTGCCCTCTGTAGCTGCCCTCTGTAGCTGCCTCTGTAGCTGCCCTCTGTAGCTGCCCTCTGTAGGCCTCTGTAGCTGCCCTCTGTAGCTGCCCTCTGTAGCTGCCCTCTGTAGCTGCCCACTGATCGTGTGTGTGAGAGAATCTATTAACAGATTGGAGAATTACAGTACATTTCAAGCACAACTCGATACAAAACTGTTGACTGTGGACGACACCATAATGTATTACATGTGTTTACAATAGGGCCCACCATGTTCAATTCATCATGACAATTAGAGACGTACAAATATACTCTATATATGTGTGTGTGAGAGAAAGTAAGTAATGCACAATCTATGTAAAAGCACTTTGGACAAAAGCGCTATGAATGCACCATTTACCAGCATTTAACAGAACAATAGTCAATTAAGTTGTTTGCATTTGTGCAGATAATAAGCAGTTTGGCTCTTCCATGTAGTTGTTGTGCTGCAGTATTCAGTAAGGCTGGATATTTCCAAGGGTCACTTGGAATATAAGCTTTTGTTGATGGATGAATAGGAAGACATGGTCGTGGCAGTGGCTCCGCCAGGCCTGTGTTCCGACATGTTTACTGGAAAATGAACACACACCACTTCCCTTTCAAATCACATGTCTGCGTGCTGTCTCTCTGCCTGCTCTGAATGCGGAGACTGTCAGGCAGAGAATGACACCTAGACCAACTTACTGCATGATAATAACTGTACTTTTGTAAAAAGGTCTATACACCCTCCCTTTTGTCCATCACCAAACACTTCACTGAAAATGGCTGCTCAGTTTGTAGATCTGCTATTGTCACTGAATATTTGCAGTTCTTTGCCAAATGTTCGCCTATTATGACAGAATAGTCAGAGGGCGATTTTTGATGTACCTCACTATACCAAAACATATATTCATGGAGAGATTCAATTCAACAGATTCATTCATTTTAACCTTTGCTTAATTTCATTGTCATAAAATGCCATCAGAATGACGACATAAAATGCCATCAGCGTTGACACCGTAAGCGTTGACATTTTGCTGGTTTGGTCATTTGTTGTCAGATCCAACGTCTTGTGATCTTTGTTGCCAAAACTCACAAGAGCGTTGCTAAGACTTAGAGGTCTCAAACAAACATTGTTCATTTTATGACATGCAGCAAAGGTGATCGGGATTCGAACCAACAACACGCTGTCAGGCATGCACCTGTAAACTATTTGGTATCGCTAGGTCAGCGGGCCTTAGCTGAGACAGAGATGAAGAAGGGACCCCTACTACATTTCATATAGTTCATCTCCCCCCACAGACACACACACACACACACACACACACACACACACACACTGTGAATTTCTTTCATCGCACAACTTAATTAAAAAGAGTAGAAAGGGTTAGTAGTAGCAGGTAAAGGCAGCGCTGAGGTTTTATTTACCCAGCCAATGTGTTTAGTTTGGACTGCTTAGAGGCGATGAGTGTCCACACATCCACACCAATTCATTCCTCTCGTTTCTCCCAAAGGTGTCCAATGGAGCAGTCTCCTACTTAAGCCTGCTCTGTTTTGTAATTTTACAGTCGTGTGTGTGTGTGTGTGTGTGTGTGTGTGTGTGTGTGTGTGTGTGTGTGTGTGTGTGTGTGTGTGTGTGTGTGTGTGTGTGTGTGTGTGTGTGTGTGTGTGTGTGTGTGTGTGTGTGTGTGTGTGTTACAGTAAGTGACATGGTGAAAGAACACATGCAAATGGGTTCACGGAACACATAATTTCAAGCACTGTAACAACTTTACTCATCGGTTGAAGAACAAAATGGCTGACTGAAATGCAATAACAACGGAAGGCCCAAATCATAAACTAGGAAAACCTAATAATGGAAGACCATAACAGGAAGAAGGAAGTGATGTAAACGGTGGCCCTGCAGACATTTTGGCTGCATTTGTGTCAGGAGAGAGAGGGAGAATAAACATTCTGTACACAGACACCTTGCAACTCAAACAAACGCTGACAATTATCACGATTCACAGATGAGTCCTGTTACACATCACATGATCACAGGGGGGACCCTGCTGTAGTCGATGCTGGCTCAGCATCATGACACTGTCATTACTGTGATTCATTGTGTCTGCGTGCATGTGCATGTGCATCTGACAATGCCCTTTACATCTGAATCCACCGACTATTGGCCTGCAGGAAATTAGCTGTTTAGCTGACACAGTGACAGTAGTTATTGCACCATGTTGATACTGTTGATCTGGATGCACACACACTGCTGTGGTTCTAGTGCTGCACAATTAATCGAAAAAAGATTTCTAGATTCAGACACCTTTGCAATCTCATTTTGTGAAGAATCATGCAGCACTAGTTGGTCATTTTAGAAAAAATAAATATAATATACAGTATATAAAAATTATAAATGTACATGGAAAAAATTAGAATGGTGTGAGAATCGAGAATCTCAATAATTATTGTGGAGGAAAATCGAGATTCACATTTTGTTCAAGAATCGTGCAGTATACTATGTGGTTCTCAAACATGTTCATGTTACATGTATTTAATTTGCCCACGGTCCTCCATCTATTTTGTACCACAGGGACCCCCATAAAATAAACTGGAACAAACATATATTTTTTACAAATTCTCCTTCAAAAGTTCAAACGTGTCATATCACGACGAGTTGTCTTAACCTTTTGAGGTTATGTTAACTAATTTGGCTATGGGGACCCCCTGGAACCCACTCGAGGACCGACCCCTGCTCCATTGTACATGCTACAGTACAGTACATGCAGAAACTAAACTTAGGGACCATGCCGGTGGTCTGACATGTTTAGCCCATTTTCCAGCACACGCCGTGGTTTTGTTTGATTTTCAAAGAAGCCATTGGATTCCATTCATTTCAGTGTGACATATAATGTAAATCAACTTGCAGAGACTTGAAACTTGCTAGAGGTCTGTAATCCAACGTAATAAAATATCATTGTGCATTTGGCAGTTTAGAGCATCCATGAGTTATTAGCCGTGCAAAGATGTTGAGCCAACACCATGGGCTCAATTATTCAGGTACGTTTGATAACATTGTAATGCCTTTGAAGAAAATGAATGGGAAAATGGTCCATTTGTATGATAAATGCCAAAGCTGTGAATAGACGATGCAGCATTTATTGGCGATGGAATGGTCCTTTCTTTTTTATAGTAAGTGTGACAACATCACACGAGTCGACCACAGACAAATAGCATTTAGCCTCAGGTTGGAATTGGAGAAGGCTGCATTGTTTTATTTGGAGGCCTTGAAGTCCGAGCTGAAGTCTGTCTCCAGTTTTGCATATGAATACCAGTGCTGTGTCTGTGTTCTATCTGATTTTCTCTCCAGCACTCTTTATCGCTCGGCTAACCTTGCACAGTGCTAAAACCCAGTCCCAGTCGACTAATCTTGCACAGTGCTAAAACCCAGTCCACCCCACACTTATCTTCAGACTGTAGCACAGTTGCAACTTCCTTCACAACCATAAGGATGCCAGATGAAATGGTTTCATTCAAAGCTTGCAGTATCGTGCAATAACATACCATACTACAGGGGTTCTCAACCTGTGGGTCGCGACCCCATGGGGGGGTCCCCAAATTATTAAACTTTTTACAACTGAATGGCTGGAAAATAGAAATGAATAGTTTACATAGTACACATAGTACATGCATAAACTTTCCTCAATTAATTTATCTGTTTTCAGTAGTCATTTATGATATATTTCTCTATTAAGGTTATTTCTGCAGTCAATTTGTTTTGGGGGTGGGGAGGGGGCGGGGGTCGCGAGACATGGCCAAAGCATTTCCAGGGGTCCCCCGCCAAAAACATTGAGAACCCCTGCCATACTAGGTATAATACAAATTATATTTAAATAAATGCAAGGCTCACAACGGTTCCAGATATGATGAGAGTCGCTGCATATGGAGAGGCCTGCTGTCTACTGTACTGTGTATCTGTTTACCACTGTGGTGGATGATAGGCACTGGCACAACAAAGCTTGCCAGGGTTTCACAGATGGTGCCATTTCTTGGCACAGATGGCACAGGATGAGAAGGGAAAGGGGTTGGCTGTGTATACTGGTATCGTGTGGGTGCATATGAAGGTTGAAGATTATTTTAGATTCTGTTGCTTCCCCCATTTCACAGGAAATCCAACTACTGATTGTTCTGGGCTGTGTGGGTGTTTTGTCAGAAATGTTAACTTGCTAAACACAAGGATGACAACTTCTGTTCAGGCACAGTATATCTCTTGCGTGACTGTAAACTGTGTACTTAAGACGTCCTGAGGTTGAGAAGATGTGCATGCATCGGCCTTGGTGACAGTAGACTGCTCGGCGAGCGCTGGCACTTTGGCATGGAGGCTCAGATCAACATGGAATGAATTATGTACCGGCCATATGGAGTGTCTTGAGTGTACAGGGTTTGATGAGGTCAGATCAACATATGGAATGTCAGAACAGGACGGGTGGGGAGGGTAAACGTATATGTCAGAACAGGTCAGCTCCATATATGGAGATCTAGGTGATGATCCTTGTGTCGTGATCTTCATATATGGAGATGGCCATATATGGTGGAGTGACGTCACGAGGCTTGACCATAATGGAGGCGTGATGACACGAGGCGTGACCACATATGGAGGTGTGATGTCACGAGGCGTGACCATGTATGGAGGTGTGACTAACAGGAGATGCAGGTTTTTTTAATTGTCAATTAAAAGTTCAATTAAAATTAAAATTGGCGTAAACGCTCATGTCACTATGACTCAGCCATAACCATATAAGGAGTTCCCAATGGCAGCTACACCCAGCTATGGAGTGTGTCCTGCATCGTCGTGGCATCAGTTGACCAGAATCGCCGATCCAACAAATATGCCCATATATGGGCTTATTATTTGGCCATAATATACTGATGACATCAGTATAATGCAGATATCTCCATCTCCATTTATGGGCATAAAAAGGGACGCAGACACTGACTCAGTCTCGGACATATTGGTCGGATCGATGGTGCAACGTGAGAGAGTCGACGTGAGTTTCCTAAAGCAACAATCCTGGGCTTATTTTTATTTTGTTTTCACACGGTTCATTGGGTTGGTGTATTTTCATGCACATTGTCTCCTGGTGTGACTGCAGGTTACAGTGCATGCACAGGCTCGCCTGGCTGCATACACATTCCACAGATGATATAAACTATCTCTCTGTCTGTCTCGCACGTGCACGGACGCACGCACACATGCACCCCATTGGCTATTCACAAGTAGTGGCAGTCGTTCTCTCCATGCAGTTATCTCCAGTACAGCTTCCTTATCTAACTCTCAGAGAGAGAGAGAGAGAGAGAGAGACTTCTGTCTTGTTTATCTCATTATTTATTCTTTCTCAAGATTTATACATCTTATATCATACAGAGCAGAGCACACAAGAGTACTGTAATATTCTTTGCATCTCAATCTGTGTGTGCGCGCGTCTATTCATCTTTGTAAGCACATACAATGTGTATGCTGACTCAGCTATAGGATATAATATATGAGATATATTGTATATCAATTTGGGGATTTGAGCATTATGGCTCACAGGGTGCTGTGGTGGTCTTATGCTTTCCTCAGCTTTTTGTGTCTACGATAGGGTCCCTGATCCACGTGGCCCTAGCGCGCGTGCATGTGCGTGTGTTCATGTGTTCATGTTCACTCGGTTTGTAGAGAGGGAGAGGGAGAGGGAGCTAGCTCAGTGGGATTATTCCATTTGACTGGAATATGTACTGTGTATTTCTCTTTGTAATTGTTGAGAGATGTTGTGTGCACTCACTGCAGTGTGCGATGTGATACTTAGAGTGAGGTGGTGAATGGCAGTGAGTTAAAGGGGGAAGAAGCAGGAGAGACAGGGAAGGATACCTGCGTGGCAAATGAATGCTGGCTCTGTTCACGGCCCTGGACAAGTACGATTTAACCACGTACCCACTTAACTGGGGGGGAAATGTTTTGATATAGCCACTCTACAATCTAATATTACACTTTTCTTTCCAAAAAGAAAAATCCAAAATAGCGGATAAATCTACTTTAGCTTGTGACGTGTTTTAAGCGTGTAGATCTGCTATTTCTGCTACTTTCGATTTTTTTTTTAAACGTATGGACATTTTTTAACATGGAAAACGATTGATGATCGGTTTTGCAAAAATAATTGCGATTAGGCGATTATGTAACAATTGCCCCTCCCGGCCCCCCCCCCCCCCCCCCCCCCCCCAGAAAAGTACAGATGCTGGGGACGGGGTTCAAGTGGTTTAACATCATTGCGTCATGCCTATTTCCAGTTAGATTGACCAGAGAGTGGGTCAGATGGTGTTTGCTGGGACAGACAGAGCACAGCGTGGCCTAGTTTAAAAACAGCATGCAGAGGCCAGGTGTAGGAGAGAAGCACTGGTTGTTCTACAGTGGACCAACGGCTCTGTCTGGACTGCCTCCAGAATCCAGTTTTATCAGTGCAAGTCTGGATGTGTATGTACAGTACAGTACGTATGCATACAGAGTAAAATATATCCACAGTCAGTGTCAACTTAACCCTGAGAGTGTACAAACAGTGGGTCCATTTGGTTCCAGTTGTATACACTGTCATAGTTAAATGAACACTTTTTGAGCGGTGCCAACAGCTCCTATGAGTGACTTTGTGTCTATCTTTGTATGTATGTCTGTATGTCCCTATGTCTGAGCATGACCCCTAGAGCTGATCATACTCGTGTTTCATTTCCTTTATTTGATGCAGATTGCATTCACACCTGCAGTGAATCGAAGTCGGGTGCGCTTAATTGGATCAATGGGAAGCGAAACCCCTGTGTTTTTTGGCGAACTAGAATGTGTTTGATTGGTCTGCACCAACATTTGAATGATCCTTCACACCTGTCAACGACGCTTTCCGACAATACGCAGCAGGACTCGTATTAATCGCAGTAAAGCATTCTGGTGTGAATGCCAGAGAGTACATAAGTTGTGAGCATGCATTCAAATGGGTAACTTTAGTCATTCAATCCTTGCCTCTGCTGGTCGCAAATGCATTACATTTTAAACATAATAAACTTCGCATTTTTTTTTGGAAGTATGCAAATAAAGCTTTAGTGATTTAAGCCATATTGCATTATTATATCCCAAATCCCAGTCGTTGTCTAGACTCACCACGTCACAATATGAATATAATAATAATGGCCTATCATTATATTGCCCAGCCATAGTTTACGTGCATTTCTGACAGCGACACAGTTTCAGTCAGCTCAGCCATGCTGGTGATTGTCCTGGGTCTGGGATGAATTGGGTTACACTGTAAGTAACGCACACACACACACACACACACACACACACACACACACACACACACACACACACACACACACACACACAGATCAATTCCCAGACGGCTTTGGCAAGCGCTAAAACACACCAGGACAGAGGGGAGGGGGCGGAGGTGTGAGAACCAACAGAGACAGCGAGCGGTGGCGAGAGAGACTGCCGCCAGATGAACAAAGTGAGGGATGGAATCTGGAACAGGAGAAGGAGTGCGAGAGAGAGAGAGAGGACACGGCACTTTGCAGCGATAGGCCATTAGCACCTTCAGTTGGCTTCAGCCAACTGAAGGACAGCCATCTGTAGAAATATAAGGAGGAGGACTTTGTGAATGCTTGTATACCGTTAGAAATCGTTACGACCGTTTATTGTCACGTCACAGGTTTACAGGTGTAAAGCGGGTGCCAGCTCCATCATTTTTGTTATTTTCATAAAGAGAAAAAGAAAAGACGTGGGTGGGAAGAGAGAAAAATGTGAAGGATAGGCAATAAACACCTGACAAATTGTGTCACAAAGACAGGTGTGTGTGTGTATATGCATGCGTGCGAGTGTGCGTGGGTGTGTGCGTGCATGCCCGTGTGTGTGTGCGCCCTTAGTGTGACACACACATTTATCTAAATGCCTAGTAATAGTATATGCTCGCTAAGAAATATCCATGGCAAAAGGGCCAAGTGGGACCTAGGTGGCGCTCCAAGCGAGATCCGTAGCGGCCGCGAGCGTGCATGTGCGGGGAGTGTACACGCACGCGCCGGTGTCTCCCAGTTATTCAGTCTAATTCTACGACATCTGG
Organism: Protomyctophum bolini; assembly: GCF_963924005.1. NCBI lineage: Eukaryota > Metazoa > Chordata > Actinopteri > Myctophiformes > Myctophidae > Protomyctophum > Protomyctophum bolini. Next base: position 28,526,049 of record NC_137872.1, read on the forward strand.
CACGGTTCTAAAGGTCCCTGCACACAGAGCGCGGTTTTCGGATTTTTTGCGGCGTTTCTCCGTCTGTTTTCTGAAAAAGTGTGAAGTGTCCATCTATCCTCGTGGAGGATTTAATAAGATTTTTTTTTTAACTTACTGTTTTTTGTTGAGTGATGCTTGGAGTTGCACGCCTTATGCTTGCACTTTGCAGGCAGTCTGTACTGCAGAATTAAAAAGCACTTTAATTTAATTAATTCCACCCGGTAACCCTGAAAATACTTTGTGTAAAAAATCCTGGACGTCTGGTCCTGCCAACCAAGTAAAAGTATAGAGCTCTTCTCCTCTGCTTCACCACAACCATGGTGGCATCATCATCCCCTCCGTTATTATTATTAGTCCTTTTCCATCTGCAAACAACTAGAACCAACAAACGTGTATAACTTGGTCCGAGAGTAGTTCAACTCAGTCTTCAAACGTCCACACTGATCCTCGTCGCCAATGTTGTGTGCCTAACGTATAACTTATTAGTTAGTGCAACCTGCATTGAGTCATATACAAAGCTTGTCTTTTCATTCATTTATTAAGTAAGCCACGCTCCTCTCGACCAGCCGGGTGTGGGACCCACACCGGTTTCATAACATAAACATAACATTACGTTACATAACATTGTGTGTCTCTACACAATTCTGTTACCTGCTTCCTGTTACCTGTTTCTGGTCATGTGACACAAGCAACCAAATAACCAATACACGACAGTTATTACAGGCAAATGAAACATTGTTGTTGTGAGGAGCAGAACAGGGGCGCAAAGTGTATTTATTCTTGTTTATTTGTTCAACGGGGAGGGGGCGCCTACTGCCTAGTTATTTTCTTTCAATATTTCAAAAATATATATTTTTGGAGTGCTTCAGCGCCACCCCTAATGACCTGGCGCCGTGTGCCCCGCTTGCCGTTTGGGCCGGTCATGGCCGTCCACACGAGAACTCCCTGCTAAAAGTACTGTGGGAACTAACTGATGTTCAGATGAAAAGGACGTCCCATGTGGATGTGCTAAAAAGAAACGTGCTGGTGCAGAACGCACAAACTGAGCTGGCCAGATCTATGTGGAGACTCGAGATGACTGATGGGCTCGTCAAGAGAGAACCTAATGCCATCGGTTTGATGGTGTTTGACATGAACATATTTGAGGACCACTGGATTAGAGGACATTGAGTAGAATTCATGCGTGCACACTGCACGGCACGCATGCATTTGCTGGCACAAACATCTTAAGTGTTTCCTGTGAAGAGCAGATGAAGGGGATATGTTCTCAGATGAGAGCCGTCTCGGTCACAGTGCCGGAGGGCAGTCTAGGGACACAGGAGAAGCTTTAGGTGAAATCAGGACAGAAACACAGGGAAGGCGGAGGCGAAGTGGGGGACGAAACAAGAAGAGACGGAAAAGATATAGAAAGTGAGTTACACACTGGTAACAACATCTACAATGATATACACACATCTGTGATGCAATTGCCAGATGTACATACTAAACATCACTTCTGTATACTGTAGCTTGGATGAATGAATCACAATACACAACATAAAGTAAAAAGCAGCTATTTGCATGTCACTCCGAATAAGAGAAACTATAGTAAAATACACTTCATGGAGGTGCTGGGTTCAAAAAGTGACATATGAAAAGAATACGACTCCAAATAAGAGCACAATGGGTTTTTGAAACTCTTCAGGTTGACCTCAATACAACCTTGTAAACGTTAAATAAGTGTAAATAAAAAGTTCAGCTACTTTCTTGCAAAACGTCAGTGTAGCAAGTTCGACATTTTTCTTTTATAGTTTGAAGTCTCATGTATGACAAAACGGGGATATAATTGGCTGTCTGGTTCAAGTTGCCATTTGGTTTTAGTTGCTGTGCCGATCATTCCACTCTAATCTAGCCTGCATGGTTTAAGGGTGTGCCCATCATGCACATCATTTAGATTGCAGTTGAGAATGGCTATAATAAAACAGTGTAATCATGTGTAACTGTTGTAGTAATTAAGATGGTTTGCCTATATTAATCAATATTTATACCAGCTGCAGTTGCGAAGTGATCTCTGTATTTCTTTGACGTTCTAACTTATGTGGGTTTGCCATTGAAAGTCAATGTAGATAGGCTATTCATAATTTAAAAGCTCTAATATTCTGTGAGGCTGGAGCATCTTGAAGGCAAAACACTGCAGTAAACATCAGAAAACTCGTCAGGAAATTGAGTTTAAAAACACGTGCCCGTGTCATCATCTGTTCATCATATGACTTCAAATAACTTCTCATTTTTATGTTTATCAACTTACCCATGGCAAAGAAGCCGACACGGTCGCTGCATGGGCGTGTTTTCCAGCTCTGTTTGTGGACGCGTGTGCGCCGCAAAGTCTGACCCGGTGTGAAGAAAACGTGCTGTCTGAATCCAAAGCATATGAGTCTCATTATGGGATCAAGATGATTGGTTGTATGATTTTGTCTATCACTGTCGTTCAGATGATTATTAAAACATGAGCAGACTAAGAGCTCTTACAGTATAGAGCATGTTTGACGGCATTCAGGGTGTTCCGTATCAGTGCCAGCATTCACTTCCTTTATTTCTTTCTTTATCGTTTTATTAAAGTCATCTGCTGTCGTTTAGCCTTTTCCACCGGCAATGTTTTCCTGACAGAACTTCTCTTCCGAGAATGAATTGTTTCAATGTTAGTCACGATCACAATTGGAAACAGAGTTTCCATATCAGCAGATAGTTTTGTCAAAACACATGCAGGCAGGCAGACGCACGCACGTGCACAAACTGTTATCTGATGCTGTGTACTGTATGTTCAGGATTTGGCACACATTGGAGCTGTGAATAAGCATTTCATTGTTTCTTAAATAGTCATTTTTTTTAAAAACATGATGGATAAACATGAACACATGCACACACTGTCAAGGGCAACGGTATACTGTGATATTCTACTGTAATGATTGTAATAGATGTTATTGTTGTTTGTCAAATGAGTCAGGAGGCCCTTCAACGTGGCAGAGCTCTTTGTTCCCCCCATCTCCCCCCATTAGGACAGTGTAGTGGTGCCTACACACTGTGGGCGCTGGGGGCGTATTCTCTCCATCAGTGGCCAAAAGGGCCTTTCTGTGTACCCCATGGTACCCTCACAAAAAACATGCAGTAATCCTGGTCTCCCCCCCCCCCCCCCCCTCCCCCCCTGGCCAGCCGGAGCGCCTGATGGAGGGGAAAGGAACTGTTTGGGAATACTTGTTCCTTGGAGTGCAGAGCCCATGGGATTACATTAGCTAATTGACACGGGGTGAAAAAATGGGTTACACAATCGTGGGATCAACGTTTCAACGGGTTCGGTTGATGTTTTTGTAGCTTTGTATATCGTTTTGTACCTGGCTGCCAGTGTGAATGCAGCGACAGGGATCGAGCGGGAATGGCTCAGGGGTAGAGAAGCCGGTAGAGCAGCCGGATGGGAACCATGAGGTTCCCAGTTCGATGTGGGCTCGTCCCTGGTGACACCAGGGCTCTGGTGACACCAGGGCTCGTCACTGGTGACCCCAGGGCTCGTCCCTGGTGTCGAAGTGTTCTTGAGCAAGACTCTGAACCCCTAATTGCTCCCGATGTGCAGGTTGGGGCCTTGCATAGTTTCCCCCGCCATTGGTGTATGAATGGGTGAGTGTAATGCACATTGCACAATCTATGTAGAGCGATTTGGATAAAAGCACGAAGCATAAATGCACCATTTACCATTTAGACAGCGAGAGACAGCCATTTTATAACAACTCCTTTCCTTAGTGAGGGAAGATGGGTTCTACTTCATGATTTTTTCATAATATTTAGTATTTTGTGTGTGTGTGTCTCAGCGTGGTTGGCAGCAGTGTTTTATAAATGATTCAAGAGAGTGAAGAGATACAGCCATGGACATTCAGAGAGGAGTCTGTCTGGAGGTTTCCAGGAAATGATGGAGCCTAGTAAACAAGCAGCGCTTCAATACCAGGTAACAAAGGCAGTGCATGTGATTGGACCTGTGTTGTTTAGGTAATTGCTATTCTCATGGTCATAGAAGCCCTACTCTCTCCCCCGCGTGCGTATGCATAGCGGAATATGTGTTTGTTTATATTGAAACGGCTCAGTGATGCTGACAGCCAACCCCTGTGGAGCAGCCTCTCTCCCTACCTGCCGCTTCCAGTGTGTGTGTGTGTGTGTGTGTGTGTGTGTGTGTGTGTGTCAGTCCATCCTCTGGCACACAATGTCACCACGGGGACCAAGCTGCTGTCAGACAACACAGGAAGGAAGGACACAGGACGGGGAGGAGGAGGATGGAGGGAGGATATTAAAAAAGGCAGGTTGATCCACTGTTTTAAGCAGAGGTATTGTTTGCCTGGGTCAGATTGATTATTTTGTCCTCTTGTTGGACCTGAAATAGCTGGGTTGAAAATGGACAACTGAAGGGGCTATTCGTAAAAACAAAGAGATGTGTTTAGGTGAGGGGTGAAGCGCTTACCGCCACAACATGACATCATGTTGTAGTTTTCGGTGGTCACGTTATCACCTAAAACTGGAGTATGAATAGGCCTGGCCTTGAGACATGATTAAAGAAATACGCATTTACAACCGACAGGAGCGTCACTCACCTGTCTCTTCATCTTTCACCTTGAGCGTCACTCAAGGTGAAAGATGAAGTTCAAGACAGTGTGTTCAGCAGTGGTGGAATAGGAATGGTTAAACGGTCAGCTAAATTCAGAATTTGGCTATTTTAAGCAATGACTCACTCACTCCAGGCCATTTGTTTTGTTTGTTATGTATAACGGTTAACTCCTGCTTATACAATGGTGACCAAATGAGGTAACCAATGAACAGTCCTTAATGACGCTTGTATTAAAATAATTAGTTCTACAACAGATAGTACTCCCTATGCCTGCAGCACAGGAAATTGCAAGGCAATTTGAATGCTACGTTTACATTTAGATTTTCTGTTTCCTTTGATCACAGCCTGTCAACCTTAGCCAGTTTCTGATACTGGCATAGAAAATCTTGCAAAATGTCAATACGCCTTTGATGCTGGTTGACCGGCACACTTTTCTCCTGACAGCAGTTATCAAAGCATTTGACAGTCCCCGCTATGTGTGTCATCCTTTTAAGGCGGAGGTTTCCCTGGAGACATTTCTCTCCGTGTCCACTCACCATTAAAAGCCTCCACGAACATTGAAGTTCACCTTAAATGTTGTGGGTTTCACCTTGACCTGCAGTTAGCAACCCTTGTGTTTTTGTTCTTGGCCACAGAGTGATTTTGAACTGTGCAAGCCATGGTTTATTATGGTTATTATATCACACCTACTGTATCAGCCAAGCAGAATGTGTGCTTTGAGACCAACCTGTTTCAGCGTACAGCATTAGATCAGGAGGTAAACATGATGTAAAACTTGGCAGTTGTTCATGCCAAGTTCTCAAGCGGCGATGGCAGCCGCTGCGCCGCAGTGGAACACAGACGGGCAGCCTAAGCAGAGCGTCCACCATGCGCACCGTGCATACAGTGCATAATGCAGGTGGAAGTGCCTGAGTGGAGACCATGTGTGAGTGCACTGTTCACAGTATAGTTTGCATGTGCTGTATGCGTAGGGTTATATTTAGCCACCAGTCACTTAATGCATGATGATATGACATGATCTTTTGTAGCTTGTGCGAGCCAAGATGTCACCGCTAGGCCTAATTTGCTTTGATGTCTTGTTATGGTTCAGCTTGTCCTTGTAGCCCTGAGCTTGTTGGCAGAACAATACCTTAGTGTCTAACGCACTTCTCCTCATGATATAATCAAATCCTATACATCAGCACCTAGAATAATTTCTCAGACTCCTCTTGCCTCTTCAGTTACGGATGGATCCAGAATTCCACAACAATGCCGACACATGATACATACGTGCAAAAAAAAATTATATTTTTTAATAAAAATAAATAAATATATATATACCGGTATATATTTTTAGTTTTTGTGTATAATTGCGAACGCAGTGATTGCGAACGCAGTGAGCACTTACTATGAGACCTAGCAGATCATGTCAGTCTGTGTGTGTGTCTGTCTGTCTGTCCCGCTTTTGTGCCCATATATGGAGCTGAGTGATTTGTGTCACCATGACTCCATATAAGGAGTCCCCAAAGCAGCTATACGTCCAAAACCTATACGTCCAAAACCCAAATATGTACGAGCTACGTTCGCTTCCCGCGTTTGCGCGTCTTACTGGTGTGTATATACACATACACACACACACACACACACATATATATATATATATATATATATATATATATATAATTGTGTGTGTGTATAAAAACCATTTATATTTCAGCAAAAGCCATTTGCTGAAATTTGTACAGTACAGTAAGAGGATGCTCCTCTATTTCTCCTCCTCTTTCTTTCCTCATTCTGCTCCCCCTATCCCCCCCCCCCCCCCCCTCCTCTGCCCTTCTCTCATGTAATCCCTGCTGGATTGCCAGGTGAGTGAGAGGAGTGCGTTCAGAAGAACGGGATCACATTTCCCAGAGTCAACGCTGCAGAGGCGATATAAGAACCTGCCAGCTACAGTTAGCTATTAGTCATGAGCAGCCACCAGCTCTGGGAAGGCTGTGCACGGCGCGCACCTCCACATGCAGCCCTGGGTATCGATTTCAGACTGACAGGATTTGTGATTGCATGCCGATGCACAGAGTGTGTTTGTGTGACTCTGACTGCTACTGCTTTGTGCGTCCCCTCTGTATGTTATGGCTGTCATGTATGTGTTGCCATTAGTGTGTTCGGGTCGATCACGCTACATCCCCTTATTGATGGGCTCCTGACTGGGGATAAATTGGTATGTGTTATTGACCCGTCCCTTTGGTCTGGTCAGTCCACTTAGCAGTCTGTAATATGCACCATCATGTCACTCACTCAGTATGATTGGTGGGAGGGCTGCTGTCTGCAAATTGTCATAGTTTCAGCTACAAGGGCGATTAGCCTGGGGTCCACCTATGCTTCCTATGGCATAGACAGCCCCCGGCAGGATCCGCCGGGAGAATCTAGACGCAGATGCGCGACATGAGACTAATTAATTAGAGTGACATAGAGAGAGAGGAGTGTGTGTGTGTGTGTGTGTGTGTGTGTGTGTGTGTGTGTACGTGTGTGCATCAACAAAGGTGCAGACGATCAGAAATCAGCATAGAGTGATCGACGTTTGCGCTACTGTAGGCCGTATTGAAGTGGACTCTACAAGGGCGAATAAGTAGCCGATCTCTGAGCTTGGTACATTATATCTGCCATTTCATTGGTTTTCATAATTGTTCATTAATCATAATAGAGTCTAATGTTTGACAATGTGGATATTGATTTGAAGTCCTACATTGCCCAACACTATAAGCATGATGGAGGGCTGTGTGTATTTCATAATAGCTTTAACATCATCCATCGGGAGAGTGTATGTAATGATTCCAACACAACAGTGACTGTGTGAGGCCATGCTCCACATACTGTACATGGGGACGGACGGACACGCATACAAATGTCCTTAACATCCTTAACTCATTCCCTGCAAACACACCTTTGATGTCTTTTCAGGGTTATTATTCATCCAGAATTGCCTCTGTTATATTTACAGTATAGTAGCTTCCCCGTCGCTAGGCAACGCTTGCTTCCACTCTGGTCGGGGAAAAGTTTCCCCGCCGTCCACTTCCATTATAAGTGCGATCTTTAGCAGCGTTTTTCTCTGACTGGAAGCTCAGATTGAGGTGATTATGCAGGACGTCGAAGTTAGGAGCGCAGTAAAGAAAATCTGCACTACCTCGTGGTTACTATATTAACGCTTCTGATGAAAGCGAAAGTATCCAACTGCAGATCTGTAATGGCCAATTACTAAGGTTCACCAGAGTTAATTTATTTAGTAACGGGTACAGGTAGGTTTTCTGGAAGGTTTCAGGCAAAGGATTTACTCATAGCGTTTCAATCTCTAAGAATCTTCAGTAGCTTCAGTATAACGGATCTATGCACACCTGTTCCATGATTCATTTTTATCCATTATCCGCCAGATTGTGTACCTCCCTTACTGTACTGTTTGTGCCACCCCCACAAACAGCAGGTGACATTATTGTCTCCACCAGGCCGAATGCATGGGGAGAGAGTATGTTTTGCACTCTATCCGTCCGTCCGTCTGTTACCAGCTAATCTCCGGCACCGTTAACCTGGTCGAACTTTGCACACACACTCCCTAGATGCCAACGATGAACCTCTGCCCCACATTTTCCAGAACGGCCTGTTATAGCACCACCAGGAGGACGACTTTTGTAAAACATTTTTTTTTATATTACTCCTCCAGATTCTGTCCAAGAATCCTGCAAATCGTTACACAGTATATCAATAGTCATGTGCTCAAGATGGATCTGTCCCATATTTCATATTCCATCCAAATTGGCTATAATTGGCTTTCAAAGTTTGCAGGATTGGCCCGTTTGGAACAAAAAGCGTCAAATCATGAACGCAGCACGTGAGATCTTTCCAGCACTTTCCTACTAGGCTGAGGAATAAATCCCACCCTTTTCACATTGGCCTGTTATAGCACCACCAACAGGTGGATTTTTGCAAAACACATTTTTGGAACAAAATGCCTCAAATCATCCAATTGCCATCAAAGGCGTAAGAAGAAATGGCACCCTTTTCACATTGGCCTATTATAGCACCACCAGGAGGCCACAACCTGACCTGGCCTGGTGGAGACCTGCACCCCGAGGGGCACTTTTTCTAGTTGCTCCTGAGGAGCCAGGAATGTGATGACCAAAATATACCAAAATGACTAATTTACTAACTAGTCACATTGAAAGTTCTAGTACAGATTGTGATATCATGTGTAAGCTTTTCTGTCACATTGTAAGATCTTGCTCATTGTTTCTCACAGGCAGTGTAACCCAGAAGGAATGGCAGTCTAACGTTTGTAGAAAACGGGGCTTGAATTGGTTCATTTTGAGTCACTTGCCACCTCATTGGTTTTCGGCTTTGTAATTGCTGTTTTGGTAGGCAACCCTTTTCAGCTGCTTTTCAGACGAAGCAGTCACGGAATCAGTCTTTGTCTAGGTTACTTTGAAAGCGTGACAGAAAGTGAAAAAAGGAAGTGGAGTGCTTTTCTGTCTACTCATTTTAAAAAGCAGAACTTGAATCACTGCTTTAAAAGGTGTGTGTGTGTGTGTGTGTGTGTGTGTGTGTGTGTGTGTGTGTGTGTGTGTGTGTGTGTGTGTGTGTGTGTGTGTGTGTGTGTGTGTGTGTGTGTGTGTGTGTGTGTGTGTGTGTGTGTGTGTGTGTGTGTGTGTGTGTGTGTGTGTGTGTGTGTGTGTGTGTCTGTGTCTGTGTCTGTGTCTGTGTCTGTGTCTGTGTCTGTGTCTGTGTCTGTGTCTGTGTCTGTCTCTGTCTCTGTCTCTGTCTCTGTCTCTGTCTCTGTCTCTGTCTCTGTGTCTGTGTCTGTGTCTGTGTCTGTGTCTGTGTCTGTGTCTGTGTCACGGCCATCGTCCGGTGACCTGGTGTTCTGCTGGCTTTGTTGAATCCCTCAATTTTAAATAAGTAAGTATAACATCATGCACACATGAGTTATATTATTCATTCACTGTAGGAAGTAGGCTATAACATTACTCAATGTCTGCTAACATCCATACATGTCATTTGGGCTTATATCTGTTTCCCATCTTGACACTCTTTGGCTGATGCAATTCTGATTTGCAAATTGCTGCATTTTAATTTGCTCTGTGCTCTGATTGCACGGCAGAGCATCAGAGTGGAAAAATAATAGATAATGAAAGAGGAACAGAGCACTGGGAGTCTGGGAGTTGAGCTGTGTACTGGAGCTGGGAGAGAAATCAATTCTTGGCCGAATTGCAATTCTTATCATCTATGATTCAAAACAAAAACAGCTTGCCTAAGCCTATAAATGTTAGTTATGTGTAACAGCATTTTTTCTTTAACTTCACTTCAGTGAGAACTGAGCAACACTAAACTTTTAGTTTGGCATGAAGTAGATCCTGAAATCCTAATGCATACATTTTTAATCTGGAATAATTTTGAATACATTTTTGAACCATGACCCAGATTCTGAGTTGTGACTGTGAGATACCACAAGCTTCACACCCTATACTGTAGTAGCCATAATCTATACCATGACACCTCCCTGTTGCTTTGCACTTTTGTGCTCCGTTTAAACACTTGAACCCTATACTTAATTTAGTGTAGTAGAAAATTAGACTTAGTCAATTGTCTAGTACCGTTTTTTTCTGTCTATACCCAAACTCTTAGCCAAAAAAAAGCTGATATAAGCTCGCAACACGTCACGTTGTGAGATTTTAGATCTGCTCTTTTTGCCTAATGTTTCCCCCCAGAATATGGATGCTGGGGTGTTGGGTCTCCTTCACTGAAGCAACACCATAGCGCGGTACAGCCCTGTGATGGTGTTAGGGCCGATTCATACTCATACATATTCATACCCGAAAAAAGAGGAGAGCAGCAGGTCTGAGAACAACACTGCAGCCAGATCGCACGGCCAGCGAGAGGCAGCTACTGCCTGCTCTGCGGCGCTCACCTCTCGGCTACAAGCAATTGGAAATTGGCTTGTGTCTCTTCCAAACTCCCTGTGTTTCCTTGGCTTCACGGCCGACAAATTGAACGAATTCGAAGCTGGGCTGAATGAATGAGGAAATTCCACTCGGATGCCGAAATTATTTTGGGTCGTCACAACATTTCAGTGGCACCAAAGCGCCGACTTTTGGATGGTTCCCGCCCCCGCAAACCTCTGAATCACATTGTCTACACTCTACAGAGCCTAACCGACCTTTTTCTGTCTCTAAAATAGTCTAAAAAGATTAGGAGAGAGGGCACCTCTGTATAGGTTTATATCTGCTGCTGCAGTGCTTGTGCCCTCTAGCCATACGGTAGAATTACACCATGGGTTAGAAAGCGGACAGCCAAAAACCTCAGTCACTCCCATCCTCATGATTGCTTTGTTTTATATGTAGCATTATGAATTAAAGCATGTGTGAAGAGTTAAACAGTGCCAGTCATTGTGGTCTTGGACTCTTGGTGTGAAATAATTGTGTACAGTATGCTATATTCTACAGTCAGGTGTCCTTGGACCGACCTCTGCAGTGCACACAGGGGACACTTTGATGGCTGCTGGTGCAGTACAGTAACTGAGCTCTTTTTACTGTCAACTGAACATCTCACATTCCTGCCGTTTTAATATATTTTTGTTTCATGTCCCTAAATGACGCACTGCATCATTTGCACATATAAACCTCGGTGATGCATGCTCATTGCATTGCACACATACGCTACTCTTTTTAACACCGAGCAGCAGCAGCACATCTGGGGGGCTTAAATGTCTCTTTGACCATAATGAACTAGTAATTTAACTGGCCCCGAAAATGCAGTACATTAAATTAATGAAATGTATTTTGTAATGATGTGAATTGTTACAAGTACAGTAATACTACTAGTACTATTTACTATTCTGCTATTACTAATTGTACTACTACGAGTCTAAATCAGATTTCTGTCTGTCTTGTTCCAATGTACAAGACCTCATTTGGTCAGTCTGTCTTTTCAGTGAAAAACTATTTGTCCACTAATTTCAAACTAGAGACTGATGGTCAATGTTTATTTTACAGAGGACTCAAACTATATGGTTGGGGGAAAAAATTGAGATTAACCCATTCTGAACGGGAACCCATTTTGGTGTTGGCATCATGTTATGCTTTAGCTATTGAAAAATAGCAGACCTACAAGCTCGTAGCGCGCCACTCGGTGGCGCGCTATGAGCTTGTAGGTCTGCTATTTTTGAAGAATCGAAGAAGGACTGAATTTTTTTTAGAATCTGATCTCAGGTCAGAATGGGTTAATCAGACCAGTGTAGTGTCCAGTGGAAACCTCGTATGAATCTGATCTCAGGTCAGAATGGGTTAATAGATGTTGGTTTGACTGATTGTTATGATCATGTTGCCTCTGTTTACATACTTTCTGTACATTGTAACAAGTCAAGGTCACTCTAGGATATCATTGACTGCTTTTGCAGATGTGAAATCATTATTACACACAATACACAGTATACTAGATGTCCAATATAACGTGAAATCCCGCTACTATTGGGCGGGGGCGAGACATAGCCCTTGTCTTTTTGGGTCAGGTATTGGCCCTTAGCTGACTACCTTCTTTGAGTGTAAAGTAACAAATGAAAAGCATTGTAGGGTTGCTAGGCAACCGGGCCACTCCCTGCCACGTCTCTCTCTGCCTTTTCAATTAAGAGAACTGCTGGATGAATACACACAAGCACAGAAACGCATCCGGTGTGATGATGAATCTTTTTATTTTTATTTTCTTGTCAGCCGAATGAAAGATAAATGATCTTGGACTGAAGATTTGTGTCCGCTGTCTAAAGCAGAACCATGAATAGTGCAAGCGCAGGGGGAAAAAATCTACGTTGTTTTCGGTTGAAAGTGACAATGATTTGTCACTTTCACACCCTGTGTAATCGCCCATATGTTTCTCCTTTATTCCAGAAAAGGAACACTTCATTGTCCATATATCTGAGTCAGTGGATATCCCTGGCTCAATCAGTCAGTCAATCAATCAATCAATCAATCAATCAATCAATCAATTTCTGTTCCAGTCCCGTCACATCACCACCAAGAACAGGGATGCACACAGTCGGAGCCAGTAGCCATGGAAATGTAGCAAATGTACAATTTATTTGTTTCTTAGAAAAGAAAGAACATTTAAATTGTTTTGTATTTTGTTGTGCATTTATTTTCCTTAGTATAAAATACACCATTACACAACTATCTTATTTAACTCCTCCATTTGAGTTGTTCAGCAGTTTCACGAAAGCAACTTGGGTTGATTGATTTGTCTAGAATAAATTATGCCACCATTATCCTGAGTTATGAATGGTTCCTTGCCATACACGCCGACACGCAGCCTTTTTAAAATTAATATCTGAGCAAATATCGGAGTTAAGTTCCTCACTAAAGCAACACCCAAATCTCCTCTCGTATAAAAGGTATATTTATTATTCAGCGCAGCTAGTTTCTGAGACTACTTAAGGAGTGCCATATGAGAATGCAACACGATTACTGTCACATTGAGTACATGTTTGCAAGGCTAAGTTTAAGAGACAAATTACACAGCCTGTAAAAAAGTTTCATGGAACCCTGTGTTGTCTTGACTGAGCTAAGCAGAACTACAGTCAGTGGTGTAAATTAACAAAGTACATTTAAGCTAGTACTGTAGTTAAGTACAATTCTGAGGGTTTTTACAATGCGTTGCATGCTATTTTCAAACTATTTGGTACTTTAAGTACATTTTGATACCAATACTTTATAATTGATTTCCGGACTTTTACATGCAACTTGTAGTATTTCTACATAGTGGTATTGATGCGTTTACTCAAGTCAAAAATGTCCTTGATCCACCACACTGCATCTCTTAGAAGTCACTCCAAGTAGACCATCTTAGCTGGTTCTCAGTCACACTGTCCCCCCTGCTTCTCTGTGTTCTTGGTCAGAGGCCAGTCAACTTGCAGTGGGATTGACCTTCATGAATACAGATGGCTTAGTTGTAAAAAAAAAAAAATCATGTAAAGGGATTCCCCTGGATCACTGTTTTCTGCTCTGGGCTTCACTGGCGGGAGGATGGTTCATTCGGCAGACAAAATGGCAGAATTCAGAGGAACTCGTTGCAATTGCATCGTTTTCCACTTTCCCCAGAGTCACACCTGAAGCGATGTCATCTTCTTCTCACCCTGCATTATTCATTGATAGCAAGGCGGCGCTGCAGTAGCCATCCTAGAAGAAGAGTGGAGGATGTCAGGCATGGACCTGCAGGCATCCTGGGCCATGTTAAGCCATTCTGGGCTAAGCGTTCTGCTATACTTTAGCTATTGAAAAATAGCAGATCTACAAGCTCATAGCATGCCAGAGTTGCGCGCTACGAGCTTGTAGGTCTGCTATTTTTGAAAAATCGTGGAAATGTGGCACAAATCTTTGAATATATATATATATATATATATATATTTATTTATTTTTTCGACCTAAATGGGTTAAATGGAAACTAGTGTTTTTGCTTTATTGATAGTGAACAATAGACTGACCAGGAAATGAGAGAAGGGGGGGGGGGGGTGACACGCAGCAAAGGTGCATCATGTCTGAATTACTAATATATTACAATTACAAGGTGAAATTAATTAGAATGCGTATATCGTCTTCACTGGAGCAACAGTCTACATCATCATACAAGCTTTTTCTCGTGTTTCTCAATTAATGATCTCAGAAACCTCCCATGAACCCCATTAGCCTGGGAAATTGCATTAGCATCCATCACTCACCATGGCATCATCATACGGTTGTGTATAAAAAGTTCAAGTAAAAAGGCAAATTTTTTGTTGCCATTTAATGTCCCCGTTTATAATTCCATTGCTATCAGCAAAGCGACAGGTTTGTGGTGTGTGCAGATGTGCATTAGCTCCTTTGTAGAAAGGTCATCCACCATGAATTTTAATTACTCATAATAGCAGTCGATTGCTATCTGGGTTCAAAACCTGTCGCCCTTCGTTTTGATTGACGTGCCTGAGCGCACACACAACTCACAAAGGATTCCAACCAGAAATTAGCCTGTGCTATGTAGATGAAGTCGTTAGTCGTTGAACGCAGCGAAGCATTCTGAATAATGCAGGGATGGCTGTGATGTGATGATGAAGAGTGCATTTCTGTTTGTTTGCCGCCTGCGACTGGTGCAGAATTGTCTTGAAGGTGAATCCATGGTCTCCTCCTGCTCCTGTTTTACCATAATATTTACTCTCTGATGACAATCTTATAGGATTAGCTGGCTCGCTGTCCTTTTCTGTCTCCCTTGCGTTTCATCAGATTATCTGCCGGGCATTTGTGTATACTGTATGTTTGTGTACGTGCGTGGGTATGCATGCGCATGCGTGTCCACGTGCTTGCGCACAGTCATGACGCTAACGTGTCTGCCTCCGTGTGTGTGTTCTTATGCCCATTGAAGTGTGTGTGTGTGTGTGTGTGTGTGTATGTGTGTGTGTGCATGTGGGATGCACACACAGCATGCTTCCTCGCCCTTGAGGTGCCCTCCTGCCCAGACACATGGCTGAGACATGGATAATACACGTACAGCAAAGGTAGATCTTTGTTACGTTTCCTACACACGCTTCACTACCTCATTCCCCGGTTGTAGCACCACGTGTAACGGCGTTTGAAAGGTTCCCCTCCCTCGCCTTACCACTTATGCTGCAATGTTTCCAGTCATGTTACGGTTCAGCGTGGTGCACATGTGGGCCAGTACAGAGCTGACAACGCTGTTATCTGTAATGGCTGTAGTAAATCAGCGGCAGGGCGGGCCGCGGATGCAGCCTGTTAAATCAGAGCGGTGCCCTCTGTGTACGGGAAACGAAAGCAGAGCTTCCGATCATCGTGTGGTTCAATAATTAACCACGTGAACCCTACAGTGTGTCCCTATTCCGGGGGCGAACATTTGGATGGAATAGCTCATCTACATGCGTACAATGCTTGTTGCAGTATGTCGCACATTGTGAGCTCGCTAGATCGGCTATTTTGTGGAAGACCTTCCACCCTGCCTGCTGGGCCTGACAGGGTGATGTTGGAGGGATAATGTGAGCCATGCAGTTGTAACAGTTTTTCTGTTACAGTTATTTAGCGTGGAGTGAAAACAGGAGGGGGCCTAATATAGAGCCTTGGGTGACTCGGGTAAACTAGTAAACTATAAGTATAGGGTTTAAGTTGTTGAACAACCTCCGGCACCGGAGATGGTGAGAAAAGTAAAACACGTTTATCACCATGTGACCGACTAGTCACTACCCAGGGCAAGGAAGGACACAACACAGGGCAGCTTTCTTAAGTAGACTTTAAGTATTCTTCTCAGTTCAGGGAAAAATTCACGACAATATTACTTTACACAGGAGAGCAGATGGCTCTACACTGTCCGGACAGAGCCTCTCTCCTGAGTGTTTGTGGAGATGACTGATTTAACCTGTTGTGCCTTGATCAAGTCCATGCACAACAGGTGCGCAGCCACACCCAGCTCTGAGTCCAGTTCTAGTTTGACTCAGGCCAGGTGTGACTGCTTAAATCAGTCATCCTCCATCTCACACACCAATATCCCATTTCTGATCAGTATTTTACAGACAGTCCTCCGTAGAGCCGGGAGAGGCCTCTCACTGCTGCACGCTGAGAAGGAGTCTGCAGTGGTGGAAGGTAACCAATTACATTTACGTAACTGACCCTCTGAAATGGAATCGTGACGTGTGAGAATCGTGATCTCAATTCTTGTGGAGGAAATCGAGATTCACATTTTGAGCAGGAATAGTGCAGCACTAGACGGAAAGCAGAACAGATGGATAAGAAAGAGGAGGCGCGTGCCCTTGTAGGCCGTAGCATCCCCACCTGCACACTGCACCCCGTGTAGCAGACTGCCCTGCCTTGAAACGCACAGTTCACTATAACCGTGGGGAGAAAAATAATAATTAATTTTATACAAAGACTGTTGACGTCGAACCCTGTGCACTATAGTCATATTGATTTTTCTTTTCTTTCCCTTTATTTTTTTTACTCACACTGGCATTTCATATACTGTATTTTGACACACACACACACACACACACACACACACACACACACACACACACACACACACACCTGCTTTACCACCTCATTTATCCTGACATAAACAGAGCCACAGTGAAATATGTTGACTGCGTTAATAGCATTTTGTGCCCCCCCCCTCCCCCATGGCTGGCTGCTTTCGCCTGGACAGCTCAGCTATATTGGCCCCCTGTGTACCTTCATGCCCATTCTAACCCCCTGTGTACCTTCATGTCCATTCTAACCCCCTGTGTACCTTCATGCCCATTCTAACCCCCTGTGTACCTTCATGCCCATTCTAACCCCCTGTGTACCTTCATGCCCATTCTAACTCCCTGTGTACCTTCATGCCCATTCTAACCCCCTGTGTACCTTCATGCCCATTCTAACTCCCTGTGTACCTTCATGCCCATTCTAACTCCCTGTGTACCTTCATGCCCATTCTAACTCCCTGTGTACCTTCATGCCCATTCTAACTCCCTGTGTACCTTCATGCCCATTCTAACTCCCTGTGTACCTTCATGCCCATTCTAACCCCCTGTGTACCTTCATGCCCATTCTAACCCCCTGTGTACCTTCATGCCCATTCTAACCCCCTGTGTACCTTCATGCCCATTCTAACCCCCTGTGTACCTTCATGCCCATTCTAACTCCCTGTGTACCTTCATGCCCATTCTAACCCCCTGTGTACCTTCATGCCCATTCTAACTCCCTGTGTACCTTCATGCCCATTCTAACCCCCTGTGTACCTTCATGCCCATTCTAACCCCCTGTGTACCTTCATGTCCATTCTAACCCCCTGTGTACCTTCATGCCCATTCTAACCCCCTGTGTACCTTCATGCCCATTCTAACTCCCTGTGTACCTTCATTCCCATTCTAACTCCCTGTGTACCTTCATGCCCATTCTAACTCCCTGTGTACCTTCATGCCCATTGTAACTCCCTGTGTACCTTCATGCCCATTCTAACTACCTGTGTACCTTCATGTCCATTCTAACTCCCTGTGTACCTTCATGCCCATTCTAACTCCCTGTGTACCTTCATACCCATTCTAACTCCCTGTGTACCTTCATACCCATTCTAACTCCCTGTGTACCTTCATGTCCATTCTAACTCCCTGTGTACCTTCATGCCCATTCTAACCCCCTGTGTACCTTCATGCCCATTCTAACGCAGCGTGCAGCAAAGCAGCCACTCCACGTTTTTGTTTTCTAATTTATTTTTTATCGTGCGCAATTTGGAAGGAAATCAATGACCCTGTGATGTAGTAGCTGCTGACGTGCTGTGTGAGCAACGAATGCTGGGCTTGTACTCTTTGGATTCCCCTTCTAGACTTTTAACTAGGACTTGCCATCAATGTTTATGTGCTCTTATTTGGTTTATATATCCTGTCGCTGAATAAGCACAACTCACAAACGCATACTATGGAACACACACACACACACACACACACACACACACACACACACACACACACACACACACACACAGTCCAGGTGTTATTGATACCAGGGGGTTAGTGGAGGCTCATGTGTGATTTATACATGGTTGTGCACCAAAAATAGCCGATCTATCTCTGAGCTTATGGAGATTGGCTATTTTCGGCGAGTGACACCGGTGTGCAACTAAGTATGAAAAACACCCTTCAGTCAGTGTAACCGTGCATGCGGGGGCAAAACACCCTTCAGTCAGTGTAACCGTGCATGCGGGGGCAAAACCGTCAATCTCTCTGTATGCGACAGGCCTGGAAGCTCCCTGCAGAGCTACATAATGATAGGGGGAGCTGAGGGACTGGCCTGGACACGACAGGCCCTCCCATAAACACCACAGATGTGTGGTTCTGCCAGCACTGTGCTCACTGGAGGGATGTATGAGGGGCTGCTGGTGGTGCTTTGTACTGTATGTCGTTGTACCGTGGAGCGGTGGTGGAAAAACAACACGCATTCTTTGCTTAAGTAGAAGTATCAATACTGCAATGTGGATCTATATATCCTCTGCTCTGTTACAAGTAAACGTCCGGAATTCAATATACACTTGTAAAAGTACAAAATAATCTGCATCAAAATGTATTTAAAGTACTAAAAGTGAATCACTCAGTAAATCACTACATCTCTGAGATGTAGAGGAGTAGAAGTAAAAGTATGGGAAATTGGAAATACTCAAGTAAAGTACAAATACCTCAGAATTATACAGTACTTAAGTAAATGTTACTTCACACTACTGACATCGGGGAGACGGAGACGCCACTGACACAGCACCAACGGAACGTAACGATCTTCAGCTCGCCCCACATTCCACAGCTGAGTCTTCCTTCTCATTTGACACCCTGACACACAGTCAGTCTGTGTAAGCTGCTGTTAGCTAGGCACAGTGCAAAAGTTCATTTTCCTCGCTCTGTGGCTATACTGTAAAAGACAGATTGAGTGCGCGGCCGCCGCGGCTGCGTGCGTGCGCGCGCATGTGCGCTCATTTGTGTTTCACAGGAGGTATTAGGTTTGCTCGAGTCGTCTTGTTTTTGTGTGGCACGGCTAGCAAACAAACCCTGATTTTGACACATCATGCTCCAATTAAGCTACTGAAAGAAGCAACTGTTGAAAAGATGGCCCACACCCAAGCACACACACACGCTCGCGTGCGCGCAAACACACACATGCATGCACAGTACACACAGTACTTTATGGGGAGCAGATGAGACCTACTGAGAGTTTACTGAGTGTGTTTGAAAGCTGGTTAAGATTGTGGAAGCAGTGCGGGCGGCTCCAGCTGTCCTAGGGGAGCATAGTGTCTGAGAGACTCTTGGTTCCGCCGGTTCCTGCACTCGTTGTTGACGCGGTGGACCGCCTCGCATCTCATCACAGAGTCTGCAGGAACGAAATTGGCATTAATAGGCGAAATGAATAAAATGACATTCATTTCACGCAATGAATGGAGCAACAATTTAAAACACACTTTGTTATACTGTCACTGCTTCTTTTTGTTAACGATAGACTGTTGATTTAAAAGGGAATACCATGTCATTAACAAAAAAACTAAAAAAAATCAGTAACATTATGAATTTAATTGATTATCTCAGTGACTTCACAAAGATGTACTTTTTATAATTTCCGGGACACGGGTCATAACGCAACCCTTGGCCGCTGTCCTTTACTGTGGGTTGTGACTTAAGTTGTGTTGTGAGGCAGCTCCCTGCTGTTGATTTTGACAGACAAATTCTTATTTTGTTTTTGTTTTTGTCAGTCTTTGAATACAATTGAATTTAGTTTTAGTCATACAACAGGATGTTGCCCGTTTGGCCCGCCCTCAGCCCTCCGCTTCCTGTGGTGTGCCTGTGTTTTCAGTCCTACTACCAACAATGTATAGTATACACGTTCTGAATGGCCCTGCAGTGCTGACAGATTCGGTAGTGCAGCTCAGAATCTGTTGTTGAGACATTAGTCCACCGGCTATCTGCTCAACCTACGGCTGATCCCATCCTCTTCATCACTGTGTGCGTGCATACATACATAGTGTCCGTGCACACATCGCCACTCAGCTCAGTCTAACGTGGTAGTCTTGGGATCTCCGTATAGAAACTGGGCCAGGTTGCATCGAGGCCTCCACCGTATCAGATTGGGGTTCTTACATCATCTCAGCAAGCTGCCTCGCCTCGCCCCCACACATCCTCCCCTCCTGCTGTTTGGAAGTCTCTGAGGGAATCCTCCTGACCCCCTGGTGAAGGAGAGCGAGGCGGGAAGAACTGTATTAGTGGACTATAAATAGTCTCTGTCGCTCCCTGTAGTTTCCCCCCCGCTCCCCCGTGTAAGGTCCCATGTGGGCTGATGGATCTCATTCCTCGTACCCTCTCTTGTCTTTCTATGGTTGGGTCATCTTTCAGTAACTGCATTCAGTCCACCTGCCTCTGCTTGCTGCAGTGGAAGTCAGTCTGGTATATCTGGGCGGACGGACAGTCACCTTCACTGGTTCTCTTCTGAAGTCAGTCTGTATATCTGGGCGGACGGACGGTCACCTTCACTGGTTCTCTTCTGAAGTCAGTCTGTATATCTGGGCGGACGGACGGTCACCTTCACTGGTTCTCTTCTGAAGTCAGTCTGTATATCTGGGCGGACGGACGGTCACCTTCACTGATTCTCTTCTGCAAACCAACCGGGCAGCATTGCTCCAGTGTCCTCTGTCCTCCGCTCGCGCCTCCTACAGTACATTCATTCTATATTTACATGCATTGATATAAATACTGTATACCCACGCACATGTGTGCGACGTGTGCGCGTGCACACACACACACACACACACACACACACACACACACACACACACACACACACACACACACGTGCACTCTTCCTCTTGCCTTGCCAGCTCAGACGTGTCCTACATTTGTCTCTGCTGCCGGGGAGAAGAAAAGAAAAGCGGATGTAGCTGTAATTCATACCAGCGCAGCAACAGAGTGATATACAGCCCAGCATGCAGTGCTGTGCTGTAGCTCAATAGAACTGAATCTTCTGTAAGGACATACCAAGATATCACTTAATGCCAACGGGGCAGGAGTGCTCTCTACACAGCGAGCTAACTCCATACACTCTTAATGGCTGCTGCTCTTGCCCCAGGCCCAGGCTGGAATATAAATATGAAAATACAAAGTACTCTGGCTCTAAATAAGCCTTAACCAACAAGTGTGTGTGTGACTTGCGAAATCATTATGGAGATCGATATCTGAACCGAGCTATAGTCAGTCGAGAATGATTCACAGTGACTTCTGACAGAGCCGCAGTACTGCACGGTGTTGATCAGCACATCGGCACAGATCGAAGCTATAGTAGGTGGGCGATGCACAATCGCACGTCACAGTTACATATTGTCTGTCGTCGTCGTCGTGTCCCCCCCGTCGCTCTAGAGTGGTGCGTGCGTTGCTATGCCAGGTTCTCTCGGCGAGACAGAAGGAGCTCGGGCGAGGAGGAGCAGTGCTCTCAGAGTATTTATAGCGTTGAGTGGGCTTTGGTGGATGCGGGCGTGGAATGTGTCAGCGGGAGAAGAACGTATCGTTCATCAATGCCTGCTTTTCAGACCCTGTGTTCTTATTTTGGCAAATGCACAAAATGTGCATTCTTAGTTTGGAGAAAACATGACGCCCGCCCACGCGGGGTCCTCTGCACACCAACACAGGTTTACTGAACGCAGATAGAAGGCATAGAAGACATCAATGTGGAGTTTTGGTAAAGGTTCAAAACCCAGAGGCAGGTCTGTGCAGAGCCAGAATGGGGGGGCGTGTGTGTGTGTGTGTGCGTGCGTGTGTGTGTGTGTGTGTGTGTGTGTGTGTGCGTGCGTGCGTGCATGCATGCGTGCGTGCATGCCCGCACATAGTATAGAATGATGGGGACTTTTTGGGGTTAGTGTTGCAGGCAGCCAGGAGGTGTAAATATTGATTACAGAGCTCACACAGCAAGTTCCACCACTATGAAACAATGACCTAAAAAATGGTGGAAAAGAGACCAGTATGTCAAGGACATACTGTTCTTTTTCTGTGTGTGTGTGTGTGTGTGTGTGTGTGTGTGTGTGCATGCATGCGTGTGTCTACATCTGCACGTGTGTGTGTGCGCGCGCGTGAGTGTGCGTGTGCATCCCGGGCGCACACATACACCATGTGGCATATACTATGTGGCACAGCCGTCAGCGCTCATCTCCCCAGTCCCCCTTTTGGGAGAAGGGGGTACGATGGAGGTGTCCTATCCTATCCTGCAGCAGTGGTGCACAGCTCTCTGGTGGCACCTTTCCTCTCCTCCCGTCCCGTCCCTGCCGTGCAGCTGCAATGCAGACTGCACTCAAGGTTACTCCGGCGGCCGCACCGCCGACGGGCTGAAGGATCGAGGAGTCGGGCGACCAGCAGGCAGCCAATCACAGGGAAGGCCCGCAAGCTTTGGAGCGGAGCTAACCTTTTATCTAACCAGGCAAAGCAGGATTGAGAGCAAATTCTTCTTTACAAGCGTGGCCTGCATGGGCAATAGACTCTGCCTGCTGCACATCCTCTTGCCACCTCATCTCCTGCAAAGTTGAGGCGGTCGGTCGGCCTCAGAACGTGGCTGAGGTTGTTAGGACGCAGACGTTGTGTGCAGGGCTGTTTCATCGTAGAAGATGCAACGCTTAATTTCCCTTCTTTGCGTGTATGTGTGTAATCTTCTGGCAGGCCGTCATTTCAACCTGAACGTCTCTTATCTGCTAAACGCTGCGTAGATCTGTGGCAGCAAGGGACTGGCGGGTGACATTTGCTGTTAATCAGCTTCCTGTTCATCCAACGGAGTCCCACAGCCACCCTTCTGTTTGTGATAAAGACGTCAGTCTCTCTGCAGCCACTCTGACCGAGTACCAGTGTGTGTGTGTGTCCACATCAGACAATTGACTGCTTTGTTTGTTCAGGCCATCGTGTGTCTGTGTGTGTGTGTGTGTGTGTGTTTGTGTGTGGTATTATTCATATTTACTGTGTCATCTGTGGATCTAGCAGAGAGGGCACATGTGGTGGCGGGGTCTTGAACCACATCCAGCTGCACACAGCATCCTCGCTTCCTGTAACAAAGTGAGTCAAAGCGGACACCAAAGTGGCTGTTGCGGGCATTGAGAGAGGAAACGAGAGAGGGGTTGTGTGCGTGCGCGCGTGTACTCTTTACTGTATGTTTTGAGTGGGGCAGGGAGGGAGCGTGGTTGGTGGGGTGCTTGTTTATACTGTTATGTGTGTCTAAGCAAATTCCCCTGGTCTCCCTCCTCTCTGTGTGGCAGATGATTCATTGTGAGTGGGTTCAAAGCAGCTGCCTGTCAGCCGTCGGGGACTATGGAGGCTGGCATGGAGCGTGTCCAGAACCCTGGTGTGTGTCCCTATTCTGGGCATGTAATAGTAGGTGGACATTCAGTGAGAACAGGCTAACATTAGGGCAAAAATGTACAATCTACAAGCTGACGACCCAGACAGACAGAGAGGTGTTAATCCATCAGCTTAGCCTTCCATCAGCCCTCGTTCGGTACAGGACAGAACAAACATAGTCACCTTCCTAGAAGTTCCTAATAATACTCACATGAGGCTGTCGAGCAAGCGACGCATATTTCATATTCGAATATAAATTCAAATTAGTCAGACATTCAAACCTCTACTCGGTTGCACCGACACTGTGCTGAATTTAAGACTTTGAATCACACACCAACGTCACTTAGGTCAAGCTGAGACAGGTGATCCAGACCATTACAATCCGAAGAAGAAGCGATGTCAGAACTGGAATATTCCTCACTATAAAACGCCTGTTTCATTGCAGCTCATAATTTTGGGTGTAATTGAGGTCATAAAACCTCAAATAAAAATAAGAATGAATGTCATGAAACCTTTAACACTACATAGCCTACTATACAAGAGACATACACGTCATGAAACCTTTAACACTACATACTATACAGGAGACATACACGTCATGAAACCTTTAACACTACATACTATACAGGAGACATACACGTCATGAAACCTTTAACACTACATACTATACAAGAGACATACACGTCATGAAACCTTTAACACTACATACTATACAAGAGACATACACGTCATGAAACCTTTAACACTACATACTATACAAGAGACATACACGTCATGAAACCTTTAACACTACATACTATACAAGAGACATACACGTCATGAAACCTTTAACACTACATACTATACAAGAGACATACACGTCATGAAACCTTTAACACTACATACTATACAAGAGACATACACGTCATGAAACCTTTAACACTACATACTATACAAGAGACATACACGTCATGAAACCTTTAACACTACATACTATACAAGAGACATACACGTCATGAAACCTTTAACACTACATACTATACAAGAGACATACACGTCATGAAACCTTTAACACTACATACTATACAAGAGACATACACGTCATGAAACCTTTAACACTACATACTATACAAGAGACATACACGTCATGAAACCTTTAACACTACATACTATACAAGAGACATACACGTCATGAAACCTTTAACACTACATACTATACAAGAGACTTACACAAAAAAATAAACAGAAACAAGAGAACGAATGGGAGTGATTGATGACCATCAGATAGCAGGGGAAAGATGCAGGGTGAAAGATGCAGGGTTGCACCATAGCAGCCAGATATACAGAACATATAAACTATGCAACTATGCAAGGAATGGCATCCACATTTTCTGGAACTTGTGTATTCTGTCCGTCATGACGAATTTGTTCCAGCTTAGCAATGGAGAGCATCTCGTTGAGCCATCTTTTGAAACATGGAGAGGTTGGAGACTTCCAGTTTATCAGTATCCATTTTTTTCCAGCAACCATACCTGCCGTAAGGATATGGAGCGCGTCTTAAGTGTACAGTGTACATATGGAATGAATTCTGTATTGGCCTTATATGGAGCATGTCACGAGGTGTGACGGACGCCTCGTGCAGGTTTTCATAGTAAACTGCGACCTATAGTCGCAAATTAAAGATAATATAAAATTTGATATATTCGAATGGTTTGAATGTATGGTTTTGGTTTCGTATTAGTTTTTTACCACTTGAACCCTAGTGTCCGTATTCTGCGGGGGAACATAAAACAAAAGTATTGCTGGACTACAAGCTCACATTGCGTCAGTTAGTTCTGCTACTTTTGGCGAAAGAGATGTAGATGGGAAAAGTAGTAAAAGTATAGATGTAACCAGTCGTATAAGACATCAGAGGTTAAAATGCCTTACGTGACTCTGATTCCTTGTTGCTTGCAGTGTGTAGGCGTTAGTAACTTAGTACTGAGGACGTGGAGTGCTAAAAGGACAATGATGACTTGGGGAAACTACCCAGATCTCCATTTCACAATAGGATGTACTGTAATTGGAATGTCTGTTTTGTCGCTTGTTGTCAGTGGTGGTGTGAGTTGGTTGCCATCAAACAATGACACATCTCCATGCAAACAGCTCATACTGCAATACAGGTTGTAAGAGACATGGCTTATTTCTTTCTTTCTGCCGTTATGTCTTGCCAAAAATAGCTAACACATAAAGTGAGGGGAAAAAGGGGTGGGAGGGGGATTCAGGTTTTTACGGGGGCCAATTTCGAATTGCAGCCGTCCGTAGGGGCCCTTTGAGAGCGGTTTTGAAGGAGTCAAGGGATTCGCATGTCTTAATGACTGTTTGTAGGGCGTTCCACATTTTGGTGGCATAGGAGCAACTGGTGAATAATAATAAAAACTGTACATACATGTGAGATTTAACTTTTTCTGAGCGTCCCTAATTTGTCTTACAAAATGGAGAAAACCCTTTTGAGGAAAATGTGAAACATGAATCCTTTTGAGGTGAAACAAAGCTTCTCTTCTGAGCAGGAGACAGTTCATGATGTGTAAGATGTACTACCGGTAGTTGACACAACTGTACTGTCCGCAAGTCACTGTAAAATACGCTCCGGATTTTACAGTATAGGCACTGTTTCATATAGATTTGTGCCCGCTGTTAGTTGGTCACTAGATAATGAGGTGTAGGAGAATAAATATTGACCTAGCTAGTGGATCAGGTGCAATAAGACCGTTATAATAATATAATAAATATTGACCTAGCTAGTGGATCAGGTGCAATAAGACAGTTCGTCGAAAATTCCCAACTTCATGCCCAGAATCAGGGTTCACCGGAGACTATCTGACACGGGACATTTTTGGGACACACAATGTGTCTCTCTGTTTCCCTCTCTCTTTCTATCTCTCTTTCCTTCCATCCCTCCGGTCCCCCTTTTCTCTCTTTCCCTTTCTTTGTAACCCCCCCGCCGCCCCCCTCCCTTCCACATACAAAGGATTATACTGTTATTTTTCGATGCAGCTCGAGCTTTGCCACCCACACAGCCAGATAATCAGTGAGAGTGAGCAGGGCGATGGGAGTCGGAAGTGGTTAGAGACAGCTAGGGGCCTGCTGCGGTAAGAGACAGGACATGAACCCTAGTGGTTAGAGACAGCTAGGGGCCTGCTGCGGTAAGAGACAGGACATGAACCCTAGTGGTTAGAGACAGCTAGGGGCCTGCTGCGGTAAGAGACAGGACATGAACCCTAGTGGTTAGAGACAGCTAGAGGCCTGCTGCGGTAAGAGACAGGACATGAACCCTAGTGGTTAGAGACAGCTAGAGGCCTGCTGCGGTAAGAGACAGGACATGAACCCTAGTGGTTAGAGACAGCTAGGGGCCTGCTGCGGTAAGAGACAGGACATGAACCCTAGTGGTTAGAGACAGCTAGGGGCCTGCTGCGGTAAGAGACAGGACATGAACCCTAGTGGTTAGAGACAGCTAGGGGCCTGCTGCGGTAAGAGACAGGACATGAACCCTAGTGGTTAGAGACAGCTAGGGGCCTGCTGCGGTAAGAGACAGGACATGAACCCTAGTGTTCACCCTATTCTAGGGTGAATATAGACAAAAATAGATGATCTTCTTCTAGAACACTGGTTCCCAGACAGTGGGTCGGGACCCGCTGGTGGGTCACTAGCCTCGAGTCGGTACCAGGCTTTCATTTTCATCGGCGCGAAAAATGAAAGCCTGGAGGAACGCATTGTCCGCTCTGGTCTAAAAGTGGCAGTCAACCCTTCCAGGTGGGCGTCGTTGCACATTAGCTCTGGCTAGTGGGTCACAGACCAATTTCTATTGTTCACAAGCCGAGTAAAGATCCCATTTTCTTGTGTATGTATTTCAAAGGATTTATTTTTTATAAAAAAAGAATACAAATTGTATACATTTTAGAACAAACAAACTGAGAAATTCTATTCTAAGAAGTATAGCCGATCTTCAAGCTTGTAGATCTGCTATTTTCACTAGTTCACTAGGTCATGGGCAAACGTCTAATCTCTCCTTTGGGTCTCACCTGAAAAGTGAATGGCAATCACCTACTGTAGCTGTCAGTGTTATTTTGCATGGCTGTTTGAACACATACACAGCTTAATGTCGGAAATTAAAC
>NC_137872.1:28556191-28746191 GCF_963924005.1 Protomyctophum bolini
TCGGACACGAAGTACAGTATATTTTGTAATAAAAAATCTCCAAAGTAACTAGTAACTAAAGTTTTCAAATAAATGTAGTGGAGTAAAAGTACAATATTTGCCTCTGAGATGTAGTAGTAGTAGTAAAGGTATTGGAAAATACAAAAGTACAAATTTCTCAAAACTTTACTGTACTTAGTTACTTTCCACCACTGGTTCCCAGTGTGCCCCCGCTGCCTTGCTCGCCCATTTCCCCAGCCGCCTCGCTCACCCATCCATCTGCGACCTGCAGATCATGGCGTTTTTAGCTCTGCGTGGGCGAGAACAAACGGCAGAGGCTTGACTTCTCGCTGCATGGTTTTACCGTGAGCGATAAGAACGGTAGAGCGCATGTTGTCGGTGGCAGGCAGCCATGTGAGGACTAGCGTTGACTGGATCCGTGGTACAGTACTGTATGTCCAGAGTCCCACAGGAAGAGATAGCAGGCCACATACTCATGACTGTGCTCACTGCTTGGTAGCAAACAGATCCAGCTCGGTCAGCACTCTAAAAAACGCAGGTTTTTTTATCGGCTTTCTGAGTTCTGACATTCCATTATGTTGTTCCTTCCCCACCCGTCCTTCCTCTTTGATGTCTCCCTTTTGACCGATACCTGCCCATTCAAACTCTATACCCGCCTCAAAGTTATTAGTTACTAGTCAACAGGCGCAAAAATTAAGGCCTGGCCCTCATCAAACCCTGTACACTCAAGACACTGCCACCCTTAGATCTCCATATATGGAGCTGACCTGTTCTGACATTGTTAATGTTGATCTGACCTCATCAAACCCTGTACACAAGACGCGCTCCATATATGGCCAGTACAGAATTCATTCCATAATTGATCTGACCCCCCCCCCCATCCCAAAGCGCCAGCGCTCGGCCAGCAGTCTGCCATCACCCAGGCGGATGCGTGCACGTGACCTCGATCTTACTGGTACTTATTGTCACAGAACTTATTGCAATACCTGTAATCAAAGTACTTGGCCAGTCTATGGCATCGTAACTAACACACCTTTATGTCTTAACCGGATAGAAATAACGTACGGTATGTGTGAATATTTAGATCATTTGTTTAGGGGTTTAGGTTTTCTAGTTTTCTTCCGCCATTTTTTGGTGGTTTTAGCAGTTCTGTGCAGTCGCTTTCCACTAAAAGTGGCAATATGGCAGAGGGTCATGGGAAACAGTCTAGAACTGAAGCTCACAGTCATTCGTCAAAGGACCACTGAGTCACTGACCTTTAGATCTCCCAATTTTGTATGAATTATTTGATCCACTCTATCCACTCCTGGGATTTTCGTAGCCTGGTTATTATTATTTTTGTATTCTTTATTTAAGTTCATCCACAATCATTATTATACAACCATTTTCAAATAGTATTTCTTTGTCCACAGGTTGTTGTTTTTCTTTTTTAATCTGGTTGCAAAGGTATAATATATTTCACCCCTGCAGTTAGACCAAAACTTTATACATTTCTCCTTCTGCAGTCTGAGAGAGAACGTGATCTGTTCCATATTATAAATATCATTTACTATATCTATCCATTCTTTTAAGGTGGGGGCGTCAGGAATTTGTAGCCTGGTTAACCACTCTCCCTTGAAATCAAGCATTTCCATTCACGATTCTTGACCCTGCTAATGCATGGTTGGCTGGTGGAGTACAGCGTCGACAGACAACCCCTTCAGCCAGTCAGTGTAACTAACAAAATGACCACCCAGCGAAGAACAGGGACTATATGGCTTGGCCTCGTCGTATTGCTGCTTGCAGCTATATTTATTTTATTGATCTCTCCCTCTCTGACCCCTTGTCCGCTTTTCTTCTTCTTCCCTTTCTCTTATGGAAATAACAAAAACGATGGAGCTTGCACAAAAACTAATTTCACCCGCTTAGATTAGATTTTTATTTCCTGCAAGAACTTGTGCTTGTTTTTAACTTCAGTACCTTGTGTTCGTCGAAAAGCATTTTAAATAAATTGTTATATTATAATTTGTGTTAGCCCTCCTCTGTGTGCGTGCGTGCGAAAGCTGTTTATGCTGTCATGTAAGCACACAGAGAGAGGAGCAGGGTATTTGGATTTGTGCTCTGAGATCCGTGCCGCATGGAGAGTGAAAGGTGAAAGTGGGGGTCCTTTGGAAGTGCTAGCATGCCACACACATACACACACACACACACACACACACACACACACACACACACACACACACACACACACACACACACACACACACAGAGGGCATAATCATGTATAGGTCAGGTGAAATTGGTACTAATTGTTTCCCTCGAGTCAGTCAGTCTGTGGTGTTGAACTGCTTATGGGGGCCAGGCATCATGTGTGAAGGGGTTGATAAGGTGAGAGTTAAGCGTGATTTGGCTCATCCGTAGTAACACAGGGACCCTGTGTGTCTCATGACGGCCTGCCTGTGCCCATCAGCTTCACTCTTCTTTGACCCTGCCTGGGGCGGCTGGCGCCACCACAGCAGGGGGGAAATGATTACAAAAATACACACCATCACCCCGGCAACAGCAGCAAACAGCACAAGAGGCAGACACGCACGCACGCACGCACACACACACACACGCACGCACGCGCGCGCGCACGCACGCTGGCAGGAAAGACCCCTGAGGGTTTGAGAGAATGGAGAAGTGGACGGCGTCGTTGGTCAGGGGAAACATGTTGAGGATGTGGTGAAGAGAACGAGAGAGAAAGAATAGAATAGAAGAAAAATAATAATTTAGGATGTGACGTTTATTTGTGAGTGTGAATGAGAAAACCTTTGAAGATGACACCGTATAAACATTATGACCGATAAAGGCTGTTGTTTCGGTTTTGCTTGACTGTGACCTTTTGTACTTCCCACAGAGCCCAAAAGGGGGCCAATGTCGTAGAACTGACCGACTGAATGATTGCTCCCATTAGCCCAGGTCACCCTGACCCCTGCACTTCCAGGTTAGAAATCAATGAAGGATTGGTGTTCAGCCGTGTCTGAAATGAACTGTGTCACTCTGCACAGAAGACGTGCGCGCTGCCTTGTCCATGTGCCTCCTTGGATCTGATTCATAAGCCATCCACATCTGTGGGCAACAGCTTTTGAGCCTGACTTCTACCACAAGCAGCAGATCTACAAGCTCACAACGTGCCACGATGTGTACCACGTGTGAGCTTGTAGATCAGCGTAATTCTTTGGTATACGCGATGACACCGGCGTGCCAACCGAGCATAAATCAGGCATTGTTGTCATGCTGTATGCGTAATTGCGTATGCACCGGCTAATTGTAGCAGCATGCTAATGAAGCAGATGATTAACCCCCGTGCCCTTTGACCTTTATGGTCACAGTGCTTCCCCCAAAGAAAGCCTGGAAGCAATCACTCCTGATCAGCGACAACTGATGGTGTGGCGCCCGCTGGCCTAGAGGTCCAGGCGCATGCCACATATAGGCTCTGGCCTGACAGCATGTTGCATGTTCGAGTCCCGTTCATGACGACCTTTGCTGCTTGTCTCTCCCTCCCTCTTTCCTGTCCATCTTCACTGCAACTATCAATAAAGGCACTAAAGCCAAAAACAAATCTTAAAAAATAAGAGGCAACTGATAGCATCCCCCTCCTCATCGCAACACATTGTGAGCTTGTAGATCAGCTATTTTCAACTGGCCGAAATGTATCTAAGGTTGAAGTGCCGGGATTCCTTCAAAATAGAAGCTCTGGGTGCCGGGAAGTTGGCTATTTTAACTATTCAAAACTGTTTTTCAAAATGGAGTGCTGGGTCACAGTTTGCCGGAGAGGAGAGTTAGGTGCTGTGGGCGTGGATGCTGTGGTTGGTCTTGTCTTCACCACCATTTGAAGTGGTTGACAACACAATCTCTTCAGCCCTAGATTAACTCTGAGAGAGAGAGTGAGGTTATGGCCTAGTCCAGCTGAACCAACAAACAGACCGTAGCCTCGTCTATTAAAGGGACACTTCAAAAATATATATGTTAATGACGTTTAGAAGATTTAGAACACTCTCCTAGATATTTTTGATTTTAAGAAGCAGTGAGCCCAGTGTATATGATGCTGAATCGAAAGTATCTATAACCACATACTACACACATAAAGACCCCCAGGAAAGTGTTCTAAATCTTCTAAACGTCATTAACATTTTTGCAAAAAGGGTGAAGTGTCCCTTTAATACTTTCCTCGTTCAACGTCATTCTAGGCGATCTGTGACTTTTAGTAAAACTTGTCCAATGTTGTCCTTTAGCGAGTTAACATGCGCTGATGGCTTCTTGAAGCCGGCTCACACAACAACTGGATGCAAAAAAGTATTTCTTGGAGAAGCGAAGGAGAAAAATAAACCTGTTTAGTGTCAGAATTCTCTATGGCACGGTCCCTGTGTTGCAACATCCGGAGTCCTGACTCTTGAGGGTCATCTGTCTTTACTCGGACAGATTTAATTTAGCACTCTGAATTTTGCCGTTTATGGCTTCTGCCCGGGGTCTACATGCCTGTTCCAGGCTTTGTTTTGATCAGCTGCTGAGATGGCCTTTTTATCTGGGTGGTCCAAAAGCACTGCACCTCATCCTGGAAACACTGCCCTATTCAGTGGTTCTATAGTAGCAACCAAATGTGTTCATTCAGAATGCTTTGTACTGTAACTCCTTTGAGAGTGTGTGTGTGTGTGTGTGTGTGTGTGTGTGTGTGTGTGTGTGTGTGTGTGTGTGTGTGTGTGTGTGTGTGTGTGTGTGTGTGTGTGTGTGTGTGTGTGTGTGTGTGTGTGTGTGTGTGTGTGTGTGTGTGTGTGTGTGTGCGTGTGCGCGCGCGCGCGCATATATATTATATATAGTCTCTTTTTTTCTCCTTTTTTTTGTTGATTGAATGGACTTTGGAGGACTTGAGAATCCATGCATCTGGAATGAGGGGATTTGACGGTCGCCTGTAGGAAGGAGGATCTGTAGGTCATGCGGCAAGGGCAAAACAGGAGAGTGATGATTGTGTCATTTCCCAGGCTTTGCGTCAAGTGGCGCTCATTAATGGGCCGGTGTCTGCCTCTGGGCTGTCACCGGGAAGACGAATGGCCCCCGAGGTGTTTCACTGTGGCTGGAGCTGAACCCCGCGCTCTGGAGATCCATCAGCCAGGTGGAGGCAGACATTTGTCCAGTGAAGGAGACATATGCACCGTGCCACGGCTCTAGGACCTTCGGCGCGTTGGATCTCGTTTCGTTTTAGGCAAAGCTAAAAACAGAAGAGGAAAGAGGCAGGAGGGCAGTTTGGATTATGGGGCTGTGCGTGTAATTCGTCTTGACGTAAGAGACTTTGCCAAGTAATCAAACATTACCACTGGTGAATCATCAGAGTATTATGTCGCATTCTGTACACAAATGTCTTTTTGAATGTGAATTTGTCTTCTAATATTTGACAGCGAAAAAAGTTGAAAGGCTTGTACTGTATAAGTAATTCTATAAAACTGCACTGTCTGGCTGATCTTTCAATTTAGGTTAGTTTTTAATCACACTAAAACATTATGTTATGAAACAAGTCCACGTTCCAAGTTCCAACCATAAACCAGGCCGACAGCATCCATGCCAGACTATGCATCTATCTAGAGTAATGCCTGACATGATATACTGTATACTTGGTTGTGTGCTATGTTACGCACCAGATCTACAAGCTCACATCACGCCACGCAACGAAGTATAAATCCTCTACAGTTCATCCACAGCACACAGCAGGTGTAATGGAGAGTCTTCTTTACTATTTTCACGGATGACTTCTTCAGATTAGGCTTTTAAGAGAGAGAAAAATGGGTCGAACTGACTCGAACAGAACGTCACATATCAGGAAATGACTAAGAAATGCATGTATTTATAGCAGGTTACCCACAAGATGAATATTTAACTAGCAAATCTCATTTGCAGTTGTATGGCAATGTGGAATGCAGGGTTTTTAGGCCCTTTACTTTCTTTGAGAAACGAACCCATCCAGAGTCGGGCCAAACCGAAGTGGTAAGCACTGTTTCTTTCCCTATCATTACTGTGAGCGGTGCTCTTCTAAAAAGATCCAGACTTCATATGGCATTCATTATATTACCATTTGTCTAGGAGGAAAACCACAGGAGTACGCTTGCTTCTCGAATCATGATGAGTTATACAACAATGCATAATAACCTGGGATATGTCAAATGATTAGAAAAATGAGGACATGATTGTCTCCAATTGGGACAGGGTCCCCAGTACAATTATTAGTATTGTTCCACAGTAGCCGTTTTTTTTTTACTGAATTCTGATGACTAGTCCCTACCCATTCTAATATATGAACAAGACATGATGTACAGTGTGGGTAATGCGATGTAATAGATCACATTATTGATTGGAAGGGAATTGTTAACGAATGAGCTTGGGATGTTGGGATGGTCACAGAATTAATATTATTAGGCAAGTGGTGGGCAAAGCATTCCCTGGGGGGCGGGTCTGTGTATTCCTGGGACTCGACTCACATAAATACTCACACACACATGCGCACGACCCAACGTTGCAAGACACATCTGTGTGTTGCTGATATAGACGGATAATCTTTCCGATTTTATCCTGCTGTTCATTTTATCACATTAACTTTGCAAATAACTTTAGTATGCGGCGTGTCCGGACGAAGTCTTCCCGTGCTGCCAGGGAACGGCGAGAACGGTGTAACTCCAAAAGGGGAGGTGTAGGCAAGGGGAATGTTGCACAGAAAACTGTGACCCATGCATTAATCTGTGTCCCTCCCAAAATGCATTTCACTGTGTGACACGTGATCTGCGGGGCGATGGCGATGCTAGGACTTGATTTTGCCAAAGATGAAGCAAATTAAGTTAAATTAAGATAGTGAAACCACATGTTTGGTGCTTGTATTGTTCTTTCTGCTTTGGCAATGTAAACGTATGTTTTCTCATGCCAATAAAGCCCTTTGAATTGAATTGAATTGTAAGCAGCGCACATTGAGGCGAGAGCACAGGGCGGTGTGGCGCGAGGTGCGTGGAGGCTCGGCGAGCGCCCCTAAGCGAGCAGCAGTCTTGCTCTGTGCTAAGGAAGGGTTTTCTTGAATTATTAATAAGATAATGTATGTATGAACCACTGTTAGTGGCGTAAAATATAAAATAACAATTATATAGAGCTCTGCAGCTTTAAGAAAGTACAGTAGGCGGGCTCAAACCGTCATGCAGCGTAAGCAGGAAGCGACAGAGTGACAACACTTTGTGGAGTTATAGTCCACATCACACACATCTACAACAGATGTAAACAAAAAACGAACAAATTGCGCAATTTAAAAAGATTTTGCGTTTGACCGGCTGTGTGGGTAAAGCACTGAGTTTGCTTCCAGTGATCAATGGATTATGGTCATCATATTATGGTAAGAAAACAGGTTGTCCGGAACTCCCCTTTAAGACCTGGAACGCACCTGTGTCACCTAACCATTATTTAGTGGACTGCCGTCCTACCGTATATATTCTTTCACAGTGAATGTTTTTTTAAGTAAAATCTTTGCTTCTGGGGGTCCCTGGAAAAATATTTTCAGATCGTGGTCCGCAGCCCAATTCAGATAATTCCGGTGGTCCTTGAAAAGGTTTGAGAACGACTGACGGAACCAAAACTGTCATGAAAAAATGTCAAGACATTTTGTAGAAAACCGCTCTCAGGTCTCAATGAATTAAAGCAACAGTTGAGGATTTGACTGTGTAGGCAGGTGGGCTGGTGGATGTTGGGAAATCAACAGGCCCACAGAGGTGACAGGTGGTAGATACCGGCTGTCGGGGCTGTGCGTGTGTTGTTCAGAGCCTCGGCGCAGTTCAGTTAAGAAGGAAGTAAATCATACCCATTCAGCTGCAGGACGGACGGGGCTGTGTTTGGATTTGAGGATTTGTTTTAGGGTCTGGCGTGTACACTACACATCCATCAGGGTGCAAAGCCCCTTTGTTGACGACGGCAGGGCTCTGTTCTTTGTCTCGCTGTTTTTTCTGCTTTCTTTACCTCTGGCTTGAATGCCTCCTCGTCAGTCTGCTTTATGTGTTTCTGTTTCAGATGCACAGAGTGTAACCTACCTTTCTTTCTTTCTTTCTGTCTTTCTTTCACGTCTTTCTTTCACTTCTTTCTTTCTTTCTTTCTTTCACGTCTTTCTTTCTTTCTTTGACATCTTTCTTTCTTTCACTTCTTTCTTTCTTTCTTTCTTTCTTTATTGCTTTCTTTATTGCTTATGCTCTAACTCTCTCTCTCCCTCTCTCTCTCTCCAGGATGGCTCCAAGCAGAGGCAGGTGAGGAAGAAGACGGTCTCCTTCAGCTCCATGCCAAACGACCGGCAGATCAACAGCACGGCGGCCTGCATGGCCTTCATGATGGAGGGCTGCGAGATGAAGAAGGTGCGCTCCAACTCCCGCATGTACAACCGCTACTTCCTCCTGGACCCGGACATGCGCTGGCTGCGCTGGGAGCCCTCCAAGAAGGACTCGGAGAAAGCCAAGCTGGAGATCAAGAGCATCAAGGAGGTCCGTCCGGGAAAGAAGACACCGGTGCTGCGCAGCAACGGCCTCTCGGACCAGTTCCCCGACGAGTGTGCCTTCTCCATCATCTACGGCGACAACTACGAGTCTCTGGACCTCGTGGCCAGCACGGCGGACGTGGTCAGCACGTGGGTGATGGGCCTGAGGTATCTGGTGTCGTACGGTCGGCACGCTGTGGACGTGGTGGAGCCCAGCCAGCCCAGCCTGAGGACCTCCTGGATCGGCTCCGTGTTTGAGCTGGCGGACATGGAGAAGGAGGGACACATAGATCTGTTCAGGGCCACCCAGATCGTCAAGGGCCTCAACCCGGGGATGAAAGAGTCGCGGATAGAGCTGAAATTCAAGGAGCTCCAGAAAGCCAAGGACCAGTACGGCGAGGACATCAACGCGGACACGTTTGTGGAGGCGTACTGCGAGCTGTGCACGCGGCCCGAGACCTTCTTCCTGCTGGTGCAGTTCTCCAGCAACAAGGAGTACCTGGACAGCAAGGACCTGATGATGTTCATGGAAGTGGAGCAGGGCGTGGAGGGTGTGACGGAGGACATGTGCAGGGACATCGTCCAGAGGTTCGAGCCGTCCTCCGAGGGCCGCGAGAGGGCCTACCTCTCCATCGACGGCTTCACGCACTACCTCCTCTCCTCCGAGTGCCACATCTTCGACCCGCAGCACAAGCGTGTTTGTCAGGACATGAGCCAGCCGCTGTCCCACTACTACATCAACGCCTCGCACAACGCCTCCCTGCTGGAGGACCACTTCTGGGGCTCGTCGGACATCAGCAGCTACATCCGAGCGCTGCGGATGGGCTGCCGCAGCCTCGAGGTCGTAGTGTGGGACGGCCCAGACAACGAGCCTGTGGTGTACGTGGGCAGCTCCGTGGCCTCCCAGCTGGCCTTCTCCAAGGTCCTGGACGTTATTAACCAGTACGCGTTTGAGAGCTCCGAGTATCCGCTGATCCTCTGTCTGGTGACCCACTGCTGCATCCCCCAGCAGAGGGTCATGGCCCGGCACATGAAGAAGATCATCGGGGACAAGCTGTACGTCGACCATCCCAACAGAGAGGAGCACTACCTGCCCTCCCCGGAGAAACTCAAGGGTAAGATCCTCCTGAAGGGGAAGAGGCTGCTCCCCAGCTGCACCGACTCCGAAGGGGAGGTGACGGACGAGGAGGAGGGCTTGGAGATGTCCAGGAGAGTGGGGGGCGCCGACGAGAAGGAGTTCAACGGCCTGGCAAGTAAGAGACTCCGGCTTTGTAAAGAGCTGTCCGACCTCGTGTCTCTCTGCAAGTCTGTCCAATTCAGGGACTTTGAGACCTCGAAGAGGGATCAGAAGTACTGGGAGATCAGCTCCTTCAACGAGGTCGACGCGAACCGCTTTGCCAACGAGTTCCCGGAGGATTTTGTCTGCTACAACAAACGCTTCCTCTCCAGGATATATCCCACGCCGATGCGGATCGACGCCAGCAACATGAACCCCCAGGATTTCTGGAAGTGCGGCTGCCAGATCGTGGCCATGAACTACCAGACGCCGGGGCTGATGATGGACCTCAACCTGGGCTGGTTCAGGCAGAACGGGAACTGTGGCTACGTGCTGCGGCCGGCCATCATGCGGGAGGAGGTGTCCTACTTCAGCGCCAACGCCCGGGACCATCTGCCCGGCGTGTCGGCCCAGCTGCTCCACATCAAGGTCATCAGTGGACAGAACCTGCCCAAGCCCCGCGGCTCCGCCGCCAAGGGCGACGTGGTGGAGCCCTACATCTACGTGGAGATCCACGGCATCCCGGCCGACTGCGCCGAGCAGAGGACTAAAACCGTGTCTCAGAACGGCGACAATCCCATTTTCGAGGAGAGCTTCGACTTCCAGATCAACCTGCCCGAGCTGGCCGCGCTGCGCTTCGTGGTGCTGGACGACGACTACATCGGAGACGAGTTCATCGGCCAGTACACCATCCCCTTCGAGTGCCTCCAGCCCGGCTACAGGCACGTCCCCCTGCAGTCCTTGACCGGGGAGTTCCTGGCCAACACCACTCTGTTTGTCCATGTGGCCATCACTAACAGGCGGGGCGGGGGCAAGGCCCATAAGAGGGGTTTGTCGGTGAGGAAAGGCAGGAAGGCCCGGGAGTACACCTCCACCAAAACCACAGGGATCAAGGTGGTAGACGAGCTCTTCAGGGCTTCCACCCAACCCATCCGGGAGGCCACAGACCTCCGTGAGAATGTGCAGGTAAGGACCGGGATAGTTTTTCTGTATTGTTTTGGTAGAGGTTCCTGAAGCTGCAGTACAGGCGGAGACGAGCAGAGCTGGACAATGTAGGTATAGTATAACATAAGCAGGTTAGTCAATAACATATATGTCTAGGTGTTTAGGCATTACATTCAGGGCTGCTGCTGGACATTTGGATGCCCTAAGCATAATATATTTGTGGTGCCTCCCCTCCCGAACGCACACAGTGACATGTGCGCGAGCGTACAAATAATACATGCAATGTATCGCGGGATGGAGGGAGGGATGCGTTCCAGAATCGAAGTGTATATCTTTACATCTGTAAATGTTCTGATGAATTGAAAATGGAGGACCCTAATGTAAACAAGTCTAGTGCTTTTCGGTTTTGTCCTCAAAGTAGCAGTTTTTGTATTGACTTTCGTTTGAAATGTACCCATTCTACATACTTTTTTTTACTGCGTCAGAGAAAATTGAATCATTATTGGCTCATTTTGGTGGTGCCCGCAGTGCCTGCACCATGGTGCCCTATGCACAATGCGTGCTGTGCATGTGCCTAGCACACTGTGAAGAAAAACGCATTAACAAATTAACAATATCATGGGCTTGTTCTCTGTGTTTACACTTCAGTGAATAGCGACCAAACTAGTTGCTGAGAGCCCGGCTGGTTTTACGGCTGTTACAGATATAGCCGTGTCATTAATTATGCTCTGTTAACACAGTATGTTGTAGGGAAGAGGGACACTAAAGGGACAATGTTGTAAAATTAAAGAAAAGAGGTTTATGTGTAATCATTAATGAGCTAGAATTGGCACATAGAGGGCAGCTCTATGTTGCTAGGCACATACAGTAGGTCCCTATTTTCCTACATGCCTTATACCTAAACTTCTTTACCTTTTTTTACTATTTTGACAATTTTAGAATACTTCCGATCTACATCGACACATTGGAAGCTTGTAGATTGGCTATTTGATTTTTTTTAAATGTATCTCAAAATAGTAAAGGAAAATGGGTGTTATTCTGTAGACTCCGTAGATGCAAACCGCCATTGGAGATTTCATGGTATCCTCTATTGCAGGTTTGAATCGCTTTAATTCTTCAAGTAATATCTTCCTTTGCCGTTTGGCTTGCCATTTCAGTTGCAGTGACCGAAGGACATAATATTATGAAGCTTGTCACAGCTGCTCTATCAGTGTTATGTTATACAGTATACGTACATGCTCGGCTGCATATCGGTATCACCAGCAGCTCTCTGTTTTTGGTCTGGCGGGCCGACAGCTTTTATATTAGAATGCATTGGTTTCATGCTTTGAGCTTTATTCGCTGCCTGAGCTGTTGACACTGCTCCATTGCACAGAGCATTTTGGCTCCATCAACAATATCCTATCTCAGCATGTTTCCTTAATAAAATATCCGCCAGCATTCAGCATTCGCCAGGAACCGTCAATGGCAAACGTGGGGCATTGGCAAATTGTGAGGTTTGAGTTTCCTTTTTTTAGTTATTTTGCCCTTATTTTTTTATTATATTGTTTATAATAATTATATATTATATTGTTTTCCCCTTTGTTCTTCTTGTTTATTTCCATATAGTTGTCTTTACATTCTTTACTTAAATATAATAAGAGTTCAGATTATTCCATGTGAGGTTTTAAATGGCACTCAATTAACGGGCACCGATTCAGGATGCACTGCATGTCTGCATGCAAGAAGAAGAGATCAGACAGAATTTCAAGTCCAATAAGCTCTGTGCTTGAGTCAACACCCTGATGCCTATTTTATGCTCAGTTGCACGACTGAAAACTGCAGACCTACAACCTCACAATGCATTGCATCTGCAACACACTGTGAACTTGTAGATCGGCTATTTTTTATACGTGACACCGTCGTTCGGCGAAGTATGAACCAGGCTTAACACTGCCAGGATGACATTCTGTTTTAACGAGTACCACTGCTGCAGCCAGGTTCCCCTCTGAACCCCACAAACACATTTTCTCCTGGGGTTAATACCGTATTATGATTTGTTATCTACCACATTCTCAGTAATTCTAATGTCCAACGCCCATTACCCTGCAGGGTAGATTGGCTGTAAATTGTTCTAGGTCTCTCCAAGGACTGTGGAAGCCATTATATTGAGGGTGCTAACAAAAGCAAGATGTGTATTATTGTTAAAGTGTTGAGCAAGCTTAAAACTAGGCCAATATTGCTAGATGTACGGACCGGGGAGCTATTCCCTAGATACTTGAAGACACTTTACAGTATATTCCATATCCACTGAGGTCAACTACCCAGATCTATCTGTCTTCAGTAGAACATTTCCAATGCCATGTTTTCCTTTACAATTCCGATACGTAAAATTGTGTATCAGACAATATCGAGTCCCAATACGATACCACTGGTATGTGATATCGGATCGGTACATAGACTTCGCCAAATCGCCAATGCCCGATCCAGCATTTTAGGCCATTATGGTCGGAGGAGGCCTTTCTGGTTCTGGTATTGGAGCAGCTTCCTTCCAGAGAGAGCTTCTGCAGAGAGCTTGCTGTGGTTGTTTCCTCTGTCTACTAAGTTCAGTCTAATGGCAGGGCAAACAGAAGGCCAGGCCAAAGTAAATAAGCAGTGATGTGATTAGAGATCCTGTGGCATGTTGTCATACATTGCTCAGTTGTTGAAATAGGCATGCATAAAAGGACATCTGTTTTTTTCCGCCCAAGACCCAGATACATTGAGATTTGTTTTCGTTCCGGAGGTAAAAATTGATCTATGACTATTTTAGATTGGCAGTAAAGTTAGCCTCAGTGATATGAGAGAAGGGTTGTTTCACAATTGAATCATATTTGACGGTACAAGAATATTTTTTCAAATCCCATAGCTTCTTCAGTGCATGAGTCATCATAATATCTAGTCGAAAAGCAAGACACGAATGTGGGTAATTGTGATGCTCAGCCAGTCAATCTGAGTCAGTCTAATCTAACACATCCTAACTATGACTG
Source organism: Protomyctophum bolini (assembly GCF_963924005.1). Classification (NCBI taxonomy): domain Eukaryota; kingdom Metazoa; phylum Chordata; class Actinopteri; order Myctophiformes; family Myctophidae; genus Protomyctophum; species Protomyctophum bolini. Next base: position 28,569,924 of record NC_137872.1, read on the forward strand.
ATGTCCAATCAAATCACTTCTGCTAAGTATGGAAGTAATCACAGACGCTCCATGTGTCACAGCTGACACTGGGCGGCGCAACCAAGTATAAAACAGGCTTAATCAGTTCAGTAGATCTGAACCATCTCTCACTGGTAACAAATGAATAACCCTGTATGAGAGAAGAAAGTTGCATGCAGAACGATTCGGCGCAAGATACAGTAGCTTGATTGATTCTTTATTTAAGTGTCATGCTTCCGAAGAAGCCGAGCCCATATGCCCAAATGATGATCTAGTGAATATTAGACTTACAGTACACCCGAGATTCTTACAAGGCAGATTACATAATATACAACATAAAATAAAATACACCATTAGGCCTGTAACAGGAGACACATGGACCTACTTGAAGAGCTGAGATTGTCTTCTACTCCAGGCTCTAGAAACAAACTGTGCTGTCCTAAATACTTCATTATTAAATAAATAACCTTCTAACTTCTGACCATTATCTTCCTAGAATAGTTCAGGATTTTGTTGTGGCATTGACTCAAATAGTGGAACCCTCAAATCACCATACAGGGAACAATAAAACATAACATTAAATTCATTTTCCACATCATTTAGGTCACATGCATTACATAATCTATTTTCTTCTGGCACCGCTGAGAAACCGACCTATACCTCAATAGCCAGTAGCATTGAGGTATTCTGTGTTTTGTTTCTCCCATGCCGACAAAAGCACTGTGCCTACGACTGTCGCATTTCTATTAGGTTTGAAATGTAAATTCCCCTTAGTGAAATAAAGAGACAAAGCGGGAGAGAGGGGGATGATCTAAAGAAGATAAATGAAGGTTCGACTGGAAAACGAAAGGGAGGCCTCCAAGCCTTTCAGTGCATGCGATAAATAGAGGGGCTTCAAGCACTTGTAGAAGCCAGCTGTGTTGAGCCATGGTGTGTCTGATCTGTTAGGGCAGGCTCAGGCTAGCAGGCGACAGACAGGCCACAGTCCCTGGTGGGTGGTGAGGCATGGTCACTTCCCACAGGGCCACTGCCACTTGTACAGTAGGCCTGCTTTGGCAGTTTGTTCACTTCCTTGCTCAACACAGATTGAGAATGAAAACCTCCTCTGAGCGTTGTTTTTAAATAGACATTGCTGTGCAGAAAATGTGCAACACTCCGAGATGGAAGGACATACTGTAAGATGATATTAACCCCACCAATAAGACAGCAGTGGTGCATTTCTTGCTTAATTGGCTGCTGGGCAGAACCCACGTGTCTCCATATTTAAACCTTTTTATGTGTATTCGTAAAATTAAAGGCCTATCTCGTCATAATAAGCTTGTAGATCGACTATTATTACATTTTAAGCACAAAAACCTGGATTTGAACCAGGCCAAACCAAGCAGCTACTGCCCAGCAAATGGTGAATCACCCCTTGGGAGGTATTCATCTTTTGAGACAACAGGTAGGGCTGCTCTGCTACACTTTGACCATCACCCTACCAGGAAAACGGATCCGGACGAGCTCCGTCCTAGATTGTGGCCCAAGTACACAATAACAGAGATGACTATGAGGTTTATGCACTGCCCAGCACAATAAGTAAGCCCTACCGAGCCTATCTCCTGTTTCTGTAGTGTGACTTGTACACCAGGGGGTGTACAAGTACCTGGACATGACTGTATGTCGCAGGGACTTAATAGACGATTTGTGAATAAACATTTTTAAGTTTGGAGCTACTAAAATACCCGCATTCGAATAAAGACAACTAGCTTTCTACCATTCTAGCTGCATTTTTGGGTGAGGAAAATGGAGAACAGGGGGCATCTATGAAACAATTCAAGGCCAACATGTATGTAGGGACAGGATTATAGGCTGATTCAGGGTGCATATGTTTTCGTGTGGATTTCTCCTTTAGTGCCCAATCCAACCCTTGATGCTGAGGGAGGCACTGGGTCCCATTTTTCAGAGTCTTTGGTATGACCCGGTCGGGAATCGAACCCGACCTCCCAGTCGGGGGGCAGACGCTCTTAACCACAAGGCCACTGAGCTGGTTACTACTGCCCAGCACAAGGTAGACGCCAAAGGGGAGCATGTCCACATTTAGGCCCGGGCAGGAAATCGATTACAGCCCAGTAATCGGGAGAGTGAATGAACAAAGCTCTCTCCTCGGGGCTCGATGGACTCTGGAGCAGGAAGTCTGGCAGGCCAGAGTTGTACAGAGTATCAGTGGTGGACAAAGTACTTCTCAACCCCAGTGTTTGTGTCAAAGCATGGATGGACCTGGTCACAAACTGTATTAATCAACTACTGTACAAGTGAAAGTTGCTCCTTCCTTGGTTCCTTGGTGTTCAAAAAGTACACACATATATATGCAGGCCATAGAGAACTTCCCCAGTGACAGCAGCACACTCCAGAGACGCTCAGGAAAAGGTTATGTTTGCTTCATTTTCTTTATTGCACGACGCGTTTCGCCGTGTAGGCTTCGTCAGGTGCTCATTCTAAACACCTGACGAAAACATACATTACCCACTTCAGCTCAATTCAGAACACGGGGACATTCTTTCTAATGAGTACTTTTGCTTTTGTACTTAAAGTATATTTCGATACCAATAATTTTGTACTCGAGTACATTTCAATTTCCGGACCTTTTCACGTAACAGACTATCTCTATGTTGCAGTATTGATACTTTTACATAAGAAGAGTGTGAGTACTTTTTACACCACTGTCGAATACTCAAGTAACGTACAGCTACTCAAAGAATTAACTTAGTTATTGTCCACCACTGTCAGATGGACTGTGTGGCAGTGTGGTGCTGTTGCAGGAAGGCTGGCAGGCCAGAGTTTTACATGTTCTATGTATGCATGCCAGGCAGCATAGGCCTTGTCTCATTCATTTCAACTCAATGCCATGCAACAGGGAGAGGGAGAGAGAGAGAAACAAAAGTGGCAGTGTAACCGGACACACAGTTCTCATTTGGGGAACGCTGGGAAGGCCTGGGGTCGGTGGTTGGGGCGAGGGGGGGGGGGTAATTAAAAACACAAGCCTCCAGTTAGGGGTTGTACAGCCAGGACCTGAATACACTGTAGCTTGTATTGCACAACAATAATTGGACACTCATACGCACGCTTGCTTATGTACAGAACTACACACACACGGTAAAAGAGTATAGACAGAAAAAAAAGGCACACACACACACACACAGTCTTTCCCAGGACTTGTGGTCTAATCATAATGCAACTGTAATGCCCCTCACCTATTCAAGCTCTAACCCTTCCACCAATGACTGCCTTTCCTTTCTGTGTGCGCCTGCAGTGCACTCGGTGCCGGTGGTCTGCAGCGTGTTGGGGGCTGTGGCTGAGGCTATGCATACAGATGCTGGCCAGCATTTCCCCTGGCTCCCCTCGCTGTCTCCAGGAAGGTCGGGCCCCACAGTGACAGCACATCCTCTGGGGTGGTGGAGGGGGATGGAGGTCCAGCCCAGGGAGACGGGCCTTTCCCACACTGCAGAGTGTGTGGACTGGTTCCCAAATACCAACGCCAGCTCTCTCTCTCTTTCTCTGAATTGTTTTTGTCACCCTCTCTCATTCTGTGTCCTATTCTTTCTCAGCTGCTCCCTACCCGCTCTCTCCCTCTCTCTCACTCTCCCCAAGTCTTCCTTCCAGCTCTCTCTCTCTCTCTCTCTCTCTCTCTCTCCCCCTCTCTCCTGCCTTTGTCTTATTTTTCCCTTCATCATGTCTCATCTTTTGCTGGTTCACTTGTTCTTTCTCTTTCCAGTTTCATCTTTCAACAAAGAGCAATCTGGGCTCGGATGAAAGACATCCCGTCTTTCATCCGTCAGCCCAGATTGCTGTTTGTTTTCCTCCTCCTGTTCCCTTGTTCCTTCTCTCTCTTTCGCTCTCTCGCTCTCTCGCTCTCTCGCTCTCATTTGCCACACTGATTATACTGTGGAAAACAGTGGTCTTTATTTGGGGCTCAGATTCCCATGGCGGCACAATATTGCAGAACTGTACTGAAAGAGGCCAGAATAGAACTACAGACTGGTGTGGTCCGGTCTGGATGGGCTCAAGGGAAGAAAGAAAACTGATTGAAGGACTGTGGCATAAAAACACAGGTGTACATTTTCAGTGGATATAGACATCTTGGCGCCACCCTTATATTATTTTGAAAAACATTTTAAAATAGTTCAACTAGCCGATCTACATCGAGACATTGTGAGCTTGTAGATCGGCTATTTGAACTATAAGGTTTTTTTAAATAGTAAAAAATTGCAAATTAGTTTAGGGTTAAGATATAGCCCTTACTGTAAAGGGATAGTGTGATTGACCTGAGTGAGGAAGATGGTACAAAAGTAGGGGTGTGAGAGGTAAGCCAGTAGAGCAGCCAGATGGCAACCGTGAGGTTCCCAGTTCGATCCCCCAGAGTTAATGTCGAAGTGAGCAAGAACCCCTAATTGCTCCTGATGTGCATGTTGGTGCATGGTTTCCTCCGCCATACTGTGTGTGTGTGTGTGTGTGTGTGTGTGTAAATGGTGCATTTTATATAGCGCCTTTATCCAAGGCGCTTTACATAGATTGTGCATTACATTCACCCATTCACACACCGATGGCAGCGGAAACCATGCAAGGCACCAACTAGCACATCGGGAGCAATTAGGGGTTCAGTGTCTTGCTCAAGGACACTTGTGTGTGTGTGTGTGTGTGTGTGTGTGTGTGTGTGTGTGTGTGTGTGTGTGTGTGTGTGTGTGTGAATGCACAATCTATGTAAAGCGCTTTGGATAAACGTGCAATAGCAATGCACCATTTACCATGAAAGAAGAGGAGACGGAGGAGTCGTGAGTAGCGGGACTGGACGTGCTGCAGTGCCTGCAGGCTGTGGTCAGGGGTTTGGGTTGGACTGGACGTGCTGCAGTGCCTGCAGGCTGTGGTCAGGCCTTTGGGTTGGACTGGATGTGCTGCAGTGCCTGCAGGCTGTGGTCAGGGCTTTGGGTTGGACTGGATGTGCTGCAGTGCCTGCAGGCTGTGGTCAGGGGTTTGGGTTCAGAGCCTTGGAGCTGTTGAATGACGTCACGAATCTCACGATAGCTGCTGCTAGATTGACTCTCGCCAAGACAAACATATCATGACGCTATCTTATCTGTCTCTGCTCTGAGGAGAGTATCGGCAGCATCAGGTCTTGTTCAAGGTCATTTATATACGATGGTCAACGTGTTTGCCAAGCAACGGCACTGCAGTTTGCCTTAGGAACATTGATTGTGGTGTATTGACAGGACAGTGTTTGGAGAGGATAGAGGGCACACAGTTAGCCTATAAGTACTGCAGACTGAAATATGTTCTGAGTGCGCTCCTTCCATGTGAATCAATATCTACGAATGCTCATGGAGAGAGAGAGAGCGAGAATTACCAGCAAACCATACACTGTACATTATTAATTACAGTTGTCTAAAGTAACTGATTGATTGAAAATGTTTTGCAGAATGGGTACACTTCAAGGAAAGTACAGGTCAATACAAAATCTGCTAAGAGGATAAAACCAGAAAAAGACTTACATAAGGGTCCTCCATTGCACAACTAAGAGGCTGTACTTAAGTACAATTTTGAGATATCTTTACGGTTACTTCTACTACAGTACATCTCAGAGGCAAATGTTGTACTTTTGCTCCACTACATTATTTGAAAACGTTAGTTACTACTGTAGTTACTTTATAGATTTTGATTATTATTACAACACATACATTAACCACTTCAGGCCCATATACATTTCGGCCATTTGAAAGTAGCCAATCTAAAAGCTCACAAAAATATTTTTCTATACATTTGAAAACTTGTGAAACGGGACATTCTGCATAATGAGTACGTTCTACTTTTGGTACATTAAGTACATTTTGATACCAATACTTTTGTACTTTTTACTCAAGTCAATTGTGTGTTGGGGACTTGTTGCTTCTCAGAATGCCATGGTGTCCTTCAAGGAGCTGTGCGGCCTGACGCCGGCGGCCAACATGAAGCAGTGCATCCTGACCGTGTCCACGTGGCTGATGAACAGCGAGAGGACAGTGAGGGTGACGGTGGACCTCGCTGAGACCTACCCCACCATGGAGGCAGAGGGGCCCGTTCCAGAGCTGCTGCGCAAGGTCCTCAACGCATACGACATGGTAATTAATTTCGCAACCAGAACACACAAATGGGTAGACCGACCACCCAACCGATTTAGCGTCCAATGCTGATTTTGGAGGGTCCAAGACCACAGATTACCAATGCTTTGACAGATATTTTGTAAGACATTTTAAAAGGGGCAGAGGACGTAGAGCAGGTCGTCCAATGATCCGTGGGTCGGCGGTTCAAATCCCGGCTCCTCCTGTCCACATGTCGAAGTGTCCTTGGGCAAAGACACTGAACCCTACATTGCCTCCAGTAAGTCGGTCGGTGCTAGCATGCCACCATTGGTGTGTGAATGTGGGAAGTGAGGACGCTGGCATCGACTGTTCGCCATTCGCCGCTTCACCTCCCAATGTGTGAATGAATGGACCATTGTAAAGTGTTGCGCTATAAAATTGCAGTCCATTATTTTAAAAGGGACACAGACAGACGTGGTGCTCTGACAAAGCCCCAGACACTATGACTCAGACATAATGGTCGGATTGACAGTGCGACGTAGGTGTGAACCTCTAGTTTTCGAAAATGCCCAAAACAGGGATTACAGGTTGAAAGTGTTTAAAAGTTGCCATAAATACACCGGTCTGACTACACCCACAATCACGCACAGTCGCACACACCTGCACAAACTTCCGAAGCGCCTTATATACTTTATGAAATTTGGACGATAATGCTCTTATATTTTTTTATCATCCCGCTAAATACAGGAACAGGAATAAAATGCCAAACCACTCAAGCATTGTAGTGTGATAACATTGCCTTCCCTGTGGTGCTGTGATAAGCACTTCCTGCTCTGTGCAGTGTTCCATGCTTAACTGTTTAGCTGATGTGCTCACATAAATAAATCAGGACAAGGGCCTGCTACACTGTAAGATACTGGGTGCTCATTTAACAAAAATGGATACATGGACACTGAGGATTCTTCTGTGTATAGAGATGGTTACTGTAACTGGCTCCTTGCATATTTATTAGTTAGTGTAGGTCCAGCATTTCACAAAGCATGGGCGAGCTATGTTATAATTTAAACATGTGCTTGCCGTTTGAGAATGGCTACTAATGAGGTGATGTTTCCGCAACTAATAACTGTACAGCTTAATAGCGGTTCAATACCCTGGCTCGTGCCTCGGAACAAAGAACGTGGTATTCTCTCTCACTTATTCAGTACGACACAAAAGGGAAGCAGAGGAGCTATTGTTGTCTTCGGTGTAACTAAACAAATCCTATGGTGACCTTTATAGCCTGTGTGTGCCGAGCTCGTGTCAGCCAGCTCGAATATTTATGCGTTCGCTTTCCAAACCTTATCCCCACCGGCGCAACGGCCCCACTCTACAAGAACCAGCGGTGTAAAGTAACTAAGTACATTTATTTACTCAAGTACTGTACTTACAGTAAGTACAATTTTGAGGTAGGCCTACTTATTTACGTACGGTATTTCCAAATTTTATCTAGGAATAAAACATTACTTTAGTTACTAGTTACTTTGTAGATTTTGATTATTATCACAAAACACACTAACACCTTCAGCCCTATGTACATTTCGTCCATTTGAAAAAAGCCGATCTACAAGCTCACATTGTGAGCATGTAGATCTGCTGTTTTCAATAGATATATATAAATTCTAGTATATATACATTTGAAAACTTTTGATTTCCTCGTAACAGAGTATCGCAGTTATTGATACTTTTACTCAAGTAATGAATGAGAGTACATTTTTCCACCACTTCTCGCTGGCTGGTGCACAGCCCCACTCCCCACGAGAACAGAGGCCGCAGTGTGTGTGTGCGTCTGCATATGTCTGCATACAGCTGAAGGACTGCGTGACCTAGAGCTGCCAACACTATGCACTATACTATACTGTACACTGTTGGTATGTCTGCAGCCAGCCGGCCGGCCGGCCCAGCGTGTCCTCAGGCTGCCCCACGTGGGCTGCAGTCGCTCAGGCATTCTGACCGTCCTGTGAACCAAGCATCAGCACATTGGAACTCTGCGGTCAGCCGCCCCGAGAGACCCGGGCTGGCCGAGTCCAACGGCAGCCCGCAAGAAACCTGCTGCTTCAAGCACCAGATGTGCGCCTGCCCTGCACAGTGCACACACACACGCACACACATGCACATACACACACACACACACACACACACACACACACGCGCACAAATACATACGCACACGAGCGCACCAAGGTTATAATAGTTTTGGATTTTTCATTATTGTTTAGTTTTAGTTAATTTTGACTTATTGTTTTATAATTCAGTTAGTTTTAGTTTGTTTTTGGAGCGGGTTTGCTAGATTTAATTTTGTTTTTATTTTTGTGACAATGCTTAGTTTTAGTTCAGTTTTTATTAGTTTAAGGGCCATTTGCACCAAGAAAGATTAAGCCTTAATCTGGTTTAAATCAAGGTTTATCTATTAATCCGACAAGTGTTAGTGTTAGTTTTATTTTTTTCAGCCCTTTTCAATCCTTCACCTGACAAATAAGTTACAGTAGGTGCAGGATTAAAAAGGGCCAGAGTAAGTACTGTGTAATGAAAACTCAAAAATAGAATTTAAAAATACAATATTCAGTTACAGATTAAGCATGCACATACACACACACACACACACACACACGCACGCACGCACACACACACACACAGGACGCCTGAGGGCGAGGTTGCGTGTACAGGCCATATATGGAGAGTGTCTTGTGTGTACCGGGTTTGATGAGGTCAGATCTACATATGGAATGTCAAAACAGGTCAGTATATGGAGATCTAATGGTGGCAGCTATCAGTCAAAAGGGAGACATCGAAGAGGAAGGATGGATGGGGAAGGATCAACATATGGAATGTCAGAACAGGTTCTGACACATATCCATATACTAATATTGATGACATCAGGGATCTCCATATAAGGGCTTAATTGCGACAGCAAGACGCATTTACTATGATATGGCCGCACTCAGCCCTCCTCTGGCGGTGGGGCGCCTATGTTTTAATTTCCACTAACAACAATTACTTTTATCAAGGAGAAATCTGGTTTTACTCATTCCATATTGGTATATCTCCCTTTTTTCTTTTTGCCTCCTCCCTTTTTTCCGTATGCCCATGCATCCCTACAGTTTGTCTGTTTTAACTTTACAGAAGACTAGGATGTTTGACTTAACATACTACAGCGGGCATTGGGCAATGGCACAAACATATCCCTGTGTTCTCTCTCCTTCAGATGATCCAGACCAGCAGAACGCTCATCGAGTCGGCCGATGTGGTCTACTGCAAGCTCACGCAAGCACAACGGGCAGGTAAGCTAGAGAGGGGGGTCTTCTGAGTTCATAAAGGTTTCACCAGTGAAAAGTATGAACAAGAGCTTGACTAAATAATAACTACCAGTAAGACGCGCAAACGCGGGAAGCTATTATTTTTTTAAGTTAAAGGTCCGCTGACATGCCCCGAAATTAATATGGGTGGTACAGCACATCACGTGGTCTGACTGAAAACAGTTTGAAACAGTTTGAAACGGGGCTACGGCGCTAGCAACAAGTGGCTATAGGTCAGGCTAGCGTTTTTGACGGTACATTTAGCGTCATATTGGCTATAAATGTAATTGAAAAAAATTATTTTTTCGCCAGAAATGCTTAGTTTGAATGCAATTGAGGTTGGCGTGGGTTTTTTTAGGGGAACTGCAGCACAAGCGCAAATTTTGGACTGGAGTCCCATGTTCCCCCGGTCGCCAACACCCCTGTCTGCCCGCTCTGAGACCTCTCAGCCCCGCAGCGCGACAGTCGCGACTACGGACGGTCTGCTGTTGTCTGGCCGCTGTGAGAGCAGCGCGACTACTGTTCTTTTCCCCTCTCAGCCGCAGGCTGACATGTACACCCTCGCTCTCACTCTGTAATACCGTAGTTAGTTACCACAACATTGTTCAAGTGAACTATAGTGTGTTTATGTTTGTATTCATTGTAATAATAAATATCGCTATGCCGAGGCATAGTCTTGCGGACGAGATCATGAGCCTCTACGGGGGACTGGGCATGTGTGTACACACACAGCATAGCAACTTATGCTACTATTTTGGTGTCACATTTAGCTTGAATACTGGGTGAAAGTCTCATTCAAAAAATTAATTTTTCGCAACATTGTTCATGTGAACTGTGTGTTTATGCTTGTTCATTGTAATAATCAATATCGCTATGATTATTTTATTTATCGCCGCGTCGCTCCGCATGACAACATACAGTCTAGCCCGTCTCAGATGCAGGCTGCACACACACGGACGGACGGACGTATAGTCTCTGGTCAGGTCCCCGCATTGAACTGGGCATGTGTGTACGCACACACACACACACACACACACGCAATGGCACGGAATCTGCCTCGGGCGTCTGTAGCTCTCTTCCCCGCTGTCATGCACTATAGCCGTGTGTGTGTGCGTACACACATGCCCAGTTCAATGCGGGGACCTGACCAGAGACTATACGTCCGTCCGTCCGTGTGTGTGCAGCCTGCATCTGAGACGGGCTAGACTGTATGTTGTCATGCGGAGCGACGCGGCGTCGGCGATAAATAAAATAATCATAGCGATATTGATTATTACAATGAACAAGCATAAACACACAGTTCACCCGAACAATGTTGCGAAAAATAAATTTTTTGAATGAGACTTTCACCCAGTATTCAAGCTAAATGTGACACCAAAATAGTAGCATAAGTTGCTATGCTACCACGGCCACCAAGCCCGGCGAGCCCGCATAGAAGTCGTTGGGGAAAGCTTTCGCCACTCTGACGTCAGAATCATGATAGCATTGTTTGATAGCAGTTATTAGCTCCCGAGGGGCGTGTCAGTTCTCCTTTAAGTTATTTTTAAGTTACGTTTTTAACTTAGCCATAACCATATAAGGAGTCCCCAAAGCAGCTATACGTCCAAATATGGAGTGTGTTGCATCAATCACAAACAAAGCTCCATATATGGGCACAAAGGGGGGACACACGGACACACAGACAGACAGACAGACATGATCTGCTAGGTCTCATAGTAAGTGCTCACTGCGTTCGCAATTATTGGATCCATTGGAACACAGTTTCTTTGGTTTTGGACAGTACAGTTGTGTAATCCTTCAGTCTATATCCTATCTTGATAGATTGTACTCTATGATGTATGGTACAGTATGCACTGCAGGACTCAATTATCTGTCTCTTGTCCATGTGCATTCTATATGGTTCAACAACAACTCTGTCATAAGCATGGCGTGGGATTGGTGTCGTCAGAATAGCCCATTCCATTCATCAGTGAGTGAGTCAGCCCAGGGTAGTCATCTTGTCTGAGTGAGTGCAGGTGAATACAATCAGCCTCCCGGATAAAGAGCTGCCAGAGACAGGATCCAGGGAGCGTAAACGTCCTTCCTTTCACAGAGTGATATAGGCGAAAGCTGAAAGGATGGAGAAATGAAGGCCAGCGCTTACTGTAGGATGGAAGCAGCATTGTGTCGAATGGATAGTTTTCGAAAGAAAATTGTAATTGTTTTTTTCCATACGAAGAGCAACCTCTTGACACTGAACATCATGACATATTTACCATTATTTACACAGGTTAATAGTAATTATTTAGATAGGGAATTATGGAAAAAACACAATATACACGAGCAGCAGTAGCAGAGCTGAAGATGAATTTAGAGGGTATGCGCATGCTTAAAGTGAATGACGCATCGAGTGGCAAAGCAATAGGCCACCGAGTGGCACGCTACGAGCTTGTAGGTCTGCTATTTTTGAAAAATCGAAGAACGACTGACATAGAAACATAGCCTTTTCAGAAAACTGTCGGATGTAGAAGACATTTTTAGAATCTGATCTCAGGTCAAAATGGGTTAACATTGTTGTTTAATGCAATCAGATAGGACTTTTCTGTTTGGATGTATGGGCTGTCAAGGCCAGAAAGTAGTTTAGGCATTCCTGCATAACTTCCGGGTTTGATGATGATGTCACGTGCATACCCTCTATTTTCACTGTCAGGCACATCCAAGGACACCAGGTTGAAAGTGGTTAAGTGTGTCTATTTCAAGCTACAATCGATACCTTTTTTTTTGGCTCAGTATACAGTGTTATTATAATCGATCTGTATGGTAGAGTATGTTAAGACAATCTAACAACTGCAGTAGTGGTGTCCATGCTCTTCTATTGAGACAGTGGTCGGGTAGTACCAGTACTGGTTTGGCAAGAGATGAAACTTACAACAGAAATAACTTACACATCCATTACAATTTACAATTTAGGCATTTAGCTCTTAATCCAGATTCAAAGTACTTAACCCAGGCTAAATGCTGATGCAGTTAGCCTACTATGCTAACCACAAGATAACATTAACGAACCAACAACCCACCGGATGTGTCCACGGGTTCTGCCTCATCTCCTAGCAACGCAATGAGAGCATTTGAATGAAACCACCTATAATTGACCATAATAACATCATTAGGGGAAAAATGGCTCCAAATTGGGGGTCCTGTGGTTGGCTTTCTGCTGTCTGTCTTGCATTGAGGCACTAATTGCTGCTCATCTGCCTCGCTTCTCCCGCTCTCAATGGTAGCTCTCCTGCAGACTGAGCCAATTAGAATCAGAATATTCAGATCAGCAAGAGGATGATTGATGACAAAATGTATCATGTGCATCATGCTTGTTTACCGCAGTCTGGCCCTGCAGGCAACGATGTGGCCATAAGAACCGAAGACTAAGACAAATGAAACATTAGGTACAGGTCAGTACATGCTCAGACAGCGCAACTTCTGTTTCCTGTTACAGAAGTCAATGTAAACAAAGCCAGTGATTTATTATAGTTCATGCTTTGGCACGTGGGACTGAGTTTAGAATTAGTCATCTCTAGGTGTGTGTGTGTGTGTGTGTGCATGTGTGTGTGTGTGTGTGTGTGTGTGTGTGTGTGTGTGTGTGTGTGTGTGTGTGTGTGTGTGTGTGTGTGTGTGTGTGTGTGTGTGTGTGTGTGTGCGCGCCAAGATGACGCCGGCAGGAGTAAATTCTGGTTCTCCAGCCAAAACGCACTAATTTCATCTTAAAACATACCCATCGTAAGTGCCGCTGTCAATGCAGGGAAGAAAGGTTAGGTTAATATGGATGTGACCAGATTGCTGTTTGCAAAGTGCCTCATTGCAGTAATAAAGTAGTCCTTTGTCTTTTTGGGGCATTTATTTTGTAGTTTCAGAAGCGTGTCTGCTTCTGAACCAATCACAGCATTGCATCCCATCAGGCTATGGGACGTTAGCTATATTGGCATCTTGTGTCTATGTTCACAAGTTAGTGTCTGATAGACAAACGGTGGATCTCTGTGTGTGTGCTTCTACGTGGCTTATTTCTAACCTATAATATTTTCAGATACATATTTTTGCGTGCTGATTAAGTTTAAAATGAGTAATATACTGTAGGGATGTCATCATGAATGAGATTAAAAACGGAGTAATTCCGTTATCAAAACCAGCTGTGTCTGGAGGAACGTGCAGCAATCATCATCATCATACTATAATTCAGTCAATGTCTGTCTGTCTGTGTGTCTGTGTGTCAGAAACACCGCCGTATCTCACCGCCTGCACCAATCGCTCCCACTTTTCACACAAGTTGAACCTTGAACTGCATGCTGCGTGTGCTTTGTATATGAGCGAGAAAGCAGTGGTGTAAAGTAACTAAGTAGATTTACTTAAGAGGTTGTAGCTTGTAACTAAACTTTACTAAACTACTTTTACTACTTTTTGAATCTGCAACTTTTACGGAGTAGTTCTATATTGCAGTATCGATACTTTTACTTAAGTAAAACATTTGAGTACTGTTTCCGCCACTGTGTCTGTCGTCCCACAGACTTGTACCGATGGAGTGTGTCAGAGTAGCTCAGGCGTATGGTCTGTCTCCCCATGCGGGAAAGCTGGGTTCATGCTGTGCAGTTCCCCCGGGATGGAGGCTGTGAATGCTGGGGGCTTGAATCAAAGGGCACTCCCCCTCCTCTTGGAGCAGGATAAGCCACAGGAAGCTTCCTCTGTGCCGAACAGGGCCCTATAGAGTATAGACCCCACGCGAGCACAGCCACACACAGCTGTGTGTCAGCGTTTTGATGTGGGAAGGGGGAAGGGTTAACTTATGGAACACATTTGGGGTAAGGAGCTGGAGTGACAGAAGAGACCCGAAGCGGGCCTCCTCAACTACATGCCAAGCATACTGTGTAAGCCCTTCAACTAACACACACTCCTCCACCTCCGCTGCCCCCAAAAAGACTCTGATATGCCTCGAATCCCGTCTGATTCTGCTTAGAAGCAGAATCAGAATATCAGAATCAACTTTATAGAGGGTACGTATATGCATGCATAAAGTCAGTGGAAAAGTGAGTTTAACGTTGTTTAATACAATCAGATAGGACTTTTCTATTTGAATGTATTGGCTGTCAAGGCCTGAACGTAGTTTTTTGACACTCAGTAGGCGTTCCTGCATAACTTCCGGGTATGATGAAAATTATTATTTTATATAACAATATATCATTTCGGGAATAATTAATTGAGGGAATTATTCCCTCACTAAAAACATGCAGTAATCCTAGTCTGCATAATGCTTCCTCCCGGTCTGGTTGGAATAACACGTTCCTTCCACGCGCTACTTGGAACACATTGCAGGAAGCATGAGCTCAGTTCGGGGCTCTCCCCAGGTTTGCAGAGAGAGAGAGAGTTGCGCGCAGGATTAAAGTTTAGGTAATTGGCACCGGGTGAAAAACAATGGGTTACAAAATTGTAGGATAAAAAATAAGAAATAAATAAATAAAACACAAACAATCTACATAATTAATTACACATAGTATATCTTTCCAGTGTGGTATGTATCTGAGGTTGAACATAAGGTGTGAGAGCATAGCAGCAGATATACTATACTGTACATAATACTGTACACTGTGCTTAGCTGCCATCTCTTGTACATAATCCATGTGTCATCTAGAGCCGTGCTGTTGTGTGCTAAGAAGTCACGACTCACGCCTGAGTTATACGTAGCTACACGCTGGTGTTGTGCACCGAAAATAGAAGATCTACAAGTGTACAGCGTGTTGCAGACACGTTGTAAGCTTGTAGATGTAGGCCTTTATAAAGAATACACTATAGTCTAAAACTCAATCAACTCAAGTACAAACAAATTATATATAATACTATATAACACCATCAAAATCAAACCCAATACATTTTTAAGCTTGTGAAACAATACAAAACTAGACATAATATCATCCAGGTAACCAGTCAATCACATTATATACATTATATATAGATGAGCACAGTTGATTTGATTTCAACAATAGTTACTTTGAATCCTCTGTAAAAACACATTACCATCCGTCTCTAGTTTTAGAACCGTGGCAGAGAGACTTCCAAAGGTTTGCCCCATTCACTGAGAAGGCAGACAATGGCCAACGGAACTACAGCGCTATACAAAACACTCTGGCCCCCTGTCGCCTCTCAGCGTTACCATGGTTCTCACAGCCACACCCCTCCCCTCTCCTCCATTTATGCCCAATCATTATTGCAGCTAATCAGTTTAATTTGGCCAGCGGTGCTGACGTGTTGATGAGGATGGAGAGGTGCTGGATGAGCTCCCCTCCCCCGGGGACTATTGATGGCTCGCCATCACACACCACTAATGGGGGACAAGAACGGCAGCTGGGATGCACACTTTGGCACCTCCAGCTGCTACTTGTGTGTGTGTGTGTGTGTGTGTGTGTGTGTGTGTGTGTGTGTGTGTGAGAGAGAGAAAGATTCAATATATATTTATTGTATTTGCCAATATTGTTATGTACATATTTGCTGTATTTGCGTGTCTGTATCTGTAGAAGCGCGACCTGACTGCGGTGGGTCTCCACGTGTTTTTTTCTCCGTGCTGGTCGGGTTGTGTTGTTCCTGTTCCGTGTTGTTGTTTCTCCGTGAACAGCGTGTTCTGTGTTTTTGCTTTTTCTCCATGAATAAGAGAGAGACAGAGAGATATCCAAGTGCATCTTGTCCATGCTGGGTACCTTTTTCTTTCACTTTCAGCACTGGGCGGCAGACTGCTGCTTGTAATTGGCCAGTAGTCGCAGATACACAACTCTGGGTTGAGGACGCACAGAGGTAACGTCAGACAGTGACGTATCATGGCCTGCAAACTCCTCATATGACTTGGCCACCTGAACTGGCACACAAAATGATGCGCTCCATGGGCACAAAATTTGTTTTATACAAAGAAAATCACTTACCCTACCATTTAGTACATTTTGATGTCAACACTCAATACTCAAGTACAATTTCGGTCAATTCCGGACCTTTACTTGTAACAGAATATTGCAGTATTGAAAATGTGAGTACTTTTTCCACCACTGCACCCATTTTCATTGGTATAATTGGTCCTCAGTCCTTACTACTCCTCAGAAACCATGTCACAGAGTTAACTAACCTGCCCTGGGCTGACATACTGTAAGGTAGACCAGTAATTCTACTCTGAGCTAATGTGACAAATAACCCCTGAATCATCAACGTCTCATCAAGGTGTAGTCACATTACTCATACCAATATCAAATATATCCATTATGCAACTCTAAAGTAAAATGTTATACAGTATACATTGTTGGTTAATGATGGATATGTGTTTTATCGTTCTTTCAACATTTAACACACACTCCCAATGTGTATGTGTCGGCATACATTGTGGGTGGTATTGGTAAGAATATGCCATATTCATTACCAATGGTATATTGGTATTGAAATGCAGGGTTGGAATATGAAAAACTAAAAGGATAGGGATTTAAATACGTTTTTGCATCTTCAAATGAATCAAAACAAACTAGAGGAGTAGCTATATTAATCCCTGGGAAAGTAATGTATGATCATATCTCAACCATTTAAGCACAGAGAAGGTAGATTTGTAATGATTTGTAGCAGCCATTTTTTTGCTGGGCATGCAGCAGATTTGAGTTCAGCATCCCGTATTACCCCTAAAAAACACGTATTTAGATATATTAACACAAATTTCCTTCAGGGTTAAGATTTTTGGAAATCTGACCTGTAGCTACATGTCGACAAATTTCAATCAAAGTAGGAGTGAAAACGAAACATCAATTTGAAATAACTAATGGGGAGATATCTCTTAAGATCCCTCTATTTCTCAACTGTATCAGACTTTCTCTTGCTCTTTGTATTCATTGTTAGTGCTGGCCATTTGAGCCAGAAAATCCCACTCCCTATATTGTTTGCAATAATGACACTCCGCTTGCGTTCTCCTTCTGTAAGCCTTGCGAATAAGCCTTGAATAAGTGAAGCTCCACTCCAATATGTTGCTTTCATCATTTCTCTTCTCTTCATCTTTTTGTTCCGGAAAAGACACAAACAAAGAAGCAAATTGAAATACTATTTGTTTTCGTTTTTTACTTCGGATTAGGAGGCTCTTTCTCTGCACTGTCACTGCCTTTCTCTTCGTACTGTATTTGGAGGATAGGTAATCGTTATCGCTGCAGCAGTCATTACATAGGAAGACAGCAATTCTAAGCCGTGTGTGTGTGTGTGTGTGTGTGTGTGTGTGTGTGTGTGTGTGTGTGTGTGTGTGTGTGTGTGTGTGTGTGTGTGTGTGTGTGTGTGTGTGTGTGTGTGTGTGTGTGTGTGTGTGTGTGTGTGTGTGTGTGTGTGTGTGTGTGTACGCGCAAGTGCAAAAGCAAGCGTGTCTGTGCATGTCACTTCCCTTTTTGCTCCCCCTGTGCTGTTTATTGCACATCCCCCCCCTACACACACACACACACACACACACACACACTACTGTATGTGATTCAGTCTCCTCTGCATCTGCAATGGGGGCTGTTTAGTAACTCTAAATTTCATCCACATTTCACCCACAGCAAGTAGCAGCGAGTATGTAGCCTTGGGGGGCAGCAATCCTTAAATGATTCTTAAATTAAAAGCCGTATGTGACAAGCCTCTCTCCCCAGTCCCACACCAATAAAGCCCACTTCTGCTCGGTTCTTCTCTGTACTAGCAGCAGCTCATTAACTGTACTCGATTATTACATGATGAGATCAGCCTAAACCGTGTTAAAATAACTACCAGGCTCTGAGATGGCCATTCTGCAATGCTGTCTATATCATTAGAGTAATGGTAGTTTCACAATGTTTTATTCTGCGTTACCTAATCGCAGCCAGTAGGCTCCAGGTGAACCTGCTGGATCGTTTGCGTTGGAGTGATAAGTAACCTACTGGTGATTATCGGTTGATAACATTCAAAGCGGGGGGGTCGCTCAGCGTGAGTTTCAAGCTATGCGATGGACCAAGTCACTTTCGAGTGGCTCATCTCATCTGTGAAGACACAGATGAGAGGTGGAAAATTGCTCAGGTGGAAATCACTCCCACCATGTGGGAGTGAGCAATTTCCTCGCTCCCACAGGCCTGTTTTGGAGCATATTAAATTCACTATTTGGAAATACTCATAGGGAGAGGCAATTAGTTTGAATTAACGTTCACAAGGCAAAATTTCGTTGCCCATAATTCAACAGTGCATCAAGCATGCATGAGGCCGTTCACATAATAGAACTAGAAATGCACTCTGTCGAGGTGCAAACTTGCGCCTTGCGCACAAGTAGGCTATACATGGCCTACTTGTGCGCAAGCAGATCGCACAAGTACTGCAACTAACTAATGTCTATTACAACTGCTGTTCTAAATCCTTTAGACCCGTTATTGACCTTATACCAACCTTGAAACGTACGCTAGTTACGTCACCATAAACAGCCAATAACATTAAAACATATCTTAATTACGTCACCATCAACAGCCATTAGGGACATGCATACCATGAATACCATACATACCATGCATACCATACATACACAGCCGACCACAGTACTTGCGCGCTCTGCTTTCGCAAGTAATAAAGTAGTGCTATATATAGTATAGAAGAGTAGTTTTTCCTCCCAACATCTGGCTTATGAAATGATGTCATATGGCAGTCATGTCTATGGACTTTTAATGTTTGTTTAGGGCGCTAAACGTGACATCATGTGGCAGCAAAGTCTATGGACTTTGTTTGTTTAAACAAACGTTACCAGGCGACCCTCACTTCACGCAAGTTTTTTGAATAACAGGGAAGCCGGACCGCCTGCTGAGAGCCGTGAATATCAGAAAAGAAAAGGCTAGCGGAAAGAAAGGCTTGTTACTGGGTCTCTGGATATCAGCTCTATCAACAAATAGGTTTGAGAGACAACTAATTGCCCTGCTTTTCCCTTATTATGCTATGAGTCACAGATGCAATGTTCTACATCATGTGTGCATGTGTGCATGTGTGCGTGTGTGCGTGGGGAGAACGCAGTTAGAACGACAGTCAACAGCATAAAGGTTTCTTGTTGGAGTGGGAGGCAGTGTACCTGCTGGGTTAGACAGAAATAGAATGGCACACTTTCACAACAAGTCCCCTTAAGTGGAGCACAGAACATGGGGAGATGAACATCTTGCATCTCAGGTGAGAGCTGTTTGAGAGCTATTTGGTATTCAGCTGTGTTCCTTAATACACATTAGGCTTTAGGGTCTTGTGTATTGACCAAAAGCTGGTCAATTGGCAGGCTGAGAGACTATGCACAGTCTCTTAGGAGTGTGTCACAAGCAGCCACAAGGATTCGAAATGGTCTACTGAGGCTAAATGAGCCAGGGGCTTACTGTTAGATTAATTAGAGGCCAACCTTCATCACACAACCTCAATTTCACCCCCATTTGTAATGCAGCACTGTGGCATTTGTAATGCAGAACTGTGGCTCGTGGGCTGCCATTGTGCGCACTTGGCTCCGGCAGAGACAGCCATTGTAGTCACTTTTTAACATGATGCACCCAGATAACTGCAGTTTTCGACATTGCTTCGTGATTCTTCTTCGGGGAACTAAAATGTACTCACCTTGACCTTAACCCATTAAGACCATCAAGTATCTGTGTACAATTATTTGAAACTTTCGCTATTGAAAAATAGTAGATAGAAAGCACGTTGTACATCAAAGAGAGATGGGAGAGGGACGCAGGAGTTGAACTCTCAGAGGAAGTATGGGGAGGGATCTGGGAGTTCCAGTCTACCTCAACTTGTTCTATGGACTGGAGAGAGCACTGTTGGAAAAATATTATTAGATATTTTAAGACCCCATACCAGGAAAAATACAAAGGGGACGATAGGCTGTGCTGGAGGCAGTGTGGGGCAAAGAAAGCCAACCACTTCCACATTTTCTGGGGGTGCCCCAAATTGGGGGTGTTTTGGAACAATATTCACAAATCACTGTGCTCAGTATTTAATACTCCAATACCTTTCAACTTCACAACCATGTACCTGGGCCACATTGAATGTCTTAACCAGTCGAGATACACAAAGCTACTGCAGATTCTCTTGGCAGCCAGCAAAAAGTCAATAACAAGAAGATGGCTATCCCCAATCACACCCACAATGGACGATTGGCATGGAATAGTCCTAGACATCTTCAAAATGGAAAAATTAACATACATGTTAAGAACTAGATTAGACAATTTCTACCAAATTTGGAACAACTGGATTGTGCATATTGCCCCCCTGAGAGCGGACTTCGTGTAATCTCACTGGTTCATTGCCTGCTGTATGATTGTATAAATATAAAATGTATAAGACACCTCTCCCCCTCTCGTGGTCGAAGACCAAAGCTATATTGTTTTTGTCCCCCTCAGCATAAATGTATATACTTTAGTTGTTGTTGTTTTTTGTTTCTTTTTCTTTTTTCTTTGTCCTCCTGAAATGTACCACCTGAAGTATTACTGCCGTGCCTGTCTCTGTTTGAGTGTGGACTCGATGTCTTATATAGGAAAAAGGACTATACTATACAGAGACATTGGAGATGTTGCCACATGGAGGGGGGATGAGGGAGGGAAGAGGGGTGGGGAAAAAAAAGAAAAGAAGAAAATCTTGGGAACTGCTCTTATATCGTTTGTAGAAATGCTATATGTACAATTATACTGCACTTTCCGAATAAAACAAATATTATTAAAAAAAAAATAGTAGATATACAAGCTCATAGGATGGCACAGAGGGCCGTGCTATGAGCTTGTAGATCTGCTATTGAAAAATCTTAAAAATGTTTGCAAATCTTTGAATATTCTTTCCCAGCAAACGTTTTTAACTAATGTCTTTGCTTCTGGGGGGTCCCTGGAACAAAATATTTTGAGATGGGGGTCGGCGGCCAAAAACTATAATTTTTGGGGTCCTGAAAAGGTATGAGCACCACTGATATAGAATCATACATTTTTCAGAAAACTGATAAGACATTTGTAGAATATGGCCTTAGGTCTAAATCGTGACCGTGCACTGCACACTGTTCGATTCATTGCTTTTCACATATAATATGTATGTGTTCTTTCCAGGGCTGGACTTCCATGAGGACCTTCACCGCATCGGAGCCAAGGAAGGCCTGAAGGGCCGTAAACTTCAGAAGGCCATGGAGAGTTATGCTTGGAACATCACTGTGCTCAAGGTTAGATCTGACTCACTTACAGGATTATACAAAGTCACCGTGAATCATACCATCTACACTACACTGTTATTGATTACAGTAGAAACACAGTCTGTATAATGCGATTTGCAGGGTGCACGTACGGCTCATGAGGATTCACAATTCACGTTTGATCTTGAGAAATAGCTATTGCACCGAAAGGGAAGTTGAATAAAATAGGCTACAATTTGCCACTATTGTCAATGTACTATCTGTATGATAACCTTATCATACAGGTCTGGCTATTGCAGATACAAATTATTAATTCTCAAAGAAGCACAATAGGTTAGACAGCATTACAGGCAGATAAATGCAAACATGACGTCCTGCACAAATTATTTAATAATAATTTCTAAATTGTGATTCGATTACAACAGCAAGCAAAGCAATTTATTAATAAAGCAAATAATGTTCAAACATATGCAACCAAAAGTCCATGTCCTCCATCCCGCCGCCGGTCTCCCTGTCTCCATGGATTATATGTAGGCCTACTGCAGCATGAGACAATGGGGCGGGCTTGCACTTGAAAATGTTGTTGTGGAAGGTATTCTCTCAAGACAGGCTGACTGTTGACTAGGAAAAGAGGTCGCTGTTTCTCCTTTATTTGCCAATGGGTTCTCAGATTAGGAGGAAGGTGACTTGCTGTCCGTTAAGCAGAGACATCGGGTCATTATGATTATTTTTCTGTCCGTCTTTCAGCAGTGGGGCAATACAAGGGCTCAAGCCCAACTGGGCTAACCATCACCCTCTGGATAAGTATTTCTAAACCGTACTGTTAAGATTATACTGTATCTTAAGAAAGACTCTTGGGGCTAATTGCATTTACTGTTTCCTCTTTAATCCCTAAATCTCTTAATTAATACTCTAAGCTGCGGTGTTATTTATGGGCTTAGCTAACTAACATGATAAGACATTATGGGATTGTGTACAGTAGTTTGTAGGAGCACAGACTGGAGATGCCTGTGTGCATACAGCAATAGATGATGCTTTAGGATGCTCTCAGCAATAAAGTATTTGTGTGTGTGTGTGTGTGTGTGTGTGTGTGTGTGTGTGTGTGTGTGTGTGTGTGTGTGTGTGTGTGTGCGCGCACATATAATAATATGCTTTTCTTTTCTTTCTGGCTTAGCCACCAGGTGTATAATAAACTAATGTGACCAAAGCGTCTGTTGTCATCAGATTTGCTGTACTCACTCCCCTTATCAGTTCCTCACATTGAATGTGATTGAATTACCGGAATGTGTCCCTGCTGCTGCTGTGTCACATGTAACTCGTCGTAACATGTTTATTGTGTTCAGTTTTTGTCACTCCCACTACCATAGGGAGCCATGCTCTCCGTAGATTAAACAGTCTATTCCAGTGGTTTTCAAGCCTTTTTTAATATCAAGGCCCATTATTTCTTCGGTATTTGAGCCATGGACCACCATTTTGATGAGATTTAGCCTCTCAGACCCTAAATGTAGAATATTTTGTTATCGTTGGATAAGATTTTCCACAATTTCAGGCTATTTTGATGTGTTACCATTAGGAGAGATAACAGGCAAACATTGACCAAAATAACAATTCTTCTACGACGTTCTCTAATCGTGTAGACTAGCAATAATTTAACTCTTGTGAATGTAAAATAAAACCAAATTAATTTTACGCTCTCAAGACTTAAAGATCTACAGTAGAAGGGTCCATTTGCTTACCAACTCTCCATCATTCAGCTGGGGACCACCTGGAACCCCCTCAAGGACCACTGATCACATCGGAAGTGTCAAATAATGATTAGTTCAAACCGCATCATACCGACAGCATGCCTCCGTCATTCTGTCAAGCCTGTCTTTAATGTGCCCTTACAGTGTCGACATGCAATTAATGTTAGTTGTACACAGCAATAATGATCACGGTGTTGTCATTTAATGGCAGTGCAGCGCCAACTCCCCATGCGTTAATGTCTCGTCAATGGAAAAAGGGGAATATCTGCACTCTCTTAATAAAGTTTGAGTTTCTTTATGAAATCAAAAGCAGCAGCACTCCATCTAGAGAAACGAACGCGTTTCGGCATGCAGGCCTTCCTCAGTGTTTCAAACCATGTTCGTTTCTCTAGATGGACTGCTGCTGCATGTGATTTCATGAAATAAAGAAACTCAAACTTTAATAAGAGTGCGGAATATTCCCCTTTTTCCATTGATCTTCAAGAATCTGCACCCATCATCCGCTACAGAGACTCAACTTGACTCCTTGAGTTAAGTTGAATCTTTGCGGTGCAGCCGAATATAACAATTTCGACATTTACAATATGTGAACAACATGACTTGATGCAAGTCAGTTTCACTTTATATCTGCCAGTGCATTTAGTTAGTAAAATAGCAGGTGAAGCAGGCAGAACAATGCACATACACCACCATAATGATTGTGCCCGGGCCTACATAGCGGTCCGGGCACCTATAGGCTGTTAATACAGCATGTCGCGGGTTCGAGTCCCGATCCCGACAACCTTTGCTGCGTGTCTTACCCCCCATCTCTCTCCCCGTTTCATGTCAACCTCTACTGTTCATCTATCAATAAAGGCAAAAATCCCCAAGAAATATCTATAAAAAAATGAAAACACCATGACTTTGAACAGTGGCACAGTCTCTAAAACAAAGTCCATTTAGATCAGTGGTGTGTTCTACCTTTATACCCTATAATAGTAAGCTGTGCCAACTGCAGACGTTTTTGAAGAA
This sequence comes from Protomyctophum bolini, assembly GCF_963924005.1. Classification (NCBI taxonomy): domain Eukaryota; kingdom Metazoa; phylum Chordata; class Actinopteri; order Myctophiformes; family Myctophidae; genus Protomyctophum; species Protomyctophum bolini. The sequence goes on from NC_137872.1 coordinate 28,594,261, forward strand.
AGAAAATCGCATACCTTCTGCTAATGATTTCATCCATTGACCACGCGTGAGTGTATATAGCCTACACGTGTGCATGTCACACAGGGAATAATTATGGTAGTCCTTGTCTTGCCCAGATAGTTTTTTCTATTTTTGATGTATTCTCAACATTGTTCAATAACAGTTTCTATACTTCCCATTATGGGCCATTTCCAGTATATGTGATTGTTGGTGCTCCATTTTCTTTTTTCTTTTCCTTTTGTATTTTAAGATGAAGATTTTCGGCATGCTCTGTTGTATTTCAGATTGGTCAATTGTAGAGAGACAGGAAAACCATGGCAGAGAGGGAGAGAGATGAGGCAAAACAAAACGGGGATTGGATTTTAACCCGAAGCCTCGCACTTACTGTACAAGCAACATGTGGTTTGTGCATGCACTAACGGAGCCACCAGGCATCCCTGATGCTCCATTTTCATGTCGGCAGAGCCTCGCCTCCCCTATGAAAGCAATTAGCACAGAGTGCAGAATCTCCCTTGGTAGATAGGCTAAGGAAGAGTGTTGTTTGAGATCATGCATGTTACTAAAAATGTGCATACAAGGAACATGGCTGTGCTTTGACTACGCAATGTTAATTCCACTCTGAGAGGGAAGAAATGGACCGGGAATTAAAACATTGTGCCGTGTATAGCACTAAAAACAGCATGCGAGGCAGCCAGATTATTATCTTAATTAAGATTCAGCACACTCTGTAGCATTGGGGGAATTAAATGCTTAAATGCTGCAACAGTTGGACACACAAATCTAATCCCTGTCTTTTAGCGTTTCATCCACCCTCTTTCTAACCACCCATTCACTTCCTAAACAAACGCACACACTAATATCCATACTGATTTGATCCCTAAACCCACCCACCCCTCCTCCACTCTCTTTGTCCCCTAATTGATTTAGAGGGATCGGCAGATTGGGCACACAAACTCCTCGTCCTCTGTCTTAATCTGTGTATGACGCTGAACATTTGGTGAGAGCCTGTCGAAACAACACCCCCTAGCAGAGTGTGTGTGTGTGTGTGTGTGTGTGTGTGTGTGTGTGTGTGTGTGTGTGTGTGTGTGTGTGTGTGTGTGTGTGTGTGTGTGTGTGTGTGTGTGTGTGTGTGTGTGTGTGTGTGTGTGTGTGTGTGCGCGCGCGCGCTCGTGTCCATCTTATCTCTTATTTTCCTTTGATAGCTGAGCTCAGATCAGTGCTATAGCACTGAATAAGTATTTTGTTCATTTCAAATGTGAGTCGAATTAGCTCGACAAAAGGAGATCCTTAACTACTTGTATCCAACAGAAAAATAGAAAATATATTATTCTTATAATATAATATAATGTATACATGAACACAAAAGCCTCTGATAAAAACTAATCAGTAAAAAAATACCACATTGTCAGGAGTATAAGCATTGTTCCGCTTGCGTTGTGAATCACACTGTTCTGAGCATTATTCACTGGACCCTGAGAATGAGGACTGCATTCTAGAGACATGGGCTAGGTGTCTTCCCCTCTATTCCCACCCAGTGTTCTCTCTCTCTCTCTTTGGCTGGGACTCGCCCTAAATTTGAGTTCAATAGATGAGAGCTCTAATGTTCATGGATTCTGTGTGTGGGTGAAAGGTCAAATGAAGACGCATGGGCATGGATCTCTGCTCGCTCTGGACTGGCTCCTGCTCCAATATCCCCGTCAATGCCCCCCCTGTGTTAAGGCGAGACACCCCAGGTGAATAGGGAAAAAAAGTTAAATAATAGCTATCACAATGAAACTTCTCCAGTTGATTACTTATATTAAAACTAAGATTTTTTGTATTACAAGTTTTCTGAAATTATTTGTTTAAATATGCAAATTAGGCATTATATGCGCTAATTTGCATACATTTCGGGACGATAAATCTGAAGATCGGATAAAGCCAGGTTCAAAATTATCATTTCATTTTGTTGACACATTAGAGACAAAGAAAATTACACATGGGATTTTTGATATCTCTAATTATCACTCCACAAATCAGAAAATAGTGTCAACAGGCATAAAAAACCCAATTTTCGGCATTTTTTTGGTATAAAATGTGATGTAAATCAGGCTGTGAATGATATATCAACAAATCCATGTGTAAATGTCTGCGGAATATAGTTATGAATAAGACTGGAAAGTTTGGTGTATGTGAGTTCAACTGAAGTGGAGATTCTTTGTCCCAAGTATGAGGAAAACTCATTTTGAGAAAACGGCCTTTAAAGATTTGTATTGTAAAATTCCAAAACGTTTTATTTGAAGCCACTATTTTGAGACAAAATATCTCATCCAAACCTTTGCAACAACATATAATGGCATATATCATTGGAAAGGTCTGGACCTCAAGCTGACTGTGGTCTGATCCAAATATGGTCACTTCCTTTGTACCAACAACCAATCATGAAAATAGAGATGGTGGCTTTTCACCCCGAAAAACGAGCTGTCATTGGCTAAAATAAACTATCCAACTAAACATCTAAATCTGTATTTTTAATGTGTATTTTGCTTTAGTTTGAAAGAAAACATGTTTAGGAAGCAAAATAGCAAAAAAAAAAAAAAAAGAAAAATCATGATTTCACCTGGGGTGTCTCACCTTAATTTAACTCTGAAGACAGTAGAGTAGGGGCCATCTTTACGTTCTTACTTCTTAGTGATAAATGAACACCGAGGACTGTACGATAAACCTTAAGCCTGGGTTATGCTTAGTTGTGTGTGGGTGTCGTGTACCAAAAATAACGGATCTCCAACTCGCATCGCGTTGTGCTGCACATCGTGAGCTTGTAGGTGGGCTATTTTCAGTGCACGACACCGGCATGATAGCTTTATGATAACCTTATGAATGCTGAAGGTTGGTTGGACTGGCACATCTCTCTTTAAATCATACTGTTTTTTAATAATAATTTATTAATAAAGCAGCATGTGTTGATTACCTTTATGATAATATGATGAATGCTGTAGGTGCGTAGATTGGCACATTTAAAGTGTATTTAATTTAAGCAGCATGGGCTGGATTTGACAAACAATCAAAAGAAAAGGAAGTGGTTTTAATGAGGATATTTAGCTATGGGATTTGCTGTCAGCCCTGGCCAACACTGTCCCCCTGTGGGTGGACGTGTGCCAACGTGTGCGCGAGTGGGAACGCACAAGAAGAATCCCAGGCCACAGTGATTTGGTTCCTGGTACCACATGACATGACAGTGCTCCTGCTGGCTTAGATTTGGGGCTGATGAGTCATATCTTACATAATTGTCTTTTCCGACAAATGACTTATTCATGGTTCTGTGTGGCGTGCTCAGTAGCTCTGTTAACATACAAGGCCACTTGCAATGCTTCACCTGTCGCAAGCATTCTGTGCTGTGCAGTACCCTCATCATGTGTTGTGGTTTCCTTGGCAGCCATTGATTTTTTAAATTATTTTTTTATTGTCTGTTATGTTTGCAAGGAATGTATCTCTTTGAGGTTGGTGAGCCTCACTGAGCAACATAGGCAGATGGATAAATATTAAATATTTCACAATTGTGTATCTCTTGCCGGAAGGTAGCTTTTGGAGGAGGTGGCATCTCGTGTGAGAGGAGATTTTCTTTCTGAGTGCTGGAGCAGCACAGGTCTATGGATCCACACGTTTTTTGATGACACGATGACCTGGGGGCTTGCCTGGGTAGTTCATAGCAATCTGTGAACTATGGTCGCAATAAACATTTTTCAGCTTATTTTTATTTGAGAAACAGGCGTACAGCAGTACTTGACCCACAGTCCACACCAATTCTCCCATTCCTGTCTCTCCTTCCACACCCCACCACCTGTTTACATTTCTGACTAATAAAGTATTCAATTAATCAATCAATCAATCAATCAAAAAGACTGTTGCTCGCTATTGCTTTGTGAAGACTATTTGAGTCGAATGGTAGTGAGAAGGAAGTGAAGAAAAATAAGACATTCAGAGAAAGTGGTTGTGAAATTGTAGAAAACATTATGGAAGATGGCAAACAGGAATGACAATGACAAAAATGAAGCACTTTTCACAGAGAAATAACTGCCACGTGGTGGTGGACACATTTACAGTCCATAATAATGGGTAACAGTGAGGACAATAATGGCATGGCTGGCGAGCTCGGTTGCTCCAACCGCCCGCTACCTCAGTGAGGAAGGCAGCCGTGGAAACTGTCCAGATTGACTTTACGGCCCCATAAAGTAGGATGCCTTCCCTGACCACTTCCTCTCCATATGGCTGGACTGCATCTGGTCTGTCCTCTAATGAAGAGCAGAAACATAGTGTAAGATTATCACTGCATGAGATCTCTATTTAGCAGCTGACACACAACAGACTGTCAAACTACCACAAGGCTCACTCTGAACCAAAAGGTTTTATTGAGCAGCTCTCTGCTGCCCTCTTCTGACACATGTATGTCATTGCATTGAGAATATAAAACTGCTGGATCACCTCAGTGGTTCCCAAACTTTTTAGCCTGTGGGCCGTGACCCAAAAGATACATTTTATGTCTCTCCAGGACCCAAGCTAGTGAAAATAGCAGATATTCAAGATCACAGCTGTGAGCTTGTATAGATCTAATTAATGGAATTTCTTAGATGTTTATTTTATTTCGACATGAAAAACAATGATGATGATGCAGCTCTTTGCAGCTTCTCTTACTCTCTGTCCATCAGTCTCTCACTTCAACTCCTCCATTCCTCTGTCTGTAGCTGTCTGTGTCCATCAGTCTCTCACTTCAACTCCTCCATTCCTCTGTCTGTAGCTGTCTGTGTCCATCTCTGTCCATCAGTCTTTCACTTCAACTCCTCCATTCCTCTGTCTGTAGCTGTCTGTGTCCATCTCTGTCCATCAGTCTTTCACTTCAACTCCTCCATTCCTCTGTCTGTAGCTGTCTGTGTCCATCTCTTTCTTACTCTTTTTTTCTCGTCCCTCTCTCAGGGCCAGGCAGACCTGCTGAAACATGCCAAGAGCGAGGCATTGGACACCCTGCGCCAGATCCACTGTGCAGCTCAGTCCTGTGGCCTCAGTAAGAACGGAGCAGCATCCCCACAGCTACAGCACCAGCCTCCTCCTCCTCCGCCACCTCCTCCCCCTCCTCCTTACCAGCAACAGCCACAGCAGAACCAGCTGCCATCTCAGCCTCAAGTCCAGACCCAGACCCAGGCTCACGTCCAGGCCCTGGCACATCCACAGCAGCCGCCCCTGCAGCACTCCCAGCCTCAGTCACAACCTCAAACATTACCTCAGGCACACCCTCATGTCCAGCCCCAGCCAGTTCCCACACTGGCTCAAGCCGTCCCTCAGCCTGTGGCTTTCCTGCAGACCCAGCAGTTCCATCAGCAGGCCCATGAGCAGCACAAGGCTGCAGGTCCCCAGGATAGCATTCCTGAGGAGATGGTCGGTAACCATCCTGTTGGATCCTGCTGACCCGCAGCCTGTACCCACAGAGCGCCACACCCGCTGAGAGACACAGAGAGGCAGAGGAAGGAAGAAGAGGAGGAGAGGGAGAAGGCAAGCATGGCTGAAAGGGCAAGGCAGATCGAGGAAGTAAGGGAGAGAGTAAAGGAGATGATGGCCACAAAGGCAGCAAGGAGAGTTAGGAGCGAGACGCGTGTCTGAGGGCGATGTTTTTTGTTGCGTCTGTGGCAAGAGCATGGCGACCGAAGCAGAGAAGAGAAAAGACTGACCTCGCAATCCCCTCACAAGCAATTCCAGAGCACTGGACCTTACAGACTGCAATGCGTTGTAGCTTGATAAGGGAGGTAACTCCTATTTCAGCCAGTAGGCTCTGGTCTCTTCTCCCTTCTCTGGGCTTTGGCTCTCTCTCGACTGGTTTGTCCGTGACGTTGGACAGCCAGTCAGTGAGTCTCTTGTCTCTCTCTGGGTGGTTACACAAAGTCCACAATGTACTGTAGCTCTGTGGGTACAGGTTTTACTGCACATTGACATTTCATACGTAGTCGTAGATGTGTGCCAACGTTCCCCAGAACTCCTTTCCACGTTGGCAACAAGCTTTTGTTTCTTTGTGCTCACCCTTAATTTTCTCCTTTTCCATGTGAGATGCATAACGTTACACTTTTCTCTATGTCTCCACAGAGGCGGTCATTTTTAAGTGCACACAATGTAGAGGAGACTGACGCAACGTAGGTATCTATCTGTGTGACCATCGTAGATTACCATTTCAGTGCAACTTGTGGAGCACACACGCAACACAACCTGCAACTCGGGCAACCTTGCACATCCTCACACAGTATCATTCCGTAGGATTTGAGTTCATCTTAATGGTGATTTAAACTTAGTTGCATGTCGTGTCACACATCGAACATCTATAAGCTCACAACAACACATCGCTGAGCGACACACTGTGAACTTGTAGAATGGCAATTTTTGTTGGTACGCAACCAAGTATAAATCAAGGCTTATATTCTTCACTCCTGGACTCTGCCCGTAGAGTTTCTTCATTTCCTTCCCAGGGTGTGTGTGTGTGTGTGTGTGTGTGTGTATGTGTGTGTGTCTGTGTGTGTGTATGTGTGTGTGCGTGATGTTGAGTTTAGTCAGTATTTTGGTCCCCAGGGTGGAGCTAGTCCACGCTGAGTGGCAGTGTGATACCAGCCAATCACAAGTAACTAGAACATTCTATCCCTCCTTTGGACCAATAAGGGTCCAGAGTCAATGTTCACATGGTACTGCTGTTAAACACCTACACAGAAAAAGAGGCAACGTAAATATAGATGTATATTGTATGTGTTTAAAAATGTCTGAAGGAAACATGTATTGCTATTAATAATTCTTGCAGATACAAACAATAATATTATAATTGTTAGTTATATTGATATCATTAATTGTTTTATAAACATTACTTCTGCGTAAACAGCAACTTGATAACTATTGTTTAGTGGTGCAGATCAGGTGTGTACAAACGGGATAGGGATTATAGGTTAGCACAGTCCACAACTTGGATGGGTGGGTGGGTTGGTAGGTCAAAGTGTGGATTCTGTTAGAGCTCTTTTAAGTGGCCCATTAAAACTGGCTTCATTGTTAATCCTGTGTCCTCTTTTTCTTTTCACTTTAATGTTCATTAATTTTAGTGTACATTTCTATACACGGTTGATTTTCCACATCTGTAGTTACTCCATTAAAGCTTGTATGACGATGCTTGTACATGTGAGAGCAAACTGATACCAGTAAGACGCCTCGGGGGAGAGAAGCGTGCACGCATCCGCTTCGTTGACGGCAGACTGCTGGGTGAGCGCCAGGGGCTAATAGCCATAGGTTGTCTCTATATACGTATGGAGCTCTAGGTGAAAGCCTTCGTTATTTCACCTAGAGCTCCATATATGGAGACAACAGCAATATCTAGCGCTGATGTCACGATGATCTGGGCACCTGGGGGTTTGCCTGGAGTGACCAGGGGGCTGATGACACGATGACCTGGGGGCTTGCCTGGGTTGAGCGACGGGGATTTGAGTTAGCTGACGTGTCAGAGTGACGGGGATTGTTGTGAGTGACGTGACAAAAACGCATGGTTTCATAGTTATCTGCGACCTTCTTTCGCAAATAAAATAATCCTGTAGAACGGTGGTTCTCAACCTGTGGGTTGAGAAGAAGAGTCAAACAAAATGTACCGTAATGCCTCGAACTCCTACAATTCCTTACAATTCCTTTTCATTGTGGTCCATAGATCTACAAGACCCTGTTCCTTCAAGACAGACGCAGGACATATCAAGGTGGGGATAGTTATTTTGTGTTTTCCTCTACTTCCTCATCACTGTGCCTATAGTCGTACTGCTTTTTCGTAAAGCCCATTTTTTGTCTGTTAAACCTATACGTTGTTATACCTTTCAATCCCTGACATAGCATCTTAGCCCCATATGGGACCTCAGTTTCTCCGCTCATACTGTAGCTCCAGGACTGAGGTCCCATACGCCATATGGGGCTAATATAGCATCTGTGTCGTTTTGGGAAAAAAACATGTTTTTCTGAAAACCTAGGTTAGGATTTAGAAGTCATTTTTAGAATCAGCCTCGGGTCTAAATGGGATAGTTTACTATTCTGTTTGATCACGCTTAAGATGCTTATAAAAGAGATTAATATGGGTGCTCATTTAATTGTTTGTTCTTATTTAAACACATTTGAAAGAAACTTATTCATTATTAATTTGATTAAATTAATATCTGTCATTTTGTCAGACTAAGTAAGGCTTGCATTTAGCTTTCCTTCATAATCATCTTAATTGTAATATGATATAGTAGACATATTATGACATATGCATGGCTTGTTTCATCAGACAATTTCACAAGTTGTTTATCCTGCATGAATTCTCAACCGATAGGTTGTACTTTGTGTCGGGGCCTTGTCCCTTATGCCATGCCTCGCAATTTGTATTTATAGAGCACATTACCAACGTGTTGTACATTTAGGGCAGGCCGGCCTGGTGGTGATGACAGGTGGCGTCCTGACAGAACACCCTCCCCTGATCATTGGCAATTTCATTATTTATTCACCAGGGCAATGAGAAAATGCCATTTGCTCCAACACTTAAATTAAAATCCATCAATTTGGTTCCATTTGTACACTCTTGGGGTTAAATAAACACTGTTGCTTCTAGTGTGTTAAAGAGGCAATGACAAAGACAGTGAGGTCATAATAATCCCCAATATAACATGCGTTTCCGGAAGACTTTGTCTCAGGCCTGTAACTTTGTGCTTACTGTATGTGCAGTGCAGTGTGCACTACTTTAAATGCAGTGTACTTAGCCTGTAGGCTACTTGATCAAGGCAGTGAAGGCTCATGAAGACTTCCAAGCAGTTGTTCACAAAGCCCTATGAGTTATCTGTGATATTGGATGATCTGAAAGGGAGCTAGGACTGGGAGACGAGGCTTAGGCTATGGCAAAGAATTAGTAGACCACCTACTGTAGATGTACGTAACAGGATGGACACGAACCAGACACACACAAAGTATAAGAACTTCAGTTTATTTCATAAGCATTATGCATCAACACAGGCTGATGGTTTAACCCAGAGAAGTTAGCTCAGTCAGTTACAGTTCCATTCATACAAATGACCACACTAGGTGAATGCCTAAATAGTAAATACATAATTTTTATTCACACCTTACTGTAAATATTGAGCAGAATGAGCACTGCACACACAGAAGAATAAATTAAAGCTGCTATAAGCAATAATATAAAAAATGTAATGACCTTTTTCTTTGTATTAAGACAGCCAGCAATGGGTAAAACGCTCCCAAAGAAATTGACTTTGACGCAGCTAGGGGGTCAGGAGGAGAGCGCACGGCGCTACCCCAGTAGCGAAAGGAGAGCTCCAGGATATTTAAAGGAGTATGATTGCAAAGCTAAATCTGAGGAAGAAAATGAGGATGTAGATTATTTCTTACAGGGTTGCTTATGGCGTTCCAAAAACCTACAGATGCCATAGGCTCTAAAAAGTCAAAATGTTGGGCTGAGCCAATGCAGGAGGAGATTAACTCATTGAAAGAAAACGAAACATTAATTTTGACCACACAGAGAATAAGCAATCAGTGGGGGGGGGGGGGGTTGACTATAAGGAAACCTTTTCACACTGAGTTCAAACATGAGTTCTGACGAACAGTGATGCAGGTTGCAGCACCGGAGGACCTCATCCTCAGATGGATGTAAAAACAGCTTGCCTCCATGCTCCAATGGGCTATGAGGTTTATATGGAGCAGCCAGAATGTTTTGAATTTGAGTCAAAAACAGCTAAACAGGTGAACTGATTTTAAAACACCTTGATAGAAACAGACTGCCGCCAACTCAAAGCGAAGTTCAAACTGATGAGGCTGGGCCCAGCTCTCAGAGTCAGAATGTTGAACTGGATGCTCCAGAGTGTAATCCTGCTGAGGACAGAAGAGGGCGATGAAGAGCAATAAGCTATATTCACTGGGTCCCTGGCTTCACTCCCCCTTTAGCTTCACCCCCATATCACTGCCTGAATCCATATACAAGTTCCAAGTGTTGCGTCCACATGCAGGGTTGTGAGCTTGCAGATCGTCGGTGCCCCACTCACCATGAATCCAAGCAGAGGTCCTCACAAGTATAGGTAAAACACTGCCAGTGCTCAGCGCAATGGCCCGTTGCAAAAATGTTGAGATTTTACTTGTGTGATATTCAGATAATCTTCAACCGATTGTTATAATTCGAAGTGGTATATTCCGTGAAGTTTATATTTTCATTGGGTGTAGCCTATACCTACAAGTCATGTTTTTATCAAATGATATAGAGAGATGGTAAGCCAGCTGTTAGCCATGCAGCCTATATGATCTGTGGTGCGGCTTGCTAGGCCTACACTCTCAATTAGGGAGGTAACGGTTATTTTCACTGAGGTGTACAACCTTTATTCAAATAGTTTCATTTGTATTCCTCGGAGTGTGAAGCTTGTGAATCCCATATTCTTCACTTGAACAATAGGTTAATTGCTGACCGCTACAGAGAAACTGTGTATATTAACCTACAATGACCCATGCAGGCCAAATGCCATTGCGCAGTAGCCTACAGCCCTACACCTATATCGTGCTGTATTTTGCTTTCCATTTCATGGTCATGGTCATGGTCATGTGAGGAGAGAGAGAGAGAGAGAGGTGTGAATGGAATCATCGTGCCGTGCGCATATATATGGCACATCTCTCTCATGTTTAGGTAATTGTCACGGAAGCCGTGGATATACAGGCTTGGGATATTGTGGATATTGTGGATCTACAAGCTCCAAGTGTTGCGTCCACATGCAGCGCGTTGTGAGCTTGCAGATCGTCGGTGCCCCACTCACCATGAATCCAAGCAGAGGTCCTCACAAGTATAGGCTATAGGTAAAACACTCATGCTGCTGCTGATGATCATGATGACATTGCTTCTGGTCTTTTTTTTATTTTTTTATTATTTGAGTACACCTTAGAGAAGGATGAGAAGCTAGCTGCTATTGCTAAGACTCAGAGCATGAATAAAAAATGCTACGTACACATCTATGGGTATTCAAAATGAAATAATTGCAACATTAGCCAGCATGGTTCTTGCAGAGATCCAGGAAAAATATTCAAAAGCTGACTCTGCAGGATTCTGTATAAAAAGTGATGGGACAAGGGACAGGACCAATGTAGAAAATCTGTCTAAAATTGCTTAACTTGCACCAAACTTGATGCTGAGTACACCAGCACTGAGATATTAAATCATTTCTGAGGCTGGCTACAGTGCTGACAATATATACAGCCAGTGTTATGATGGTGCTTCGGTGATGAGTGGAGTACGAGGTGGTGTCCAAGCACTACTTCAAAAGGTTAGATATGTGCCATATATTCACTGTTATACAACGACCAGTTGCATTTAATGGTTGTGCATGCCATGCAGGGTGAGCCATGTGCCAAAAAGTGTTTTGACCTCTGCAATTCCCTGTATAACTTCTTCCGTCACCACTATGTGTCAGAAAGGTATGATGCTCCTTGTCTCAGACGACTAATTGGAATTCATTGCACAAGCCATTATGATGTGACAAGGTGCATTGTTGAGAACGAAGAACGTCTTTGCAGTTTGCACTATCCTGTCAGAGATTTCAGAGGATGATGAGGCCTCAGTTGATTTGTGCACTGACGCATCAGGCCCTTTCATTCAAATGAAGAGGCTACATTTATTTGAGATTGCCACATTTCTAGTGCGGGTGCTTAGTGTCTTAATTCAAGCAAATGTTATTCTACAGTCTATTCTACATGCTGTGGATATGTGTTCTGCTCGTTTGGTTGTTACTGAATCACTGACTGTAGATGTCCTTGAAAGACATCCGCAAAGAGGATTGCTGGACTGAGCTTTCTCAGTTATCTGTTATCATATTGAGCAAACGCCTTGGTGAAAGTGTTGTGTTGTCAACTGTGGGTCATACAGATACTGATACTGATATTGCTCAGCATCCTCGACAGGGCCATTTCAGAAATGGAAAACAGATTCTCAAAGAAGAATTTAGAACTAATGACAGCCATATCAAGCCTTGTACCCTATTCTGAGAGAGTTCTATAGACTCCACCTTGTTGCAGCCTTTGCATGCACTTGCTGGAACTGGAAAAGACTAAGCAACTCTGAAAAGCGAACTCATTGTTGCAAAGCCAATGTTGGCCAAGATATGTCGTCCAACCGAAACAGACCTGGCCACTGTGTCTAAACACATGAAGACATACAAGAAAGCATTTCCTGTGTTTCACAAGTTGTATGTGACAGCCCTTGTAATTGGTGTGTCTTCAGCTTCATGTGAGAGTTCCTTCTCCACGCTGGCACATGTCCTAACCCCATACCGTTGCACCATGTTGCACGACAGAAAAAATTACTTGCGGTCATCTTGGCACATGAGACATCTATAACAAATACATTGGACATGGATGAATTTGTTGCCATTTTTGCCAGGACAAGACATGACATGTTATAGAGATGATTTTAGAGAGAGAGGAGAAAAAAAAGATAAATGCAGCCTCAACAGGGCACAAGCCATGCAGTGTCCTATTTGTGCCGGTCCCAAGCCCAGGTAAATGCAAAGGGTAGTGTCAGGAAGGGCAATTGGGTTAGCATACTGTTGGTCAAAGAAGGAGAAGATATATGAACTGATATGATGATAGCATAGTTTCTATGCATTTCGGGGGTTTGGGGGGATTTGACACCCCAAAAATGTTTGGCCCGCGTCGTCCCCCCTATAACATTCTGTCTGCCCACCCTAGTGGGCCTGGCTAAATCCGGCCCTGCCTGCTGATATATAATATATGTATAATATCTGTTCCTAGTGTTCCCTTGTAAAGCGCTTTGGGTATTTAGAAAAGCGCTATATACATTTGAGCTATTATTATTATTTAATATGCGCGGTATAATTATGCACTTCATTATTCTAGAACAAGTAGAGTAGAGTAGACCCTCGTAGATGTATTTGATCGATTCTGACATTTTCAAACTATAGAATCGATAAATACATCTACAAGAGTCTAATCTTAGGCTATACCCATCCCTGGCTCTAGGCTATACTGTGTACTGTGTTGTCGCTGTCCGGCAGAAACCAGCTAACACCCTTTAGTCTGTGTGTCGGCTAAAAAGAAGATTGAACCAATTAAGTATTAAAAAGTGCTTCTGACCAAACCAGCTAACTCCATTAGCTCAAATTGTCTGCTAAGGCAGCTCTCCCCCTCTCATGCAAGTATCTGACAATATAAAGTCAGTACCAACTTTGATGAGGCAGTATTACTTTATTTAAAACAATTAAGGTTTTCTTAAGTTATATAAGTTAAGTTATATTTCCTGAAAAATTAACATTTAGGAGTTAGTTGGTTTCTGCCCGACAGCAGAGATATTTTTACCCACTGAGCAATAGCCTATTAGACGTCCGTCTAAAAATGGGTTATAACTGGTCTGTGTGGTCTTAGCTTAGACGTTGATTAGCATATTTTTAAATGTCTATATAAAGACCATCTATATATAGACATTGAAACAACGTTGTTACAACATCTAATCTAAACCTAGAAAAAACAATAAAAAATAAACAGTGTTGAGCCCTCAGGTAAAATCTGGTACTGTATATTGAGAGAGCGGGCTGAGGCTACTACCAAGAAGAATGCATTGAGGAGTAGAGGAGGAGGAGGAGAGCGCAGAGAGAGAGAGAGTGAGAGAGAGAGCGCTCTTACAGAGAAGAGGCAGATGGGAGCAGAGGGCTGAGCAGAGAGATGCACCAGAGAGAAGCTTTCTTACAACCATCACTCAAAAAGAGGCAGAAGACAGTAGAAGAATCTCTAAATCTTTGCTTTGAAAGTCTGCCATTGTTGATTGACAACTATTACCTGGAAGCCATCCCTCTACCTTGTGGTGTGTGGAGCGGTCAGTTTCTCCAGTGATCTGCATGGGGGATGAAGTGACAAGAGTCTGCAACATTCTCTTATTCCCATGGGCAAGATGCCTGTAATGAAAGGCCTCCTTGCCCCACAGAACACCTTCCTGGACACCATTGCCAACCACTTTGATGGAACCCGTAAGTACTGTACACACGGCTGTACCCCCATTAGTAATTCATTGCTCACTCAGTGTACATTCTCGGGGGGAAATACAGAAAAAGGGGAGCATGTGCTAAAGTTGTCTACTGTTGTCTTTTGCAACTTTGAAATGTATTTGAGCTACAGAATATCAAACGGCAATGGTTCCGCATCAACTGTAAGTATATGAAACGACTGAACAGTAAGCTCACAGGCAGTAAAATCCCCAATTTTTTATTTAACTCAGTGAGAGTGTACTGCACGTACATTGGTTACATTTGTACACTGTGTGGATTGTGTAATGTGAATACATTAAAACAGAGGATTTCACTGTGTAGTTCCAGGTAAAATGTGCAGCACAGTGGAGTGTTCTTCAAGAAATGTGAGTTACAGACTTTATATTGCACATTTTTTACACTAGCCTATTCTGGGGAGAGAGCATTCAGTGAAAATTGCACATCTACAAGCTGCGTTATGAGCTTGTAGATTTGGTATTTTTAATGAAGAGATTAGATAGAGGTAGAAAAGAAAGTATGGAGTATGGAGAACTCTCTCTGGTCAAAGACATAATAGGGTTTAAGTGGTTAAAATGCTTTTTGTGCCAGGAGCAGTATAATACAAATAATAAAATATATTTTTATACCACTTATCAATACTAAGTTACATTACAAAACTGAAGAAAGAAAGTAGAATAACATTTAAAGCAGACAGAATAGAAATTGATATTACTAATTAATATCTCAATCTCACAAATTATAAATCTAGCTCAGGTCACAGTATGAATCTGAGACCTGTTTTAGTCTACCAGTGCCTGTACTTTGACTTCTGACCCAGATGTTGAGAAAGACTGCTGCTTGATCCAAAGTAATGCCTGTAACCTAGAAAACTGGGCTGATGCAACAGGTAAGGAAAGGGACTGAGATTATAGCTATCCTATTGCAAGAGGGGTGTCAATTGATTGTGCCCTGCTGTTGCTTGTGCTTAAAAGGATAATTCACTTTCAAATCAAATAAACATTTAAAAAATATACCGGTATCTAACTATAAATGTGCCTGCGTGTGTGTACGGTTGTAATGCACGTAACTCGAGAACCGCTTGCCCCACCGACTTCAACTTTGACACATGCGTTCCACACCAGTGCCCGGCCTCGAGTCGGTCGGACCCATGGTTCTCCAGAACCACCACAAAAGGCTCTGCCAGTGGGCCTAATGAGGCCAAGTTCTCTCACCTGTGCAATTTCCAGCCCCTGCCTCAACCAATTGATTGCCAACCCACACCCAAACCTGACAATTGATTACTTAACCAGTTAACTTTTCACAGGCAGTCAGTTTGCCCTCTTCAGACACAGGCACATACAAAGATCTCCATGTGGGACACAGACAGACGGAAGTTGACAATGGGTATTATTAGGTTACCAAGTTGCATCGTTCTCAAGTAGGCCGGTGGCCGACGGGCACGTACAGGTCTAGTATAAAAAATAAATGAAAAAGGTAAACCACAGCCCCTCACGCATTTGATGATTTAATGAGTGACTACTTACTGTACTTACTTAGGCCTTTAAATTCCCCGAGGAACATAGGCCATTGATGAGGCTGCTCCAATGCTCCATCCCCTTCCGTCTTGTGCCCTCCGCTCCAGTTGTTGCCATGACAGCCCTTGTGCCTTCATCTCCTGCTCTGTGGTCCTTGATCTCCAGGTGGCTCTGGACCTTCCTCTCTTGCCTCGCGGATTCCATGTTAGAGCATGTTTTGTCTTCGATGTGTGTGTCCTATCCAGTTCCATTTCCTCCTCCTGATTTGCATTTATATTTTGTCTTGTCTAGTGAGGTCCCACAGGTTGGAGATGGTGTTGTTGTTGGGCCAGTAGGTTCCTAGGAGGCTTTGGAGGCAGCGGTTGAAGAATGTCTGTATTTTGTTGAGTATGTTGTTAGTCTACCAGTTTTCTGAGCTGTAGAGTAGGGTGGATTTGAGTTGAAGGTTTGTTGTTTGGTCGTCTTGCGTGATATGTCTCTAGCTGATTTTGGTCCATCCATGGTTATTGTAGAGTAGTTTTTATTGTTGATTCTCATTACCTTGTTTTTGACGTGTTGATTTTGAGCCCAAACGACGCAGCTGTCTCTAGTTTGGATGATTTATCCTGCATCTGTTGGTGTGTGTGTGTGTGTGTGTGTGTGTGTGTGTGTGTGTGTGTGTGTGTGTGTGTGTGTGTGTGTGTGTGTGTGTGTGTGTGTGTGTGTGTGTGTGTGTGTGTGTGTGTGTGTGTCTTCGTCTTCCAGCTGTTCGGTCAGGCTGTATGGCGGTTCGGCTATTTCTAGTTGTTTGTGCCTGTGGGGGCTGTGAGTTTTCCATTAGTTTTTTCATTCATTTTTTAAATATTTTTGCTAGCTGCTTGAAAAGCAGCTGGACAACATGTTCACCTACCTCTACTAGCGACCATAGTTGACACTTTTTCCTCATTGACTGCCTCTAGGCTGCCTCTAGTCTAAACCAATGGGAGACCTACCCATAAAACCCATAGTCTAAACGGCATAAAACCTCTGCTAAACGCTGCAACGTGAAGCTGTGTTGGCTGCATACTCTGTCTGAACACCGCAACGTGGAGCCGTATTAGCTGCATACTCTGAAGGCCGCAACGCCAAGCCGTGAGCTGAGGCAGACAGGCTGCGGCACACACACTGATTATAGATGTTCATGAACGAGAGCTTGCTGTAGCTGGCAATGATGAAAGTTTATTGTTGTTTATTTTATTTGAAAGTTAAATAACCCTTTGGGATTCATACTCGAAAATAGTAGATCCACAAGCTCACAACACGTTACTCAAAAGTATGATGCTATTATTGTGATACATACAATTTGAGAATGCTGGGTTATATAGAACACCGTGGTTTGAATAATCCTTAGCTATTAGGAGCAGCGGGGGAGTGGGGTTAAGTGTCTTGCTCTGGAACACATTTGATTGCCAAACAGCCTCTCTAGCCACTCAGCTGCGGCCCATCAAACGGCAGTGGTTCTCGACCCATTCTGGATCAGGGCTCACTTGAAAAGCTTAGGACAAGGACAAGAGTAAGAAGGGTTTATTACCTGGAAATGCATGTGTTTACCTTTTAGATAAGAAAATGTTTACAGAAATGAAACTCACTCCTCAAACACTGTCTGTTTAAAAAAAACATACTTGTTACTTACTGTTTACTCATTCTTAATCAGTTCTGTACTTGTTCCGGTCTTTTTCCCCTATTTGCCCGAATGTCGCACATTGTAACAAGCTATTTTCTGTGAATGTTCCCCTAGAATAGGGATGATAAGATTCAAGTGCAAGTGGTTAAGGGGGACAATAATGATGAATGAAGAGCAGATCCCCAACATGTGAGCAGGGAAGATAATTACAATTAATTATGTAGTGGCAAAGAGTCAATCAAACATTACCCATGAATCTTACTCAGCTATGCTCTTTAACGTGTGTGGAGGGAAAATAAATCCCACTTAAATTATTAATCATTTCAATCACCAACTCCCGTCATAGGTTATTAATGACAGCTAAAGATATAATCTTGACATTTGGCCTAATACAAGTTAACATGAATTAATGATTGACTGAATGTTTAGCCACGTAAATGGGTCGTAATTGTCACCACGTGGAAACTATAGGGGTCAAAGTGAGGATTTTGTCACAGACTCCAATATCTCTGAAGATATCAGCCCATGGAATAAAGCAAAAATTAAATCTCATGGCTGAAAATGTAAACCTATTGTTGTCTCCACCAGGCTGAAGGCATGGCGGGGAGAGAATATGTTTTGCACTCCGTCCGTCCGTGTGTCCGTCTGTGTGTCCGTCCTTCCGTCTGTCCGTTACCAGCTAATCTCCAGCACCGTTAACCCGGTCTATGCCAAACTTTGCACAGACACTATACTCCCTTGATGCCAACGATGAACCTCTGCCCCAATTTTTCCAGAACGGCCTGTTATAGCGCCGGCCACTATGAGGCAGCTTTTTCACATTTTTACCTATAACTGCACTGATCTGCATTAAACGTTGCATGCACACTCCCTATAGTCATGTGCTCAAGACGGATCTGTCCCATATTTCATATTCCATCCTAATTGGCTTTCAAAGTTTGCAGGATTGGCCCGTTTTGAACAAAAAGCATTAAATCATGAATGCTAGGCTGAGGAATATATCCCACCCTTTTCACATTGGCCTGTTCTTGTGCCACCAACAGGTGGATTTTCAAAACACATTTTTGGAACAAAATGCCTCAAATCATCCAATTGCCATCAAATG
Source organism: Protomyctophum bolini (assembly GCF_963924005.1). NCBI lineage: Eukaryota > Metazoa > Chordata > Actinopteri > Myctophiformes > Myctophidae > Protomyctophum > Protomyctophum bolini. Next base: position 28,612,573 of record NC_137872.1, read on the forward strand.
CATAAGAAGAAATAGCACCCTTTTCACATTGGCCTATTATAGTGCCACCAGGAGGCCACAACCTGGCCTGGCCTGGTGGAGACCTGTGCCCAGAAGGGCACTTTTTCTAGTTGCTACTGTTCCACTCAACAGCCAACCAGTTGAAGAAATCACAGATTTGAGACTCTTTGCTTTTGTGTCATTTCTGAGATTATTCATGTTTCTGGAAGATGCATCTAAACGTGTGTTCTATTTGCAAGTTTGATCACTTAGTTCAAATACTCTTTCATCTTAAATAACTAATGACCGAAAATAGCCAATCTACAAGCTTGTAGATCTTCTATTTCTGTTGCGCTGCATGCTTTCCCAGAAGACACGCTGGCGTCAATGGAATCCAAATGACTGAACTCAGTCGTGACTGAGAACTTTAATCCATGTCAGCCACTGCCCACTGAATGCTTTAGCTCTTTGTTATGCACCAATTTAATTGGTGGTTAATTTATATTCCGCTGTACGATGGTGTTGTAATGGGAAGTATGAAGATGACAATACTAAACTGTCTTGTGAACATTCACATGAGTCATCACAGCTATAGCGTCCCTTTTGCACCTCACAGTATACTGTGAAGCAAGGCTTCCACCTGTTGGTTGTCTGTCAGATGACCTATTCTTACATAGACCCTTTCACCATGTCCACTGACCACACCTCCAATGTATTTTTGCTCTTTCATTTTGTATGAGAGAGACGCGCATGTAAACCGCTCTGGAGGCTTGCATTCGTGCATCCTCCCTGCAGGGCTGGTACGGACCACTTATTACACTTGTAATAAAAGGGACATTGTTTCAGTCCACTATTTCTTAAAGACTCTGATGAAAGGTCTAAATAATCCACTACAGTGTCCTGCATGCGCCCAAAAATAGATGATCTACAAGCTCACAGCAGGTCCCATTGCAACACAATGTGAGCTTGTAGATTTGGCACGGGACACCATCGTACAACTAAATATAAATTACTGCTGCTTATCGACTGCTTAGTTTCAGACAGACACCCTGCATCGCTTCAAAAGAGATGCTCTTCATTCATTTCATTTAATTGAAGCCGCTGTGATAAAGTACAAGGAAGAATGGAGCACGATAAAGATTGAATCAAAATTGATAGAAATAAGCCAGCACGCGTAGTGACAAGCCTGAAAATATTTATTCGTTTTTAAATAATTAAAAACAAAATAAATATTTTTCACTTGCACAATGATTCCCTCTCCTCACAGTGCAACCTTGAATATAAAAAAGAACTGGAGGAACTGGCAAAAGAAATGTTTTGATGAATAGTCTTTTACATAACTGCACTATACTGAGGCAATTTGGGCTTGCATCGCAGACGGTGACATTCTGTTATTCTGTTTGTATCTTCTATTGCAATTAAACCACATTTACAGACGAGTCTATTAAAGTCTATCAAGTCTATTAAAGGCTGGGAGAGAGTTAATGCGCAACAAAAACAAAACGTACTGTATTTCTTTGTCAGTGAAGTAAGCTAAGTGTAACAGTGTGGATTTGGCATAGCTAATAATGGGGGAGCTGACAGCTGATTGCACAGCATTTTCAGACTGGGATAATAACTGCCTCGCTGTCTGGATTTACAGTAGGCTACGAAACCAAGTCCTCTACAGAGTGAAGTTTTACAGTGTAATGACCGTCGACGACGTTGAACATCCTTTAACCACATGAACCCTAGCATCCCAATTCTGGGCATGTCAAACATTAGGTTAACATTCGGCAATAGTCGAATGAGTCTTTTTATGAGCTCACAACACTCAAGATGTGCAGGAACACATTGCAACATGTTATGAGTTTGTAGATGGATGGGCTATTTTCAGCGAAGAGATTTGGTGTAGAGGGGGGGGAAATGAGAGGACCATTTCTAGAGCCCTGAGGGACCTACCGCTGTTCAATACATTTAAGTAAATAGAAAAACTTGGTTTGAGATTATAATATTTGCCTTCCCAAACAACTCATTTTTTCATCTGGTAGGTCCTATGTGTGTTTATCGATTCAATGACCACACAATTATAGTAAATATCAGCAATGAATTGTCTTTACAAACAATTCTGTATCCCAACAAATTAAACGAGTTAGTATCATTATGATTGAGGATAGTTTTGTAGATCAATTAGTGCCTAAATTTGCACCTGACAAACAACAGCATCTTTGTAACCCCATAGATGCAAATAGCAGCTTTCCGTATGATTTTACTGTGCAATTGCTATGGCAACACACACAACACAACGGGTAGATGAGTTATTCATTTAGCCATTGTCATGACACATTATGTCTGTGTATTTTCCTCAATATAAAGCCATAAATGTCATCCAACTCCAAAATCTAATAAACTATGTAGGCTAATTATACATTCAAACAAACAACTTTGCCAGGAATTGGAATATTTTTACAGTATGGACTGAATTTGTTCTTATTGCAATAATGGGAGTTTATTCAAATACCTAATTTATGTTCTTGCTTCGAAAATAGTCAATCTACAAGCCCACAACACATGTAAATGGCTGGTAAATTATTGCTTTAGATGCATTGTTATTCACAACAGAGCCTTGGGTGCATCGCCCACATAAAGAAATTGCAATACAAGGGATGGGCTGAAATGCATGGAGAGGGTTCGGCAGTTTGAAGATTGTGGCTGGGCATTTGGTGTGGATTATATTTCTCACATTGTTGTGTTTTTTGATTGTTTGCTTCCCAGACAGAATAAATACATACACTTACCGGTACATACATAAATGATGGAACTTGAGATGAGGACATGGGTTTCAGCGTTATTACTGTAGTGTACCGTTTGTTGGGCTGTTCTTGTCAGTGCTTCTTCTATCTGCCGGCTTGTCATCCTAGGAGAGATTTACTGCTTGTGTGTTGACCTGAATGAAGCCTGTTTTAGCCTATTCTAAGTAGTGTTTCAGTGCAGGGTTCCCTCCATGACACAGCTACTCTGAGCTACCTGCTCGCCATCGCTTTAAATTGTAAGTAACCATGGTTCTATACAAACTTGGAAGGAGAAAATAAAGTCTAAAGCCTCATGTATACTTTGTCTGTGTTGCACGTCAATTTTCATTAGATTTTCAAGTGGATTTTTCACTTGCTGATCAAGTATGAAGTAGGCTTAATTAATTCTTTGACGCACAATCCTTCCGCCAAGTGAAACTTGAGAGGCCATGGTAGGATGAAGGCTGCTGTGAGTCTTGTTAGAGTCTGGTCCAAGCATGAATAGATGTTTAGTTGAATGTCCACTTGAGATAATCTATGACTCTTCTGCAGTGCTGGACAAAGTACTCAACTCCATGCAGTAGCCCAGTAGTCTGATTCACTCACGAATCAGCCTGGATCCCAGGCTACAACCCCAGTACCGGAGGCAAATACAGTAGATAGTCCTGGTCAAATATTACTGAAGTACAAGGGAAAGTTGAGTTAATTAAAGTACTATTTAAGTGGTTATTCAATTCATAATCTCTTCCTAGAAATAGTATCAAAATGTACAATATTTCTCTTTGATCTGTTAGTGGAGTGATAGTCATAATTAAAACAAATTAACAAATATTCAAGTAAAGTACAGATACTAAACATATTTACTTATTTACTGTAGTCTACTCTCAAGTACAGTAACTGTACTTCATTACTCTCCACCACCGGTAAAACACTGGATATTTTCCCCTGCAAAATCTATTCTGATGAACAAATACTGTCTTCACCTACTCTCTCTCTATTTCAAGAGGCACTTATCTGTGCATGCAACAAGCGTAGCTCTGAATAACTCCCCTTTTCAAGGCAGACTTCTCTGCAAAGATGTCTCTAAGGTCAAACGATAGTTCTTGTGGGCGAGTGTACGGTTATGTAATCACGATTCACGACTTATTGAAGCTCTGGTAACATAGCAAGGCTATAATCCCCCCCCCCCCCCCCCCCCCCCCATCATCACCACCACTGAGTTGTCATGGAAACACGAATGTAGCTTGAGTCCAGATGATGTTATTATCTTGGGGCATTATGGGATTTAGACATCAATCGCCTGTATAAGTAATGCACGTGGATATTATGACTACATTCACCCAGCAGGAGGATAGCATTTACATTAGGCAGAGTTAGTTAGACGGCTTCAAATATGCGAATTAAGTGCTGAAAGACGGATCAATACGTTAGGTATCATCACACCACCACATGTCAAGATCAGTCTCATGACAGCCTGCAAAGTGCAAATTACTACATGTAATTATAGTCACGACTCACTAGCGTTTCGCAGAATTTCACTAGCAGCATTAAAATGTCCACTGATCACGTGGGATCATCATGCACTCACACATTCTCACCTACTCTGGCAACGCTATAAAATCTCTGTCGAACATACCATATTCAATGTGGAAATATTGGAATAAATAGAAAAAGAAAACAAAATGTACAGTAAATTGCAGCCAGGGCAGGATTACGAATTTGTAGGCTCTGGGGCTATAGAACCAGGCTTCTGCCCCATTCAGGGTTTGGGGTATCCTCACTTTTTCCTTGGAGTGACTGGAACATGTTTTTTGTATAATTGATGCAGACAGTAGGCCTATATCATTATTTTCAGTCGGTTGAACATCCTTTGTCAGTATTTGCCACTGGCAAAAAATAAATTCTAAAGGGACTGAGGGAGCATAAGATCTACGTTCTCCAGGCAGCAGTTAAACCGTATTCAATCCAGCTAGATTGTACCCATTCTGTGAGTGGGCTGAATTCACCTTGTGCATGCACTCCTTTATAAACATCTCCATCCTTTCCAATACCGCTGTAACTGTCAAGGTTCAAAGGTGTGTGACACAAAGATTCACTTTTTGTGGCGAATGGAAGGTTGCAAAGTGTGATCGAGCCTCATTGTCACCTTCGGGGGAGATGACTCATGACCACAGTTATAGTTGTTCTATGTTGGATATGTCAGGCACTGACACACGTCACACGTGACACAAACACAGTTACACAAGGTATAAAGATGGGAACAACAACAAAAAAATCAATATAATGAGCGTGATTGACTGGTGCTTGCAGGCTGTTGGGATTGTCACCTGGAGCCTCAGCTCCCTGGGCTGCAGCCCCATTATAGCCTCTAGTCTAGCTCACTGTTTCCACTGGGTTTATTTTTTGTCATTTTGTCATAGTTTATCATCATTTCAAAATCAAAACATTTTCAAAATACTTCCCCTAAAAAACACACATTCATTCATGGATTAAAAACAAATTCAATAATTATTTTTAATTTTTAATTAATAATTATTTATGAAGAAATCAAAGAAAAATCTAAGACATTTCATAAATTGGAAATCAAAAGTAGTGAAAAATGCCGATCTATTTATTTATTCGTTTTTTTGGTCGGGACAGTGTATATTGATGAACATTACATTAAAAATGCAGTGTAAATATACCAGATTTAGCAAAACTTGCTCATTTCCATCTGCAGTCCCCAATGCCCCCCCATCTACAAGCTTTGCGCTGCGTTGTGAGCTTGTAGATGTATTTTCACTAGTTGGGAGATATCAAATTTCTCTTTTGGGTCACGGGCTAAAAAGTTTGGGAACCACTGCTCTGGCCTGTGTGTTAATCAGGGCCTGCCAACATGTCTGTCTGTTTTATCAAAAAGGAACACCATTGTGTAAAGAACTTAAATTCAACAAAGATCACAAAATAAGATCCTTGTTCAGTTCAATCTGCCGAATTTGTGAGCTTGTATAGCTATTTTTGAGTGGTGCAACCACTCCAAGGAACAACAATGTCCGTGTTGTTCACCTATGTGTCATTAATGAGCACGAGTATGACTATTAGTACCAGTAGGTGCGCTGTTGTGCCAGAAACAGAGATAGAGATAGTGCTGTACTGTTGCCTGCTAATGAGAGAGAGAGAGAGAGAGAGGGGGGGGGTGGGGGGGGGGGGGGGGAGGGGGGAGTTGCACCACTCAGTTCACACAGGTGTGATTTTTAAGTACAAATCTAGCATGTGGCATGTTCCACGTGCTCATTCCTGCCCCCATATATGTACTACTCACCCTGGTACTGTATGTTTCATGGAGTCACACTGGGTCCCGCCCCGACTCCCCACACACGTCCTTCATACTTCATACACACATCAGCTTTCTTTATAAGCTCCTGACTCATTTCAGAAGCTCAAAGGTGATTGATATAGAATGCCGTGTGAATGAATGCAGAAAGAATGACTCAAACCCATGGGAAATTACTAAAAGCATTTCCACTAACATGGTAGCTACACCTGGTATACTCAGAATGGAGAGGTCACTTCTTCTGAACTAACATACAGTATCTGACACGTGCTATGTAACCGTTATATGTGAATTTGTCAATCTTTTGCAATATTGCCATGCTTGTGGCATGATGGCTGATCAGGAGTCAGGAGGATAGACTATTGGCTTTTGTTCTTAAGTGTCAACATATCAGTATGTCAACTGACCACTATGTCAGTACTACTCAGCTTACAGCTGAAGTAAAGTCAAGTAAAGTATAGCACCTCAAACTTGTACAGTTGTACACAGTACTTGAGTAAATGCATTACAGTAAGTTACTTTCCACCACTGAACCTCAGTCCTTTCATGTTCTTTTCCTTCGCAGACAGTAACTTTCTGCTGGGGAACGCCCACGGCCGCCATGGCTACCCCATCGTGTATTGCTCGGACGGGTTCTGCGAGCTGATGGGCTTCGCGAGGACAGAAGTGATGCAGAAGAATTGCACGTGTCGCTTCCTGCACGGGTCCGAGACCTGCGAGAGGGTTACCGAGCAAGTGGACAAGGCTCTGGAGGGTCGACAGGAGTACCAAGGACATGTCCGCTTCTATAGGAAGAATGGTGAGGAGAGATAAACATGTTCATGTAAACACACACATGTTTATATGACACGCGTCACGCGTGTTACTGTTATATGACTCGTGGTTTGCAGTGCACCATGGATATAAGAAAGCTAGATGGCTCACCTGCGCTGGCCAATGGAGAGCGACGTTGCTACGTGGTGGCCATCTTACCTCGGGGCAGCATACCATAGCATGCACGCACACACACACACACACACACACACACACACACACACACACACACACACACACACACACACACACACACACACACACACACACACAGTTCAATTCAATTTAAAGGGCTTTATTGGGTCATGAGAAAACATACGTTTACATTGCCAAAGCAAAAGGTGGATCAAAACAATATATAATCAGAATCTCCAATAAATCAATTTTCGAGATCACTCGATGCAGATAGTGCAGGAATACATAGTCTTTAAAGTGGTTGTGTTCCATTTGATCAAACACGCACGCACACACGCGCACACACACACACGCACGTACACACGCACGCGCGCACACACACACACACACACACACACACACACACACACACACACACACACACACACACACACACACATTTATGGTGAATTACCTCAGTTTAACCAATATGCACCATGCATTTTTCATTATTCTCAGGAAATCCGTTTTGGTGTCTCCTGGACATTGTACCAATTAAGAATGAGAAAAGCGAGGTGGTTCTGTTCCTGTTCTCGTTTAAAGATGTCAGTGATTCCTATGGGAAAGGCCACCACCACAGCAAGAAGAGAGATGGTGAGTTTAAAGAGTTTAAAGATGTCAGTGATTCCTATGGGAAAGGCCACCACCACAGCAAGAAGAGAGATGGTGAGTTTAAAGAGTTTAAAGATATCAGTGATTCCTATGGGAAAGGCCACCACCACAGCAAGAAGAGAGATGGTGAGTTTAAAGAGTTTAAAGATGTCAGTGATTCCTATGGGAAAGGCCACCACCACAGCAAGAAGAGAGATGGTGAGTTTATTGCGGTTGAATGCTTCCTAGCTAATTGCAGCCTGGAACACCTACAAAGGAGTGCCATATACCACAAAGTAAAATAAATTAGGGGTGCACGGTTATGAAATTATGACCATTCTCCGATCTCCGATTATTTGCAGGCTCATATCTGCCGATACAATTCTGACCGATTACGATATTATACAGAGGACCACAATGGAAACAATATAGAAGCTTGGCCCAAATCCTGTTAAAAATATTCAATCAATCAATAAATAGCCTATACTCTTTTTCCATGTGTCTGTTTTCACTACTGAATGAGTACAAAGCCATTGACGGTCACATTAATATTGCATAGTCAATATCGGAGAGAATAATCTGGATTATTTTGAGACTGATCTGATACCGATATGGCATTTATATGGCCCATTCCGATATGCTACCGATTATATCGTGCATCTCTAAAATAAATACTAAATATATCTTTTTTTTAAATCCAGATAACATTTTAGGCAAGAAACGGGCCATGCCGTTGTTCAACATTGAATAATTTCGCATTTAAAACAGCTTTTAAATTAGCTTTTAAATTAGTTTTTAAAGTTTAACATTTTTCCAATGAAACATAAGCTGTATTTGATCTATGTTTCACATTAACCACAATTATAATTGCTTGTCATTGACTCGTTAGTGAAACTGTCAGACAGTGAAATTACCAAACCCTTCTTTCAGGTAATGAAATGAGCAAAACCCTTCAATCCTCCCATTTACAGCTATAGGCCCCAGTTGGGACCCCACAGCACAGACTGTATTTAATGGACTGTATGTCCTCCCTCTAACTGTTGTTAAGCACTTGAACTGAACTTGCACTATAAGGCATCAGGGTATCCAACAAAAATAAAGCTTAAATGTAACTATAATGACCTATCATTTACAGCATGTCCTGTGTCCTTTATTTCAAACAGGCATGTCAGACGATTCCTGCCAAAACAGGAAAAGCAACCAATCCGGTTTTTCCCAAGCCCAAGCGAGGGGGAGGACGGTTGTGTACCAGCTGACCAACATGTTCACCAAGAGGAGCAAAGGGAAGCTCCCCAATGTGAGTCCAAAACCTTATACTCCCATTAAGACCTGATGCTGATTCTACAACAGTTTTCTGAAAACCCCTATATGTTGCTATCTATATCAGTGTTGCTCAAACCTTTTCACATCAATAACCCCCAGAGTTATTGACACGTGTCTGCTTCTCAGTCTAACCAACTGTCTCAGATATCACATTTGTGCTTGGATTGTTTCCTCAGATTTCACATTTCTACCTATAGTGCTACTATAAATCCTTTAAGATGTCCCATATAGTCACCATTGCATTCTTTCCATCCACCATCTGGTACAAACTTCCTTCTTGCCCCACAAGCTTTAGAGATGTTATGCATTCATGGATATGAAAAATAAGTAAATAACCATGAACCCCAGTCAGCCATCAACAGGATAAGTGGACAATTCTGTGAAGAGATTGGGTGGCCTGATGTATTGTTTGGTTGACAGGTTCAAGAAAGGTTCTTTGGTCAAATGTTTTGGCATGTCTTTATTTTACAGATCCCTACCAGGTAGTATATTCACTAGGAGTCCGTAGCCTGGCCCAGCAAGCGTGATTTCTATATAGAGGGCCGAGTGCAGGGCCGAGTGCAGGGGCCGAGTGCAGGGCCCCTCTGCACTGTAGTTCACTCCCACTATAGACCACGAAATGTGGCTAGCCCGTTTGCCCAGGCTTGTGAAAACGTGTGATTGATGTATAATTGTATATTAACTCAGACACCATTCAAGTTGGGAATGATGCAGCCAAGTTGGGATTGTATGTCCCCAACTGCTAGTCTATTGATGACCCTTTTATCTCCATAGTCTCCATAAAATATGGGTATAAAAGGTCTTTCTGTCTGTCTGTCTGTCTGTCTGTCTGTCTGTCTGTGTCTTCTTTGTTTGTTGCACAGCCAAGGGGGAGTGTGTGAAGTCGATCTTTAAATGGGAGGTACGACGGGGGTCTGTGGTCTGAGGAAGTGAGAGGATTAAGGCGAAGTGGGGGTCCCCAGGCCTGTCGGACTGTGAGTCAGGGACAGGGGGTCATAAATTATTCACTACCTGTTAATCAAATTCACATGCTCACATGTGCTGCTGTGCACACGCAATGTACTGTGTATCGTCACTGTTATATTTTTATATTCCTCATTAATTTCAGTAATACAGATCTACAAGCTCCTACCTTGTAGATTTCCACCTGACAGCGACGATACACACTGTGCTGTATGTCTTCATACAGAGCGGTTAAATGGATAGATTGGTAAAGAAATAAATCAGTCAGTCCTGTTCCTTGGCAGATGTAGGCCTACCACTTACTAAAGCGTTTCCATGTGGTTATTGACAGCAGCTACTGTCCACATAGTTAGTGATCAACTTGGAAGAATTGTCATCACTTTGACATTGAACATAAACGAGCAGAAGAATGCCCTAGCTTGCCCTTCATGGCTGCTCTCTCTCCTCCCTCTGTCAGAGTGTGTTCCAGAAGCCCTCTCTGCCGGAGTACAAGGTGGCCGCTGTAAAGAAGTCTCGCTTCATCCTGCTCCACTACAGCATCTCCAAGGCCTTGTGGGACTGGCTGATCCTGCTGGCCACCTTCTACGTTGCAGTCACCGTGCCTTACGATGTCTGTTTTGTCAGTCATGATGAAGACGATGACCCTGCCAGTCGCAACACTATAGGCAGTGACATCGCAGTGGAGATACTCTTTATACTAGGTATGATACAATTAACCGCTGTTGACTTCCGTTATAAAATAATCAGAAGATACATATTTAACCCATTTTGGGAGGGAACATATAATATAATGTACTGTATCTATGATGAGGTTTCAGCCTGCTGCTATGGTGCTTTTGACCAGATTTTTCTAATCGGGTGAAATATTTTCTTTTCTGGCCAAAAAGTGCATTTTATACGTGTGGTAGGGGGCTCAGACTGCATCCACTAGGGACAGTACTAGTCTTTTGACTCCCCAAAACCATATTTGTATTGGTGATTAGTGAAAGTGTTCTTTTTTAAGCAGTGCAGCCTTTCATGCATTCAGAGGAAGTTGAGAGTAGCTTTAAGGAGAACGTCCTCCAAACGCTATGGACCAGAGCTAGGTGTAAATATTAAAAAATACCTACAAGCTCACAACATTGCGTTCCCTCACAGGTCGCCTATTTTCACTATAGTTTGGGTTCCAGGAAGACATCAAATTTCCAATTTGGGTTTCGAGCTAAAATGTTTGGTAACTACAGAGCTGTGGGGAGGTGCGCTTCCTTGGCCTACTGGCAGCATGCGTTGCGTGTGCGTCAGTGTGTGACATTATCCCCAGACAGACAGACAAGACAGACAGACAGACACAGACACGTACATTTTTATATGGCTCGTCTCTTTTTCAGATCCACTCAAAATAATCTTCCTTAAGATGTTACAGCGTGCCTTCAACAGTGCTATGAAGAGAAACCAATAACCAACCTGATATGTAATAATTATATATCAGTGCAACTGTGATGGTTGCTGTGGCGATAGATAACAATATACACCCCATATATATCCTACCTGTCCTCGACTCCTCGCCTACGCAGGGTGTCTCTGTTGCCCCAGACTACGGATCATAATTAGAGCATTCTCACGTCGTCCCACTTTTAGTTTCCAGAGGAGTGTGATGTTAGCACAGCTGTCATCGGGCTCTGGTTCCTTCTTTGTCTGTCAATACCTTTGTCTGGTGACAATTATGCACAGTGAAACGTCTGAGAAAATTCATTTATAGAAGTCTGACTCTGAACAAAATGTCATTTTTAGATTGTATAGTTCTACGTAAGTTTTGTTTAAAGATGTACTTCCACAAACTAAATGCCTTTTCGCATACTGACAAATTTTTCGGTAATCAAACACATTTATTTGTAAATAGATAATACATTTAGCATCGACTCTAATGGAGGGTAAGAAGGATTGCTAGTGCTACATGAATACTCAGTATTAATTAATCCGTTGTAACTCTGAGACTGTACAAATGGACGAATGTACACTCTCGGCATTTCACCGTGTATATTTTCACCGTTCACATTCAGATATCGTGGTGAATTTCCGGACCACCTATGTGAGCCAGTCGGGTCAGGTGGTGTACGATGCCCGTTCCATCTACCTGCATTACTGCACCTCCTGGTTCTTTATAGATCTGATCGCTGCGCTGCCCTTTGACCTGCTGTATGCCTTCAACATTACAGTGGTGAGATGTTGCTCTCTCTCTCTCTCTCTCTCTCTCTCTCTGTGTTTTTTAGACAGCCCATGAGTCATGAATATAGTAGCTAATAGATAATGCAATGCTTTTTCTGTATTTCTCTGTGGCTTGTGTACAGTGTGACCTGTACAGTGCTCTCATTCCAGGCCTCTCTAATGCACCTGCTGAAGACGGTGCGTTTACTGCGGCTGCTGCGCCTGTTGCAGAAGCTGGACCGCTACTCGCAGTACAGCGCCGTGGTCCTGACCCTGCTGATGTCTGTGTTTGCCCTGCTGGCCCACTGGATGGCGTGCGTCTGGTACGTCATCGGACGCAAGCAGATAGAGAGCACTGACCCTGTCACGTGGGACATAGGTGAGAACATGTGCGTGCGTGCGTGTGTTTGTGTGACCACACTGACTACACGTGTCTGATTCCGTGCTTCAAAACTCAAGAATGGACAAATCAATTCTCAAGTTTGCGATACAAGCCTGATTGCCCTCTGTTACCCGTCACATCATTGATTCATCCTGTTTGCGGCACAATCAAGAACAGGAAAATGTTGCACAGATACTAGGGATGGAAATTATAGATTCATTCATTAATTGATAACCGTATCAATTGATTAACCGGTTTGTTGATAAGTGGCGTTTTTAATTATTTATCTGAGAATCTTACTTTCCCTTTTCCCTTTCCCATTTTGTTTAAAGAAAGAATACAAAAGGCATATTATATTCCTTAATCAAATATTTATTTGACCATTTCAGATACAGGGCCAGGCAATGGCATCTTTGTATGAGAAATGAAATGAAGTGCACTGTCTTGTCTGTTACTTCACATGCAAACGCAGAGACGTTTCTGTGGCTATACTAGGCCTAACCGGCCATACGCACGCGTAAACATCATTACATTCACAGAAAACCACCCAATGATAGAACTACAGACGATTAACTACTAACATCCCTAACAGATACAGTATACAGTACGTATCACTGCCCTGCCTTCAAGGAATTCTATACATTACACACAGAAATACATGAATCAAATCACGGTTTTGATTGCTAAAGATCTACGCCGTGCCACTGGACGGCACAGGGATTCATGTCTCACACAATAGGTAGTGTGTGAGTGTGTGTGTGTGTGTGTGTGTGTGTGTGTGTGTGTGTGTGTGTGTGTGTGTGTGTGTGTGTGTGTGCGTGTGTGTGTGTGTGTGTGTGTGTGTGTGTGTGTGTGTGTGTGTGTGTGTGTGTGTGTGTGCACTCAAGAGTTAAATTGACAACAAGGTTTGTTTGTACCATGTTTGCACATGTTCCTGTGTGTTTGACAGCTTTCAATTCACACATCAGAAAGAACAATATCACTTTTCCATGAGCAGCTAATTGGACTGGCCCAGCACTGCCAGTGCTAGCCAGGCATGAATGCATCAGCAGAGCTTGAAGCTCTTTGGTTCCCCGCAGCTCCCCTGCTGCCACTCCCACCGCTAGCATGGCAGCCCCAGGAAGTTCAGGTCACAGAGTAATGGGCAGTAATGCCCCCCCACTGCACTTTTATTTTATAATCACATTTATCTCCGCTAACACACAGGAAGACTCTGTGGAACGGCGGGTCATCAGTTAAGCCTGAAAAGACACACTGGAGGGAGCAATTAATGAAGCTTTCTGCTTTACGATGCAGTGGTGGAAGCAGTAGGCTACTCTGATGTGAAAACGGCAATACCACAATATAAGACGTAAAGGGCCTTAATTTATTCAAAATTTCACTTGAGTAAAGGTACAAAAGCACTGGCATCAAATTGGGTTTTAGACTAAAGTGTTATCGTATTTTTCGTGTTGAGAACTAGCACTCGTGCTAATACACTGTAAGCAACACATCTACAAATTGTACAATGTCCATGTCAAATAAACATAACATTACATAACATAACATAACATCTCTCTCTCTCTCTCTCTCTCTCTGTATATCTCCCCTGGTCCACAAGGCTGGCTCCAGGAGCTGGGTAAGCGCCTGGAGACCCCGTACATCAACAGCACCGTGGGGGGTCCCTCCATGCCCAGTGCGTACATCGCCTCTCTCTATTTCACCCTCAGTAGCCTCACCAGTGTAGGCTTTGGCAACGTGTGTGCCAACACCGACGCGGAGAAGATCTTCTCCATCTGCATCATGCTCATGGGTGGTGAGTTCATCAGAAACTGTTGACGATCCTTCCTGTGATTCATTTGCTGATATAAACACACACACGCACACGCACACGCACATGCACACGCACACGCACACGCACACGCACATGCACTCGTGCTGAGAAGGGTGCTATATAAATAAAGGTTATTCATTCATTCATTCATTCATTCACACCCACTATTGTTCTCTCTCTGCTCTTCTATTGAGTAATGTACATTATAGCCTGTGGTTGAGGAGGACCACTGCTGGTTGACAAGAGATATTGCATCAAAATCAAAGGGAAATGTCTCACCCTCCAAAACAGGCTCTCCCTTATAACAGTAGCAATTTCAATGAGTGCAGAGCACAGGGGACCTGGAATTGAATCCCGGGTAGGATATAAAATGTATGGATTGCAGCCAGTGGTGTAAAGTAACTAAATACATTTACTCAAGTAGGTACTGCACTTTCCAGGATTTGACTGTGTACTTAGCCAGAGAAAATATCAAATTATGTTTCTGCTCCCCTGCCCCACCTAGCCCTGATGCACGCGGTGGTCTTCGGTAATGTGACGGCTATCATCCAGCGCATGTACTCTAGACGCTCACTCTACCATACAAGAATGAAGGACCTCAAGGACTTCATCCGTGTACATCGTCTGCCTCAACTGCTAAAGCAGCGGATGCTGGAATATTTCCAGGCCACCTGGTCTGTGAACAATGGCATCAATGCCAATGAGGTTGGTGAACTGAACTGAACTGAACTGAACTAACCCAGCGACCCTATAATTCTGGGCATATCAATCTATTTTCACACTTTGGTGAAAATAGCAGACAGCAACAGGCTCACAATACATCGCAACACTGTCTATTGTGAGTTTGTAGATCAGGTATGGTTGCTATTTGACATGCAACTAAGTATATATAATAGGGTTTATGGATATTTGGATAAGAATATTGGATTTGTAAGTCTTTTACGAGCCTGGCTGTCAGGCAAGTCCCACCTTCTCTCATGTGCAGTCTTCTGTAAATGTTAACACACATTTAACTGTTTACACGTTGTCTTGTCCTTTTCAGTGTCAGTACAGTGTCAATTATTGGCGTTTGAGTTGTTGCTAGAATCCATAGTCAGAATCTTGATTGTTAAAATATAAGACATTGACTCATGAATGTCTTAGGCTACTGTATCTAGGCTTAGGAGTTTAAAATTAGGGACTTTGGCACCAAACACAGTATCAGTCCTAGGACTCAGGAGCAGCACCCTGTCTAATTATATGGATGTGGAAAAAGAGCGAATACTCATTAACACTCTCACCGTCCCTAGCTTTAGAGAATTTATTCACTGTTGAAGCTAAGAGACAGTCAATGAGTGTCAGGGTGTGACAGTCAACACATGCTGCCTTTAGCATCTTGCATCTGTTTTTACAGTGCAACCTTGCATGTCATCTTGCATCTGTTTTTACAGTGCAACCTTGCATGTCATGTCAGTGCAACTATTTCCCTTTCTGATCACACTTTTGTCTGATGTCACACGCAACAGAAACCGTTGCCTAACAATGCTGGTTTTAGATAGAAGATTTCTTCCTCCTCCAGATGTCTTAATTAGATAATTAGAATAACATGTTTTCACTTTCCCATAATATGCTGTCTTGGGGGAAAAAGGAAAATACTTTGTTGATCATTTATCACGTGAAGTGTTCGGTACATGTTGGAGTTATTCTGAGCTCTTACTTACAAATCTATGCATGGTTTTTCTATACATATCACTTCCTTTTGAAATTTGTAAATTGAAATCCTCCAGACATTTGGACAGAAATTGCATGAATAAGCAATTGTAGAAACCACAACCACGTCAGGTCAAACATGGAAATTACAGCTATCCAATTAATTTGTTTCAAAGTAGTACATGGTCTCATGCTTCTCATGGCTAGTCTATTGAAGACAACAGACAGTGCAGACAAGTACACGTGATATCCATCCAATGAGACATTGATTGTTATGATTGTTATAACACTGGTTCCCGAACACTGGGTCGAGGACACATTGTTAGGGGTCCCCTTATTTTTTGTTTCTTAAATTAGATTTTTAACAAAAAAAATCATTTTTTTTCAGTAACTTAAAAAAATCTACGAAATTCCACAAATTAGAAGAAAATAAGTGGTGAGAATAGCCGATCTACAAGTTCACAACGCTGCGTGAAGCGACGTGTTGTAAGCTGATCTGCTATTTTCACTGGCTTGGGTCCCGGGAGAATGTCTAATTTCTGTTTTGGGTCACAGGCTAAAAAGTTTGGAAACAATTAACTGCCCTAGAAAAATAGACTAAAAAGAGACGTCTCAGAATCTAAAGGGCTTTCTAGAGCAGTGGTTCCCAAACTTTTTCATGTCAAGGACCCCCAAATTGACACTAATTAGCCCGCGGACCCCCATTTGAAAAGATATTCCAGGGACCCGCATAAGAGAAGATTTTTACGGCCCTCGCAGTGATTCTCAACCGGCTTAATTTCAAGGACCCCCAGTTTGACAGGCATATTAGTCAACGGACTCCCATTTAATGGAGGAATGGCATTTCTATGGGACCCCAATTTATATTGCAAAATCAATGTTAATTTAACTCTCAGAGTGTACAAATGGAACCAATCCAAAACCAATCCATTTAGCTGGGGACCCCCTGGAACTCCCTCAAAGACCCTCTGGGGTTCCCCGGACCACTGTTCTAGAGACATTCGCCTTGTTCAGACTGATCTGATGAGGGCTTTCAACTCCTCTCTCTCTTTAGCTGCTGCATGACTTCCCAGACGAGCTACGAGCGGACATCGCCATGCACTTGAACAAGGACATTCTGCAGCTGCCTGTGTTTGAGAGCGCCAGCAGGGGGTGCCTGCGCTCTCTCTCCCTGCACGTCAAGACCTCTTTCTGTGCACCTGGGGAGTACCTCATCCGTCAGGGAGACGCCCTGCAGGCCAACTACTTTGTCTGCTCCGGATCCCTGGAAGTGCTGAAGGACGGCATGGTTCTTGCTATCCTGGGTTAGTGCAGGTGTTCTCACTTCTCAACGTTTTTTGGCTGGGAACCCCCGGAAATGCTTTGGCGTTTTGGGCTGGGAACCCCCGGAAATGCTTTGGACATGTCTCTTGTACTTAAGTACAGTACTAAAGTAAATGTATTTAGTTACTTTACGCCACTGGTCTTCAATGCATTGTGTAACCCTTCTGTTTTTTGACCTGATCTGTGCAGGTAAAGGTGACCTAATTGGGGCTGACCTACCAGGGAATGATCAAGTGATTAAGACCAATGCAGACGTGAAGGCTTTGACCTACTGTGACTTGCAGTACATCAGTGTCAGGGCTCTGCAGGAGGTCCTGGCACTCTACCCAGAGTATGGCAGCCGTTTCAACTCAGACATCCACCACAACCTCACATACAACCTGCGAGAAGGCAGTGACGCTGAAGTAAGACGTGTGCAATTGAATATAGGTTAAATCAATTACATTTTATTGTAGTGCCGGCACGCGGGACGCGGCCGGGTCGAGGCCGGGTCCCCTTTGAGGCTGAGCCTGACCATGCATTTAGTAATGTAGCAATTAAGATTTTGTATTTTCTTCAACGGAACAGTGCACTAAACTTTTGTGCACTGTTCCGTGGAAGTGCGTCAATGCTCAATGTTGTCAGTTACTGGGATGTCTGAGGTTAAGAAATTCCACTGAAATGTGAGTTAGAATCTCAAAGTCTACCAGCTTGCCTGATTGAGTCATCATTATTAGGAAATGTGCAGATATAATCATGTCATCATGTGTCTGCTCTATCAGTACTGTATATCAGTTAACCTGAGTTTAATGGAAGGTTGGATAAAATAAGAATGGAATAAGGGTAAGCGTGGGATAGGAAAGGAATAGATCAGTGCTTCTCAAAAAATAAATACGTAAATTGGCTCTGGACCACTTCAGAGCCAAAAGTACATTTAAATTTAATAATGCCTGAGCTTGATATAATTTGTTGCACGTAGTATCGTGCAATGAATGAAATCAAGTCCTTAACAGTCATGATTTCATTTTAATATTTTTATTAGCTATTTATTGAAATATCTTCTTACATTTGATGGACTTTTGAAATACTGTATTATTGAAATATATTTTAATACATTTAACAAAGGCATTCTATTTACATTTTAAAACATTTTCCCATGGACCACCTGCAGGCCTATTATGCCATGGACCACTAGTAGTCTGTAGACCATCGGTTGAGAAACAGTGGTTGTATAGTTAGACATGGAATGCAAGTGTTACGAAAGCACTAATCGAAGCCCATATCCCATCCCGACACAACAGTGGTCCCCAGGTTGATTCTTAAAGCTCATACATACTCCAGTTTTTGGTGATAGATTATCACAGCTATCACCCCGTTCACTGATTGGTCTAGAAGTTGGGTAAACCACAGGGAGGCGGCGTCAATCCTTAAGGACATCACCGCGAGTATGATGGCCTCAACTCTTATCACCGTTTTAGGTGATAAGCTATCATCTAAAACGGTGATAACCTATCACCAAAAACTGGAGTATGTATGAGCCTAAATCAGGGTGGTGGTCCCTTGTTCACAATCAATTGAAAACCCCTGCTGTAGCATACAGTATATATTACGTAGTGTGTTAAATATATACTACAGATGCTTCAAGTTATATGCTGCCATATATACTTTGCGACCACACCACAGTTGTGTATATCTGCTAACTTTGATAATATATCTATAGGGACGAACAAGATTTTCAAGATCTCCCATGCTGTCTCAGGTATTTCTGCCTCACAGAGCTATTTATTTCTCATTTAATACAGTACATTTGACACATTCACCAATCTGCAGCAATTAATGTTTGTACAGTACTGTAACTGTACATATTATATGTCACAATTCAACAATGGGTATACCAAAGCAACTGACTTACCTGTGGTGAGTCAGTATACCATAATTATTCCCTGTGCAACACAAGGAATAATAACAGGTGCGGATGTAGTGGCTATACGCTTGCGGTCAATGGACAATTGACAATTTTCAAAAGCTTTCACGCAACATACTACATATATAGCGTAGCGGTAGAAAACACCACTGTGTGAAAATAGTAACCGAAATGGCTGCAGTGGTGGAAGTAAAGTGCACTGGTGGCAATAAGGTGTATATTTTAAAGTGCAGTACAATACTAACAAATAGCAGTATATAAGAAATGGCAATGCAAAATATGAAGGGAATCTGCACAGTCTGTAAACTAGTCCTGTTACAGTTTGTCACTTTTTCCAGTTCAGGAGTCTTATTCGCTGTTTACATAAAACTTATTTGACAAACATAATAATTTCCTTCAATAATCCTTTGAACTAAGAAATCGTTTTTCTAACTCTCATCTCCCTAGGATCGGCTTGGAATGAATCACAAACTACCATTCATTGTTGAGACGGACAAGGTGGATCACGGGCAAGACATGGGCCACTGGATTCACCAACCCAGCCTGAGCACCACCCGGTTGAGAGAAGAGCTTCACCACGTCCATGCCCTCCGACCTCGATCACCCGTTCAGGGATGTAGAGGCCGTAGCCCATCTCCCCAGCTACTTAACACTGACAATCTCTTGTCCTCTCCATTACCCACTCTTCGACATGACACAGACACGAGCCATAGACCATCCAAACTGCCCATCCCTTCCGTACATTGTGTCAGTCCTCTGGACTTGAGCCCCAGGTAATCAATTCCAATCAGTTTTAGCCAGATATTAATTGGTTTTCAGATTGCTCTATAATGATGTAACTCTTATTCCTGTCTCTTCCAGGGTTGTGGATGGAATTGAAGATAATGGGCATGCGTTTCATTTTAATGTAGAGCAGACTGAGTCAAAGACTAATGGAAAAGGTAATTAATTCACAGGCTTCATCAGTGGTAGGCTGCTATAGTTGTAACAATTAATGAACAGTGAAAAACTTGATCAAAAGGATATCTCAGGGGTAAGAGCTTGGCCATTACTTATTCATGTAAAGTTTGTTCAACATACAGAGGAGGAAGTTTTTGAGACCCAAAACATACAGCGCCTGTAGGCCTACTGTATTATATATCTCAAATATCTAGGAACATTGTACTAATAATTACTACTTAGATTAATTATTACATATATACATTTTTGTTAACCCATTTGAAGTATCAGACACTAGGCTACTAGACTAAATATAAGCAACATTCATTTTTATTTAACATACTTTGTGTTCTACACCCTTTTATAGACCATTTCCAGATTAGTGCTAACCTGCTTCTGGAGACAGAGGAGGTGAGACAGAATATCGGCAAGCTTAACAATGAGGTACAGTATTTAGTGACCTTAGACCAACTGAATGACAGACATATAACACAATCTATGAATAGAAACATTTAACTAGGTGACAAACATTTTTATGTCAAACATTTTGTTCCTCCTTCATATAGTCACTACTCTACTTTCACAGCTCCTCGAGGGCTGGGTACACTACATACTGTATCTAAAAGCAGGACTCTCAACTTTTTCTTGACATACTTTCAGGACACAAGTTAAATGTTCGGGTTATGTGAACAAAATTGTTACAACCAAAGTCTAATGTACTACAGAAAGTGTATGCTCCAATTTTACATTCATAATTTGAAGCAGCCACACATTCTACACCATAGTCTCAAGTTTATTTCTTAGCAATTAGAAGTAGCTTAAACATACAGTATGGCATTAGAAATCAGAAATCCTTCATTGCCTTCTTCCTTTTTCCTTCCTTTTTTTCTTTACAGATGAGCAACTTGAATCAAGAAATATCTAACCTGGCCAAGGAACTCCGTGAGATGATGCATTTCTTGCAGACCCATGTCACCATGCCGCACTATACCACCCCAGTCTCAACATACCCCTGTAGCATACAGATGGCTTCCAGTGCCAGTGTGACAGCTTCCAGTGATTGGCAGACACATGTGCCTTTTAATATGGCAACAGGGCCTCATCTCCATCACAAGCCAATTAGCCAACCTGACAGAAATGTGTGGGGTCACAGTGGAGTACCCAACCATGGCATAAATCTCACTCAAGGCCAGAGACTTGAGCATTTGCATGGACTGTCCAGTCCTGTGTCATCTTGTGTACACATATGCTGCTCTGACAGAGAAACAACCACTACTCACAGACTACAGAGTCAATGTGGTCCCTTACAAACCTCCAGAACAATACCCAACTCCTCCTACATGACCCAAACTCATGGTCAGGGAGGCCCATCCGTCCTTGGACTTAGCTCTGCCTTTCAAAGCATCCCAGTGACTTGTCAGGGCCCTCGGGTGGGATGCAAGGCCTCGGTTCCCACTTTGAGCAGCAGCTGTCACCTAATGTGTTCTGCAAGAAACCTCAGCCAGTCCTATCCCTCGCTGAGTGTGCAAGCCAACTCTGATCTCACACAATCTACCAACTCACCAACACCCATCCATGTCTCTGTCACCCCTCTGTCACCCCTACCGGCCATCCAGCAGTCCACACTGCTTTTAGCTCCCTGTAGCTGTAGCTCAGGGGTCTATACCTCAGCAAGCACAACACACAGCCAGGGTCCCCTTGGTTCTATCAGTGGTCCAAGACAGAATGATCTGGTAGGATGCAGCCCTATCCACCAGACAGAGAACCTACTATACAGTACAGTGCTGGGGTCTTCTACAGGAACAGATTGCATACTTCCTAAGCATCCAGAGAGGACAGATAAAGAGGTTGTAGATTCAGAGACTAGCAGCAGTAGGTCTACTCCAACTGTAGAAGTTGGACCCATTTAGGGTGTGGAGCTGTGGAGGGGACATACCCTGAAGAATTGTTTAAGAATTGCATTGTGGCTACGAGCTGTGCAAACCCTTTTCTTTTCAGTTATTTATCTCCCGTGGTCAGCTCCTCCTCACTACTGGTGTGTATTCCTGTTCTATTGTTTGGATGACACAAGCCTGACACTTATTGCATAGGCTACATCAAACAATACTGCATGAATGATGACATGTCAGTGACTACAATGACTTTCACCCTGTATCAGTTTCCCTTCTTTCTGAGCCAGTAACAGAGTATTATTATTATTATTAATAATAATAATAATAATTGTAATAATAATAATAATTAAACAACTGAACACTGTATGTATCTGTTTCTGTTTCGCATATATTGTAGTAAATGTGCAAGTGGGGTTTATTGTCTATTGTTTATTTATCTTTCAAGGCTTGGTGTAGGCTTCTGCGTAGATCTCTAGCGCCACTCAGTGGTGAATAACCGTAAAAACGTCTATTGCTCAATGGTTTATAATGGTTTGGTTCCACACAATCCACAACATTCAGTGCAGCGAGCGAAACAAGCATTGCTTATTCCTAGATGTTTCACTGGTGGTTATCGATAAAAGTCAGAAAAGAAAATATGGACATAATCGTTGATCAAATAAAAATGTATTAAACAAACTTTCACCAAGGTCATGTTTTCTCTCACACTTCATCATCATAGTTAGCTCAAAAATGTATACATTTATGTATACATGTATAATGTATATCAATTATAAATGTCTGATTAGAGCTAAATTGAACGAGCTCAGATTTATTATGTTTTATATAAAATGACACAATCAACGGGGGGGAATCGGGGGATGGTTTAGAAAATGTGGACTTGCAGAAATCAATGTTTAACCATGAATGTAAAGTGCGTTCCCAGGCAGTTCTTCTGACGACAAAAAAGCAACTTTACAAGCTCACGACCCTTCGCATCGCCGACACGTCGTGGGCTTGTAGATCTGCCATTTTCACCGTGCGCGACACCGCCCTACGAGGCACCATATAAATGAAGTGTGTGTCTCATTGGTTCAGAAACCCTGCTGACAAGGGTGGGAGGTTCCCGGAAAAGTCACTAACCGGAAGGGAAGGCCAGGGCCCGAGAAGAGAAGAAGAACAGAGGGGTACCGATGTGTGGTCAGCGAAAACAACTAAAGTAGTGTAAGTGTTTTTTAAGAAATAAAAACTATTTACATGTGTGGACGTTGGGAATACGTGGAGTTTGTAGTGGGCGCTTAAATCATACTATGATGTTAGTCGTAGAAGATTTTCCACAGCCTCAGTTAACATTTTGGCCAAACCAGCCATCAGGCAAGTACAGGGATCATTAAACCGCCCGCATCGAGAGTCCGTCCAGCGGTGGACCTTTTTAAATCAACACAATATATAGAGACAAATCATATATAATATAATAAGACGATAATATAACAGTATGAGAGCATTAGGCTGACCAGCAACGGGAACCAAGAAGAGGGGGGAAAATCCCCGAGGCTACTTCGTCGCGCGAGCTCCTTTTGACAAGTGTTGTTGAGAACAAAAATGACGTATTTTCGACAGACGTTACGTGTTGTCAACTGTGTTAACATGAAGACAAAAACGGACTGAAGTCGTTGCAGAAGAAACGACTAATTTCTGTCGTCGAGCGAATAATGGATCATCGGTGTTTGTTGAGCGTTTCTCGGTGTCTCAGCTGTCAAGCAGCTGACGACCCCTGTACGTCTGTCTGGCCGGGGAAAGGAAAAGTTGGCTAATGACGTTATCTCTGGCTAACTAACTTGGCTATGTCACTTAGCTTGTTGTACTAGGAGCTATTGTGTTTTTTCCACACCGTCTTGCCGCAGAGAGTGTTATATATCCGGCTTTAGCCAGCTGCACGGGCTCAATGTTCCAACTCCTTGGCTTTAGTTTTGGTTTCGGAGGTTTTTGTTGTCGACAGATGGAAGAACTGTAAAATGTTAGCTAGCTATAATGCTAGCTGGACGAGGTGTTTCACATTAGCCTCTCGCCTCTGTTAAAACGGTGACACATCAACTAACTTAGCGAACTTAACGTTAATGCTAGTTTCCCGATTAGCATTTAACTTACAGTATTACAGTTGGTATCATATTCATAACTAATATCGATGTACCCTGCTGTGAAATAAGTAACGTAGGAATAGCATCAGACAGATAATGCTAGCTAAGGCAACTTGGGAAGAAGTGGTGTAAGTTAACTGTATAATTTATTGTTTGGCAGACATGGATTGGCATGGGCCAGTTATCTGGTGAGGTTTGCATATGATTCCTTTGACACTGTCTGTCAACTTTGTCACCTGATAACCTATGTAGCCAATCTGCATTAGCTATTTCTGCCAGTCAGTCAAGTGCTAACTTCTACTTTACATAAAAAGTTAATTGTAAGTAATATTTTATCCTGGCTTTGAAGAGGTGTGCCACATGACATCAATGCTAAGCTTCTTATTTTGCTAGTTTACTATGTATGTGTTTGCAGATTTAAATGGACTTGGCCTTGTGCCTCCGAGATTTTAACAAGTGTTCATAGTGTTTGTGTTTATGGTTCCATAAGGGGAACACAGTATAGACCTTTGAGACACACGATGGATTTACAATAACTTTCCTGAGCTGCTGTTATGTTTATGGTGTGTGGACCTTGTCCTGGGAGAGTGGTGGTTCATAGCAGGGGTGTCAAACTTGTTATGCTAGAGATTTTACAGGAACCCTAACCAGCATATCGACAGTTTGTGAATGTGCTATATCATAACGAAAGAAATGGTCTGTTAGTCTAGAGTTGCATATCTTGCGCGTGTGTGAGTGAGAGAACTGGTGGCGACACCCAGCCTGACTTGAATCATCTATGTCCACTCCCTTTATCTTTGCAACAGAGGAGAACACAATTTTAACAATGTAATTTGAAAAGGGAGTTGTTTTGGTGAATACAAAAATCTGGAAAATGTGTAATAATAATCTGAGCATCATCCAGCAGCATGATCTTTAGGGAAACTATTCATATTCAAACTTTGGGTGAAAATGGGAGGAATTGATGATTTGTCAATTTTCGTAGGAGAGTCAGTTAATAGTCCATTTTAAAATTATGAAATTTGCGTGTCTGTCTGTCTGTCTTTCTTTCTTTGCAGTAAAGCAAACCAAGTGCTAGTCTGTTTCAATCACATACACTACTAGATAACTGTCCAAATTGTCCACACAATTGACGAGGGAAAGAAGGCACAGGAAGTGCCTGTGACTTGCTATGGTGTTATCTCATGGTGATGCGTATCCTGCTGTATTTTCCTCCGCTTTATCACCAGTGTCTCACCCCAAGTGTTGCTTCTTCCAAAAGTCAGTTTTGTTTGAATGGGAAAATGTGGCGTGGCTTACCTTTTTGAAGGGTTTCTCTTCTTTCACAGAGATGGGACAGGAATTTTAAACGGCTTTCTGCTGTTGGATCAGTGTGCCACTCTTAAAGCCTGTTACCAGTCAGCACCACATGGACCTTTAAGATTGGCTTTGTATTTGAAGATTTAAAACTCATACTTTGGCTACTTCCTGACCAATGTGAAATCCTTAAACATGAAAAGCAAGGCCAATTTGCTCAATGCAAATCGATTCTTCTGGTAGCTAATTAGTACTCCAAGCATGGAGACTATTGCACACTCCCCACAACAACCATCAGACAACAGACAGACAGATGCCATTAACATTGCCATGCAGTCAAGTGCCACCTTTATATTCAGACCAGGCCCAGGGCCCCCCACCTTTGGAATGAAAAGAACAGTTCTCAAGTCAACACTTGTTTCTAGGTAACTGGTCGAGTGAGATTCGCTTAGAAGTGTGCTAACTACCGTATTGTGCCGAATATAAGACTACCGGTACTCTGATTTTAAGACAACCCTCAAGACTCATTTGTGGAAATAGAACATTGAATGTCAAATACCGGTATTCTAGTCCCCGATTATAATACAACCCTGTTTTCTAGGATATTTCCAATGGAAAATATGTAGTCTTATATTCAGCTCAATTGGGTACACAACATTGATGACTAATACAAGTTGTCACATTAATATGCCGGTGTATATTCTGGGTGTAGTTGTTGTTGTTTGCCTGTGCATAGTTTGAGCTTTATTCATGCCCATCATAAAGTATTAAACAAGTAAAACAACTCTGCTTGCCTATAAGGAAATATTGTGTGTGCTCAAATACACTGACATCACACCCTGGTCAGGATGACTAATCATTATGTTGATACTACTGTTTTTAGTCAACCAACTTTCCTATTCTATTCTTAATAACTTTCTATTGATGGCCACATGAAGTCACCTCATTTATATTTGATGTGACATGTAAGTTAAAATGGTTCAATTGAATCAATATATTCTGCAGTGAAGTAAATAGGTTTTCAATGTAATGAGTCCTGGTCTTTTAGATGAGTCCCAGGGACATTTTATGAGTCCCACTTCAACGACGTTAGGAGTCATATTTTGCAAATATATTTTTTTTACAAATTGCAGCATTTAACTAATTTCATTTCATTTGGTTATAATTTGGTTGTTTAATATATTCATGTAGAAAACATAAGAAGTGATTATTATAACTAAAGCTAGCAAAATAAACTAGAGTAAAAAACAGTACAGTAGTGCATCCCGTAGATGCAGAGGTCCTTATTTTGTCCCTTAACTATAAATTGCGTTTTGGAATGCAAAATGCACCCTATTTTAATCTCTGATTCTGTTGGATTGACAAAATTGTTATCTATCCACAGACTATGGACACTAGTGTTCAAGGGATAACTGTAACTTGATATTCATTCAGAAACACAGCCATTCATTCAGTAAATAGTAGAACACTGTTAAAATGTAATGTCTGCATTTGGTTTAATATTAATATCCACTTTTATTATTGTCATCACTTTTTTCCCCATGCTGTTCATTCAATATTGAGGAAAGAGAGAGGAGTTTTCAGGGCACTTATATGTTGAATTTACAGTTACTTTGTAGGATATAAAATATTGGCTATTGGCATTTTTGATTGGAAAGAAATTATACTGATAAAACATCAGTTGAGTACATATTGACTACGAATAATGGACTCAGTTTTTGGCCCCCGAATCAATATTTGGTTGAGATTGTGCCGTTTTGTTATTTTCTTTATATGAAGCTCTGCTTGTGGGCATTATTCTCTCATTTATGTATTTGTATTTTATCTGCAGCATAATTAGTATACAGCCTTAAATTCATTACATCTTGCCAACTGTAGATATCATGCTGAAAACAGAGCTCACACGATGCCACTATGAATATTTCAGTCCATCCCTGCTTTTGGCTCCTTGATCTTGCCTCTTCCTCCCCCTTTCAGTGACTGATCCATGTCCTCCTCTGTCTCTCTGACCCACTTCCCTGTGGAGGGCTCCAGAGCCCATTAGGATACCATTAAGCATCCGTGAAAGGTTGATTGTGATGCATGCAGGCCTGTCTCTCTCTGTGTTAGACAGTTAGACAGTCGCCTGCTGACTGTAGTAAGCATCTGCTTTATTTTTCCACCACACTACTGATGGAGGGACTTGGCTCTTGGCCTAAACTTGCATTCTTGCCATTGGTGGAGAATATATATATATATATATATACCCAGTATTTAAAAAAATAGCGCTAGCACATCGGGAGCAATTAGGAGCTCAAGGACACAAAATTGACACTTTTTAAAGTTGTCGGTGAGTCATCAGATCGTTATGTATTTCACACTACAAGAGTGTTTTGTTTTTTTTGTAAGTCGGCTGTCATATCTTTGGTTTTCACACTAAACAATTCATCGCTGACTAGGGTTCACATACTGCAAGAGTTCACCAAGATGCGATCCAGACTCGCTACATAGAGGCTACATTTATTTTTTTTAATTTCAATTCATTAAAATAAATAAAAAACTCTTTATTTTTGAATATGCAAGACAGACACAAAAGACAAACAAGGCATACAATAAAACGGAATAAAAAACAAAAGAGGTCATGGGATGTACAGCAACAACAATACATATTACAGACTTTTGGATTCCTTGCATCCATTGACAACCGGAAAGACAGCCCATATTAACTCCATATCCACCCCCCCACAGCTAAATACTCTATCCATTTCTCCCATCTTCTTTCACCCAGCTCTTTTTGACATCTCACGTATAGGTGCGGTATCAGGTACGGTCGCCCCTAAACCATCTCACCCCTCGACCCCCCCCCCCCCCCCCGACAACCTCACGCCGACCGCTCGTTGCAGCGGTTCTTGTATTCTTTAATCTTCATTTTGTTTTACTGAGAATAAGTTTATAAATAAGTTTAGGGTTAGGCATAGTTATACTGGGGTTAAGTTTAGGTATAGGGTTATGTCTCTCTTTCAGCACAGCATGTTTGCGCTCTTTTAATATCAACATTCAAGTGAGATGCGTTGGTTTTCTAGACTATAACAGCAATATTAGGCTAATGTAGCAACCAATATGACACCTGGATTTACCCATATATAATGGTTATATATTATCGAGACAGACAGACATACTTTCTGTCTGTGAGCACAGTGCTCTCATTGGCTTTATTTTGGACCTTCTCGGGTGTGGTTGCAACCCTGTTCATACTGTATGAACTCTTCAACTGTATGAAGTCGGTGAGAGACTCAAATATCAAACCTGGTAGATATTCATAAACGTTCAGTGAGCGCTTTATCGCCGCTGGAGCTTCTCACAGATCCTTTCTCACACAGCAAGCAAAACCTCGGCGATCAAGCCCGATCCTGCATCAGATCGGGGGTTTTGTCGGAGAGCTCCAAAAAAGCTCCCCAATAGCATAATTGGATCAAATATCGTGCAGTGTGTAGGGGGCATAACTCTGGCGGAGCCCGAGATCGTCTGGCTGTTCTACCGGCCACTCTACACCTGAGCCACTGCCGCGCCATGTGTCCAGAATACATGCTAAAAAAATAAAGCTAAGAAATGAATGACTTTCTTTCCATCGCCTTCAATATTTACATAAATAATCAGCTTTTTTGTTACCATTAGGTTTACTGTCCAATGTTGATGCCAAGTTGCCAGCAATGCGTCATCAAGTTCTAGCAGGTTTGTCCCAATGCTCTCTCTGTGTCATTGATGGATAAGACAAATCTGGAGCCTTTACAGATTTTAGAAACAAATTGATGACATCAAGGGTTCAATTATTTTGCTACATGTTGTATGCAACCCGAAGTCCGAACCTTGGTCTGCGATATGAGTGCATTTTAATGATTCACTCATTGCTTTTCCCTGTTGCATTATTGCTGTGACGTAATGTGATCAGCCCAGTACTGTGCTTTTCTCTGTAAATCCCTGGGTCTTCTTTTTCTACATGGTCTACTGGAGTTAAGTAGAAAACACTAGTAGTACCCAGGGCTATAGAAATTAGGAAAGCCTATAAACTCCTATATAAAATCGTTTTTCTCTCCTACCTTCCATGCTTGCTTCCTCCATAGAATGTTGTCTGATTAGTCTGGCATTCAGAAATGCAGTTTGTTGACCCGGTAAACAAAATAGCTTTATTTGCTGCTCTTTTCTGCCTCTATGGTGTGTGAAAAATCAGCATTCCCTCTGAAGAACCGTACGTGCGTTGGTGTGTTTGCCTGTCTGTATAGTCCAATTCTTCAGCCATATCTATATGGTATATACATACTGTATATACTATAAAGTACTACGACTACATAAAATGCAATTCTAGTGCTGTAAGTCATACATAAAGTGCTTATCTAAGGGGCTAGGGCAAGTGCTAGGGGCCATGATGGAGTCTGAAAAGGTGCGTTTTCAGACTACGGCGGAGTCCCAGTCCCAAGATTGGGAGTGAGGCTGCAGTTCTGATAGTAATGGGAAGTGCATTCCTTAGTTTTGGAGCCAGAAGGGAGAAGAGTTTGGTCGGTGAGGTAGGAGGAGAACCACTTTAGTGCCATCCCACCGATTTTGATAGCGACTGAGATAGAGACAGGAAAAGAGGACAGGGAGCAGGGCAGTGACAGAACAAACAGTACGGCCAGCCCAGAGTGTCCAACCTGGGCATGTTGAAGGCATTTTATGCCCATGTGGTAAGTGCCTAGGTGCCCTGCCCCTAACCAATTTGGCTATAAGGTCACTCCAAGATTATATATTCTAGGGGTTTTCAACTGTTTTAATTTCATGGTCCACTATTTATTCAGCATTTGAGCCACGGACCACCATTTGAACTAGAGGGTTGGCCTCTCAGACCCAAGACTTTGAATATTTTGTTGTCGATGGATAAGATGAATTTCACTCTGACATTTAGCAGTCATTTCAAACATGGCTTTGCTCTCCTGTCACATGCTAAAGATTAGGCCCAGCCCAGACCTGGGGCAAAGCCCAGAAGGTCTGAATGTCTCTGACCTAGCCTGACTCTTTACTATTCTGACATACTCATTCTCTGTCATTACTCATTATGTAATTCTCTGTCATTTCCTCCTCGCAAATAGCTGTTGTTAACTCTGTTAACAGACAAGTGTAATGTAATAACACCTTTTATACTTTTTGTCGTACACTGTTTCTTCTTGTCAGTCACTGTCTGACCATTATATTGTTGTCTGTGCCAATGGCCTGCATTTTATTTTTCCAGTGAAAAAGTTGAGGCAACTAATGTGTTCTGCAATCTTCACTTCCTGATATGAACTGAGCCGGGTTTCCTGTCTCTGACCAAGCAGAAGCTGCTGGATCTCATGTGCATCACTCAACTGAAATAGAGTTGGATTTAAAGTGACAATCCATTGCTTTTTATTTTGACCAATCTGGTTGGTAGACTACTAGAGCAGTGGTTCTTAATGGTTTGATTCTTTGACAACCATACATTGCAAATTTGCAACTAATGTGTGATCCAGGGCATTTCACCCCTTCCTAACTGAAGGGGGGCCCCCGATCATTCTGTACCCCTGACACTGTCAGCCCTCTTCCTAGCTCCCCGTCACCTTTTTGCGTAATGTATATTGGTCATCTATATTGTATTATTGATTCCTGATCCATTTTCAGTACGAGAAAAAGAGCCTTAAGTATATTGAAATGTATCATTAGAGAAAACAAAGTGTTTATATGAATCACTTTTTCCCTCCTCGCCCACAATAAAAAAACATTCACGCTGCTGGTTCTCTTTCCCTGGAGAAGGAAGTGTAGACTAGAGCTTATCTGGCCATGAGGCAGGTAGAAAGCCAGCATGACAGAATCTTAGTCCTGGTGATGTGCTGTGCTGTTTGAACCAACCTCTGTGCTCTGTGTGGTTGTTGTGAGTAGAGCATCTTTTTTGGCAAGCCGTCTACACAATAAAGTTGTAGACATTAACCTTTTGGCTTCTGGGTAAAACCCGTAATATTTCCATTACCACATACCATACCATTGGATGGCGGGCAAGCTTTCAGTGATACAGTTTCAAACAAGCAGAGGCTCTTTGCAGCAACACTTTGCCAAAAGTAAATAACGATTAAATGATAACGCCAGCATCTTATCTTTTGTAGTCAACCAGTTTACCCTTGTGCAATGTAAGTTTCTAACTCATTACCATATCATGAAATGTTTCAGTTTCAGTCACCATGCTTATGATATATATATATATATTTATTTTATTTTGTGGGCTAATATGATAGCTCGGGGTTTGTCACTGACATTGTCGGTCTCATACTGATTTGTGTGTGTGGAATGACAAACTACATTTGAAAGTTAGGTTCTGGTTTCTGGATTACCAACTAGACCTAAACGTGACTCATGAGTTGGGTTTTGACTGAGGCTGTGATACTCGTCAGATAAAAACCCCCCACTGTTTCTGAATATTGCGGCACTCCAAAAGAAGAAATGCAATACTTTAGTTGTTTGGCATAGAGCCGTCATCTCTACGCTGAAACATCGTAGTTGGCAAACTCTAATATTTAATTATGAAACTTGATTGATAATAATTACCATCTGAAGATGCACACTGGATAAAATCTCTGTCCATTCCCGATGCAGGGCAACAGATGGAGTAGTTAGGATATGTTTGTGCAAAGAGCGTAGTGCTGCACGATTCTTGCTCAAATGTGAATCTCGAATTTCTTTAACAAGATTCTCACACAATTTTCTTTCCTGAAAATATTTATTAAAAAAACAAGCAAAAGCATAAGAGTAACTAAAATTAATTTGACATCCAACTAGTGCTGCACGATTCTTCACAAAATGAGATTGCATAGGTTTCTGATTCTAGATCTCGATCTTTTCTTTTAAATTAATTGGGCAGCACTAAAAGAGTGAATTTCCTCCTGTGATCAATGACCATACAGTTCTGATACATAATCAGTAACTATTGGATAGCATTGTTCCTGCATTCCAGCATTCCTTTGTCACTGCTTAAACTTTGGAAAACATTTTCCTATTTACACATGAGAGCAATACTTTACTCAATGTCAGCTGATACACATCCATCACATGGGGGACTCGCTTGCCAAATACAACATCATGTACAAGCTGACAAGGTGTTGAAATGTGAAGCCTTGTAGATCTGTTATTTTTGGTGAGCGAGTGGGCTCTGTGCAGCCACTGTCCTATTATAGAATATGGATTGGACTCGGAGTATAATTTGGCTTTACAAGATCTTATTAACCCCTCGTGTTACCATGTGGTACTGTGATGATGCCAAATCACTGCTTGTAAAATCACACGGGTATGTGCTACTTTTTAAGCACATCCTCGCCACTGAGCTTTTTCTCGCCACAAATTTCTTTAGGTTGAAAAACACGAGTTCTCATGCGTTCTCAGAGTAGAATACGCTGGTCTGTTTATGAGGCCCAATGTTCGAATGCTGCACACAGGACTCTTATTTATTTATGTACTCTCTCTCTCTCTCTTCCAGCTTTCATCGGTGAGGCATCTTCTCTGGTTTGCCGCCTGGACTATACCTGGCCTTGCCTAGCTCAACCAGCCTTTGTCCGGGCTTTGTCCGCCCCTGTACTAAGCCTTAGCCTAGAGTCAACTGGGACTTCCATTCTCTTCCTCCAGTGAAGCTCTAAGCACAGCACTATGGCAGGGCGAGGACAGGCACGAACCAACGGCACCGCAGCAAGCAACAAGATCTGCCAGTTCAAGCTAGTGCTGTTGGGAGAGTCGGCGGTAGGCAAGTCGAGCTTGGTGCTGCGCTTCGTCAAGGGCCAGTTCCATGAGTACCAGGAGAGCACCATCGGAGGTGAGCGCCTTCCAAATGTATTGTGCCTTTGATGGAATCAGAGTGACAACTAGCTTCTCACATGTCTAATCCTCTCTGCCTGGCATGTACAGATGAGCCTTCTTTTTTAATATGGTATACTATTGTAATCTTTATTGAAATTCTATCATATATATATATATATATATATATATATATATATATATATATATATTCAATTTAAGAATTATTCAGCTCCCCAACCACCCCCCTACTGAATGGGTTTGTCTCCATCAATCATTCAGCGTTGCATCTTCTGTCATTCTGAATCTTGTCATGGAAAGTGCTGCAGCCCCAGTTCAGTTACGGTTGGGGATGAAAATGTATCATTTTATTGATGCCACTAATCATGCCATTAGCATTATTGATTCTTGATCCATTTTTGGTAGGAGAAAGAGTAGGCCTACACAGGTTTTGAAATGGCTCAGAAGTCTGTGTTTAACTTTGAATGCCATTCAATTGCATCCTTCCTAACTTTGTTTCTCAAAGAAACGACTGTTCTAATGAGGTTGAACTGAACTCTGATTGACTGCATTAATTTAATGAAAACATGTCAAATATGGTGGTTTCTTGATGAAATGATGGTCCCATGTTGTGCACATAGGATGTAGTAACATCAGGGTGGGAATAATTAATTTTGTTCCTGGGATGAGTTTGCATGGCCCTTTATCATAATTGATGCTACAGGACCAAGTTTAGGTCCAATTACAAGGTAGCCTACATTCATTTTTATGTACCGGTATTACATTTTATCACGAAAGAATCCTGAAAATAAAAAGGCTGTGCAAGTTTAGATTTTTATTATTCAGTTACCTTTTGAAGGCAGTGATGAATGTGGTTATTTCAAACGGGAAGGAAGGAGACAACAATGGTGGTTTCCTGGGCCTGGTGTAGACCAGTGAAACTTAATATACACTGTGTATGCCTAGGTGGTGATGACTAAATAAATGTCCCTTTTCACCCAAAAAGGAAGTTTTCTGTAGAATCATCCCGTTCTGCCTAAAGTAGCATTATGCTTGTAGTTCAGATTGGGGAGTTAAAATGAATAAATATTTTTGTAGAAGTGCCTAGTAGTCTACAACTACAACGTCAGCAATGCTACAGGGAAAATTGAACATTTGTGTTGTCAATGCCATATCAGTCTTGGCCTCCTGTTTAAGCTGGTGGCAGACCCAGGCATTGATTATCCCTTTCCCTGATATTTCCCACTGACAAGGCTGGTGGTCTTTCCAAGAATGTGTCGCTAGTTAACTTACCTGGTTAAAATGAAACGTAAAGCCTAATTTATGGGCCATTTCATACAAAAATAGCAGACCTACAATCTCACAACGTATGTAGTATGTATCGAGTGGGTAAATGTCCAGTAATCTTAACAGTTTATCTGGAAGTAATGGAACATCGTCACACGTCTTTATTTTCAACTAACATTTTCTCCCTATAGAATCACACATCTATGAATAATGGTGGTGTGGGGATGTGGGGCAGGATGCTTGGTGCTTACACTGGCCAAAGACTTGAAACAAGTCAGCATTTCTTTCCTCTAGTTAACTTGTGGTCAGCTGCCTGCTCGGTCAAAGGTCACAAAGCTCTAAAGTATGTACAATGAGCTCACATTTTCCTCTGTCATGTGACACAGCAAGGCTGAATAAGCATGTAGTGTCTGCAGTGGAGTGGTCTCGCCTGTCTCTTATGCAATCTGTGTTCATTCTCAGCCTAGTTTTCTTTTCTTTTTTTGATGGGTGTGTGTGTGTGTGTGTGTGTGTGGGGGGGGTCACATAACATTTTAATACACTCCAGAAACCGATTCAGGTGTTTCTGGTGTTTATCTGCCCAGAAAGGTTTAGACGTGACTCATTTGTTTACACAACGAACGGGGTAAGTCGGAGCTTATGTTGTCGGCTACACATTTACCTCCAAAACACAAATGATTATTAGTATTATTTTCATCAAAGGTGTATTCACTCATGGGGATATGGCCTTGACAAAGTTTGTCTGGATTTTAACTTTGGGGTTACAAACATTTAAAATAAATTCAGTATTAAAACATATTGATGGTTCTGTGGAAAAGTAACTAAATGTATTTACTCCCATGACTTTATGAACGACTCTCATGGGGAAATCACCCAATTACTCCTATCTGGAATAGGCATCGGCGTCTCAAAGTGATATCCCACAAATGCCATCGCCAGTGGGAACACTGGCAATGTTTAATTTCTCTGGCTTAGGTCTGTTCTGTTTTGTTTTTGTCATGTCAAGGTATCTGCAATTATCTTGTTTACATATTACATTGACTCTTCCTCCCCTTTCCAGCCTGGAGGTCTCTCATCTAAGATCTAGCTTTTTAAATGAAAAAGGTTTAATTACAAATGGCAATCATGTCATTTAAAAGTGCTGTAAGTGAATTGTTTGTTATTCTGACCTGAAAATGTATTTACTCTTTACTAAAGAGCTTGAGAGATTGGTCGGGCTTTGAATTGCTATGGGTAAAATAAGGTACAAAAGAAATGTATATCCCACAATTTTCTTAACCCATTTTTCACCCATGTGTCAATCTAATGTGATCCTGGGCTCTACAAACCCTCCGCCAACCTGGGGAGAGCAACGGACTTTAACTCATTCTTCCTTCATGCCTGAGTGTCCAAGTCGCTCCTTTACACCTGACTGGGGGGAGTTTCTCTGGTTGGACGTAGCGTGTGAAAGAAACACGTTATTCCAACCAGTTCCTTTTTTTTAAATATATATATTTTTTATCCCACGATTTTGTAACCCATTTTTCACCCCTGTGTCAATCATCTATGATCCTGGGCTCTACACACCCTCCGCCAACCTGGGGAGAGCAACAGACTTAACTCATGCTCCCTTCATGCCTGAGTGTCCAAGTTGCTCCTTTGCACCTGACAGGGGGGAGTTTCCCTGGTTGGACGTAGCGCGTGGAAGGAACACGTTATTCCAACCAGTTCCTTTCCCCTCCATCAGGCGCCCCGGCTGGCCAGGGGGAGGCAGTTTAGAGACCAGGATTACTGCATGTTTTTGTGAGGGTACCTAGGGGACACTGGGAGAACATGCAAACTCCACACAGAAAGGCCCTTTCGCCAACCCCGCCTTCGGGTATGGGCACTGATGACGCGGAGGAGGAAACACGCCGCCAGCACCCACAGTGCCCCGAGCGGGAATCGAACCCAGGACCTTCTAGCTGTGAGGCGACAGCACTACCAACTGTGCCACCGTGCCCCCATTCCAACCAGTTCCTTTCCCCTCCATCAGAGACCAGGATTACGGCATGTTTTTGTGAGGGTACCTACCCTAGGGGACACGGGGAGAACATGCAAACTCCACACAGAAAGGCCCTTTCGCCAACCCCGCCTCGGATATGGGCACTGATGACACGGAGGAGAGGACACTGCGCCAGTGCCCACAGCGTCCCGAGCGGGAATCGAACCCAGGACCTTCTAGCTGTGAGGCGACAACACTACAGACTGCCACCGTGCCCCACAATGTGCTTTTAGTGGTGAATTTGAGTTGTACAACTCTTGCTACTCCTCTTCCTAGCTCTCATGCCCTGTGTTCCTGCCCCGGTTCTTCTCTTATAATATGAATCACCATCTACAGAATTCTCCAGGTCCAGATCCTTGTGCACCTTACTTTCAGCAGTTTCTAATATTGGTGAAAAGGGAAATCGATAATTACTTACTGTATGTAGTTGCACTTTCACTTGTAAGTCACTTTGCATTACAGGAGCAGCTAAATGCCTGAAACATAATTTGTGAGACTAGACTGCATTGCATGTTAAACTGGTTTTTGTATTGTCTTTTTCGGCAGCTGCCTTCCTCACACAGACTGTATGTTTGGATGACACAACAGTTAAGTTTGAGATCTGGGACACGGCGGGACAGGAGCGGTATCACAGCCTGGCGCCCATGTACTACAGAGGAGCCCAGGCTGCCATCGTGGTCTATGACATTACCAACACAGTAAGTTACCTGGCATGTAACAAATTGACCAACACAGTCGTTCTCAAACATTGTCAAGGAAACCTTATTTATTTGGACGCCCATCTGAATTTCTTTTAGAGATCCCTTATGGCATAAGGCATAGGTTTTCAACAGGTGGTCCGTGGACCACTGGTGGTCCGTGAAGGTATTGTATGTGGTCCCTGACCATGCAAAGTTGCGAAACAGAGTGCACTAAATGACCTGGTGATGTATGATTGATGACACGTCAATGTTACACGAAAAAAAGTACAAAAACATGCACATCCAACCCAAACTTGGGCAGGTGCCGAGCGGCGAGTAGTATACGCTCGCACACGGTGGGCTCTGATGCTGTGACAAGTGCCTTTATTTGCACAAATAGGTGACTGATAACCGACACGTCAATGTTGTCAATTACTGGAAAGTTGGATGTCAAGAAGTTCCACAGTTGTACGGGAAAGTGTACAACCCCACACACTGTACGGGATTGACTGGTTGAGTCACCATTATTAGGAAATGTGCCCATATTACCAATATAATAACACAAAAGTGGTCCCCAGGTTCATAATTAGTTGAAAATCCCTGCGATAAGGAATAAGATAATATTTGTGTTAGACATTGTCAAAGTGGTTTAACAGATTTTGCTGCCATGTATTTTGTAACAATCCCAGGAACTGGAGGCAGAGACGTAGTGCAATTTAACACTGTTTTACAAACAATGGACCTGGCTTCACCGTAGTCCGTAACTCTTAGAACACACACAACAGCATTCCTCACAGCACATCCACATAACATCTGTCACTCACTTCCCCAGTCCCGGAAGTCCCACCCCACACTCCCACAGTCACTCCTATTGCCTGTAGCTGGCCGCTACAATATTCATAGCTACAATATTCATAGACTCACGTAGCCAGCCTTCACCTGCCTTTGCAATGCATATTGCCCCATTGCGAAAAACCACTGAGAGGGGCGAGACTAATATCCACGCAGTGATATTAGTATTGCTACGCAAGGCTAATATATTCACTCATTTTGCTGGGGACCCCTAGAACCCTCCCAAGGACCACTGGGGTACCCGGACCCCACTTTGAGAACCACTGGACTAACGCACCTAAATAACCTCTGTCAGCTATGAATGTACCCTTGCTTTTCAGCTTGGGTTGATGATTACAGAATAATACAGAGAGCAAAGGACCTTTGCTCATATAATTGTGAAGTTGTATGTGAAAGTTTTATGATTATGCGTATTGAGTGTATTTTGTGTTGTGCTTTTTTCTTTGTTTTTATTTTCTTTTTATTTATTTTTTAGGATACAT
The DNA here is from genome assembly GCF_963924005.1 of Protomyctophum bolini. Lineage (NCBI taxonomy): Eukaryota > Metazoa > Chordata > Actinopteri > Myctophiformes > Myctophidae > Protomyctophum > Protomyctophum bolini. The sequence continues at coordinate 28,651,165 of NC_137872.1, forward strand.
TCACACGTGCAAAGAACTGGGTGAAGGAACTCCAACGACAAGCCAGTCCTAATATTGTCATTGCATTGGCAGGGAACAAAGCAGACTTGGCCAACAAAAGAGCTGTAGATTTCCAGGTACATAACACGTACTGAGTACAGTATTTGCTATCTAAATAGACTGTTCATTACACTGTAGTTGTTTTAGGAAAAGCCTAATAACGGGCAATATTAATGCTACTGAAACTTACATTTTCTTTAATGAAATTCCTAGACAATAACGTCTTCAAATGGCCTGATAGAGCACTTTCCAAATGTATCTGCATACTTATTGTTTTAGGAAGCACAATCGTACGCAGATGACAACAGTTTGCTCTTCATGGAGACCTCAGCCAAGACTGCTATGAATGTCAATGAGATTTTTATGGCCATAGGTAAGTGCCTTACATTACTATGGGACATTGATCCATATTATATTTCTAAAGTACATAAATGTTTGCTCATTTTCCATACATCTACCTGGTCTGTGCTCTTTAAAATAGCCAAGAAGCTTCCGAAGAATGAGCCCCAGGGGGGTGCTGGGCCTGGTCCTGGTGGACGTAACAGAGGCGGCGTGGACCTGCAGGATACTGCACCACAGGGCGGTGGAGGTAGCAAGTGCTGTGGGGGTGGAAACTAACTAAAGTACTGAGTCAATTGATCCAAGCGACCTACAGTATCAACCAACCTGACCAGATATCAACCAGCTGACACACGCATCCCATTGGTCAAACCAATCCATGGACAGACCAGCTTCTACCTGCTGGTACCAACCAACCAACCGTCTGGCAGACCAGTGCTATTGGCCAGTAGACTGCCAGACACAACTGATGAACCGATTGACAGATAAAATAAATAGACCAACGCACTAATTTACAGAATGAAGTTTAAAAAAAAACCACCCCAAGACGTACCAACTCAAGATCTCTTGATTGACAATGGATATTTGACAACAACCACCAAAAAGGCCCAATGGAAGGAGAAAAAGATCAATCAGTACCGATCGCACTTAATGGAGCAATCATGCTCATCTTTGGTTCTCTGTATTTCTGTAAAGGAAAAAAAAATCAAATCAAAAGCATCTGGAGGGAATTAAAAAAAATGAAACAGGCTTGTTGGCCCTCACCTTTCTTTCCTACTTACTGTTTTTTCTATGTACCATAAATTACTCCAGTATTTTGATCATAAGCTGATGTCACTGTTAGTTTGGTGGAAGGTGCATGCAGCGTTTCTTCACTTTTCCTCCTTGTTCCCCGTCGGCTTCCTGGAAGAAGTGAAGAGAGAGGGTTCCAAAAAGGAGAGGGGGCTGGACAGCTATTTCCTTCTAGATAGCGGCTGTATAGATGAACTGATTTATTACATTGTTATATTGTTATCACTATTATTACTTCGACTTTTTTGACAAGTTATTCAGAATGATTTCAAAGCATAGGGTCACCTAAGGCTTTATAATTAATCCAACAATATACAGTAAATAGTGCATTATTAACATTGTCACCAATAAGTCAATTTAGCATTAATGTAATGTTCTTTGAATCATCCATGTACAATGACAAATGCGTAAAGCAAGATTTGTATTCTTGACCAAAATCACAAATGTGTATTGAAAACATGTTGCTGTCTTTGTATTATCCTTTTTTTTTCAAACTTGTAACCAATCAATAGTTATTGTCAATATCTTCCCAATCTACATGTTTCCTCATCCGTTTTTTTTCTTTTCCTGATCTATGGTATTAAGTCATCTTTGTGAATTCAGATGTTTATTAAGTGCACTGGCTCTGTCTTGTCATCTTTGTGAATTCAGATGTTATCTCAAACTTTTTATGCTTACTTTTGTTTCTCTTTTTACTTTTCATATCAGGGAGGGATCGCTTTGACCAGTGTTGTCATCCTCTGTTATGACATCAACAACTAGCACAACAGTACCTTCACAGCAGCCACTACTGTGAGGCAGGGGACATGGGGAGGGTGGGGTCATGTGGTATAAAATGCAAAAAAAAGAGAAAATAAATTGTAATTTTACCAATAAACAAGGGGAAGGTATTTGCTGTTGCAAGTCTGGTGATTTAACTTGACTCAAATATTGGCATAAAATTTTGTGTGTGTGTGTGTGGGGTGTAATAACATGTCAGTATTGTCACCCTCAGGCCAAAACTCAGCCTTTTACACAAGATATCCCAGAATGAAGCCTAATGATTTTGTTGACCCAATGGCTTTCTTCTAGGACAATTTCCATTTGGGTGTAAAGAACTAGGTGCAGCTTCTAGCTGGGCTGTTATAGTCTTATTGCTATGAGTCCCACAGAGCTTGATTTAACAGAAAATGGCTTGTCATTGTATCAGTCTCAATATCTTTATAATTTTAAACCAACTTTCAGAGATTTCATACATGTATTCGTTTAATCTGTGAATCGAAGTTGATGGCTGGTGCCAATGCATATTTGTTTTTAAACAGCTGAAATGCCAGTTGTGTCCAGGGACAGTGAATCCATGTTATCAGTATGGCCAAAGCCAGGCTAATGTAACTACAGTAGGGAGGCCCTAAATTAGTAAATATGAAGCCAAAATGCTAAAACAACCCCGCCATGCTTGGCTGCACTGGCTCAAATCTAGAAATGAGATCTGGGCAGGCACAATGGGCATTGAATTTGTCGGTCTTGCCAACACCCTACCTGTACCTACATCAGTGGTTCACACTCATTTCCATGTAGCCTATTAGGTTAGGGATTTAGAAGAGCATGATGGTAACAGGGAGGGAAGCTATGATATTCTGCATACTAGTCATCTCATCTTTACATTCATTGTCTCATTAGGCTAAATTCTAGCCGTGAAAATATTTCTAGAAATTAAACTCCCCCTGCCCGGTCTGAAACACCCTTGAAGACCAGTTCACACTGCATGAGAATTTTTTATTGATTCAATGGTGCATTTAAATAGCGCCTTTATCCAAGGCACTTTATTCTGCATTGCATTCACCCATTTATGGCAGCGGAAACCATGCAAAGCACCATCCAGCACATCAGGAGCAATTCAGGGTTCAGTGTCTTGCTCAAGGTCAAGGACAAGTCGGCACTTGCCACTAACTCTAGTCTGGGGGAGTCCGGGTTCGAACTGGCAACTTTGTGGTTTCCATGATCCAACCAGCCACTCTAGTATTAACAGTTTGCAGAATTACAGCACATTTCAAGCACAACTCAATACAAAAACTGTTAACTGTGAGTGGACTACCCAATAAAGCATTACACTTGTTTACAATTGTAATTGGGAATCGAATTGGGACCTTACGGATTTCTTCCATAGACTAATAGAGCTGTATGCATAGACTGGAGTCACTGGACCAGCGTTGAAAACCCGTGCACTACACTACAGCACCCATAATGCACTTCACTGACGAGGGTTTGGGCCGGGCGTTGGGGGGAAGGAGGAGCTGCGGAGCATCATCCGAACGGGAAGAGAAGAAGAAGAGTTTCGGCGAGCGTGGATATTATTATGTCGGACCCGGCGGCTCAGGCCTTACAACCCCGGCTTGTCCAAGCCCAGTCTAGCGGGTCTGCTGGGTCAACCACCGCTGCGACAGGCTCTGCTTCAGGGAGCAGCGACCCGGCCAGACCAGGGCTCAGCCAGCAGCAGAGAGCGAGCCAGAAGAAAGCCCAAGTCCGGGCTTTCCCACGAGCGAAAAAGCTCGAGAAACTTGGCGTATTTTCCGCATGCAAGGTAGCTAGCTCCGCTAGCTAAAGTTTAGCACAACAAAGCAATAAGGGTAACGCTAGAATGTTGCTAATGTTATCACACTGCATAAACAAAGGCTAGCTCTAAAACCATATAAGCTCTTGTTTGCAGCTTGCTATGTATGTCAAGTTTTAGGCAACGATATTGTGCTGTTAAATATTGGAATACGGATTTACAATGATAGCTAGCTAGCCAGTTCAAACATGTATTGCTAATTATACATTACATTAAAATACGTTTGCAGTCGCCTGTAATGTGCACATTGTGGCTTTTCGCAGGCTAATGACACATGCAAGTGCAATGGCTGGAAAAACCCAAATCCTCCAACAGCCACTCGCATGGACCTGCAGCAGCAAGCCGCCAGCTTGAGCGAGCCCTGTCGCAGCTGTGGACATGCCCTGGGTACCAACCATCAACTTATTTTAATGTAGCTCACATCCTTTTAATGTATTACCGTATGTAGCATACTTATTTTCATTCTATATGTCCCTACTCCCTGGCATGGAAGCCCAAAGTCCAGAGGCATCTCTTTAAAGCTAGACAATAGTATGCATTCCTTTGAAGAAAAAAACCCTATTTGTTTATAATTTATTGTTGTAGCGGACCATGTGTCCCACCTGGAGAATGTGTCAGAAGAGGAGATTAACAGGCTGTTGGGCATGGTGGTGGATGTGGAGAACCTCTTCATGTCTGTGCACAAAGAGGAGGACACGGATACCAAGCAGGTCTACTTCTACCTCTTCAAGGTGACAATAACTCCTATCGATATAAATAACACATACAGCTCCTTCTCAACATTTTTTTATATTCTGCAAAAGTTCATGTTCTCCCCTTTCATATATTCTCAATTAATTGCGGGATTTCATTGCACATAAAGTAAAACCTTTTTTTGTTTTATGGCATACAGCTCATGAAAATCAAAAAATCATATCAAAGTATTACAATATTTTTTAATCCAGAAATGTCGATCATCTGAAAAGTATATTAATGTATGCAATCAATACTTTGTCTGGGCTACTTTTGAACAAATTATTTCATGTGGCATGGAGGTGGAAAGGAAAATCAGCATCTCCATAAAGCCTGTCAACATACGGAAGCACAAAGTGATAGATGGCTGTGTTGACTCCAGTGTGATGTTTTCATTGTCTGTGATGATTTGGGGTGCCATGTCATCAGTGGCAAAGCCAGAACTGAAGTTTTAGGTGGGCTTGACCAGGAGTCGGTGGGCCTGCATGCACGCACGTGACGCAGCACCACATTATTCATGTATTTACTTATTATAGTAAATGAGGGGGCAGGCCAGCTTTCTATGTTGCTGCATGTTATCTGCTGGTGACTGGTGTTGGTCCACTGTGTCAAGTCCAGAGTCAACACAGCCAGTTATCAGGATATTTTAGAGCACTTTGCTTCTGTATGTTGACAGACTTTATGGAGATGCTGATTTTCCTTTCCAGCTGTATTTGGCACCTTCCCACAGTGCCAAAACTACTAGTAACAGTGTATATTCTCTCACTCTTGAAATATATAATCCATTGGTTTCTTGTGTGTGTGTGTGTGTGTGTGTGTGTGTGAACAATAATAGCAATTAACCCTTCACTAAATCCCACCCCAAAAAGCGATTGTCCAATGCCAATCCAAATAGTTTAGCAACGGTTGCTATGCAGGTCAAGCTTTCTTTGCTGCTAACGTGCCTATTGGGAGGGACTTAGTGAAGGGCTAATTCAAAGCAGTTATCCTCAAAACCACACTTCCAGTCGCTGTCATAAGAACAGGAGGTGCGCTCATGATCACGGCAGCAGAGCCTATTTGTGCACCCATAAAGTATAATTTATGCTTCGCCCTGTGATGGGACCTCTACGCTCAACAGTCACGTCCGCGATGCGATGTGAGCTTGTATATCAGCTGTTCTCTGTGTGCCAACACACAAGAGGAGGTTGAATGGACTGAAACCAGCACTCCCCAAAACAACAGGTTTGGAATTGATTACATGAAATGGTCACCTGTGCCAACTGGCCTGACCTGAACCCCACAGAGAATCTAGGTTGTATTGTCCAGAGGAAGGTGTGAGACATAACACTGAACAATGCAAATTAATTTACAGCTGTTATCAAAGAGAACCTGGGCTTCCATAACACGCCACGCCCATTGATGAAATAATTTGTTCAAAAGTGGCCCAGACCAAGTATTGACTGCATACATTAATATACTTTTCAGATGGTTGACATTTTTGGATAAAAAAACTAAACATTTTGTAAAATATTTTAATATTTCTTTAGATTTTTTTATTTTCATGAGCTGTATGCCATAATCAAGATTAAAACAAAGAGGTTTTAAATGGTTCACTTTATCTGCAATGACTTGTGAATAATGAAAGTTTCACTTTTTGAATTATCTTATGGAAGAAAATGAACTTTTGCACAATATTCCATTTTTTGTGAAGGAGCTGTATAACACTATTCTCTGTATTATAATGGCATGCTGACATGGAGCTTTCCTTCTGTGCTTTACTATTGTAGCTGCTGAGAAAATGTATCCTGCAGATGAGCCAGCCAATTGTAGAGGGATCTCTGGGGAGTCCACCCTTTGAAAAGCCCAACATTGAGCAGGTGAACAACCTGCTGTCTAGGGCTGTCGTGGCAACGTTTTACTTGTCATTCACATAATTGTGAGGATTTAATTGGGTTTTTGGTATTGAACATTCAAACATTGGAATGTGAAAAAAATAAATCTGTTACACTTTGTAAGAAATAACTGACACAAATAACTTAAAAATAGTGGAAATAGCCTAACTACAATCTCACGTGAGCTTGTATTTCTATTTCCGCTATTGAAACATTGAAAATGTATTAATAATATTATTATGACAATCAATCATGATGATTATGCTAAAATAATAATTATGATTAGATGATTATGTAATAATTGTATCAGTCCTAGGTGTATAGCTAAACCGCCATGCTTTCCAAAGATAAAATGTGTCTGAAAGTGAGACAGGCTCCTCATTGAAGACCTTTTGTTGATTCTGTGGGATAAATTCGCCAAAGGCAGCACAGCATTTAAGAAGATACTGTTAAGATTCATACAGCAGGGTAAATTCATCACATTGAATGCAACTATCAATAATTGACACAATATACAACACTAATACTTAGGGGTGCACGATTCTGAAATTATGACCGATTATTCTTTGCAGGGTCATATCTGCCGATAACGATTCTGATATTATACAGAGGACCACAATGGAAACAAGCCTAGGCCCTTTATTATAGTTAATAAAGTATCAACAATCAATCGATAAATAGCATAATATACTCTTTTCCAAGTGTCTGTTTTCACAACTGAATGACTACTGAATGAGATGAGTACACAAATTAAATGTAGATTTAATTTAACTTTTTGCTGGTGAAAACCGATTAAATAATCTGTATTATTTTGAGACTGTTCCGATACCGATATGGCATTCTTTTGGCCCATATGGCCAATTCCGATTATGCTACCGATTTAATCGTGCAGCACTACTAAAGGCTCATTCATAGTCTGGATTTTCGGTGGTGGGGTGACCACTGACCACCGGTGGTGAAGTGATCACCGGAGCTGAAACGTTGAGTGGTGGTAGGTAAAAACAGAGAGAAGGGCTTGGCCGGTGGCGGTGGTTTGCTCTTCACCGCAGCTCGTGACGTCATGTTGTAGTTTGGTGGTCACCTCACCACCAAAAGTTCAGACTATGAATGAGCCTTAATACTATACAGTATACACCCTACAGTGCAATTAGTCTATTGAACGAGCCTAGCAAACATTGTGTGCCTCAGTCAGTATACACTTACTGTAACAGCTAGTGGCACAAAGGACTGCTTAAGTCAGTCATAATATTCATCTTCTCCATGGGGACAACAAATAGACTTAAATCTATCATATTGACCCTTGGAAAAGATGAATATACTGAGTAATATATGAGTACTTTTACAATAAATATTTATCTTTTTTTCTTTGTTCCAAAGGGGGTGTTAAATTTTGTTCAGTACAAGTTTAGTCACCTGGCACCGAAGGAGAGGCAAACCATGTTTGAACTTTCAAAGATGTTCCTCTTGTGCCTGAACTACTGGAAGTTGGAGACACCCTCCCAATTCCGCCAACGCTCCCAGAAAGATGATGGAACCGCATACAAAGTGGACTATACTAGGTCTGTGTTCTTATTCAACCCTTTAAGAACATGTATAATTCCAGTGGCATTTTTATAACAATATTATAATCTATAATCTATCCATAGTTTATCCTTTGACTATATACATTACATTTGTCACCACTATGTACAATGGCAGTATTTGTAACTGCTGATTTATTTTGATTCTCTTGACTTTCAGATGGTTGTGCTACTGCCATGTCCCACAGAGTAACGACAGCCTACCACGCTATGAAACCACACAGGTTTTTGGCCGTAGTTTGCTGAAGTCAATCTTCACAGTAACACGTCGTCAGCTTCTGGAGAAGTTTAGAGTAGAGAAGGACAAACTGCTACCAGAAAAGCGCACACTCATCCTCACACACTTTCCCAAGTAAGTGCAAGTTTGACATGCAGTAAAGGCTATATATATTGATATACTAATAATTGCGGCGGTCATTCTCTGTATTTCAACAAGGCAATTCTAAGTGCTTTACATAAAACATAAAGCATTATGACAACGGACACGGCACTAAAAGTGCATAAGAAACGCATAAAATTTTAAGAATAAATAACCAGTGCAGAAGAAAAAAAATAAAGATCTCAGTAAAAGTCAGCAGCAAACCGAACATTTTAAGATTTATAAGCACTGAGTTGGAACGTGGGGGATTCATTTTCCAGATATTCTGGTTATGAAACACGTGTAATAAAGATGTGTATCATGCTTTTACCTACTGTACCACACCACATGCATTAAAGCAGCAAACCTTTTAACAACTATCTAGCATATTATGCCCCACAAAATTACAAAGTTGCATGTTTAAATAAGCAATTAACAATCATCCTTCCATATATATAAACAAAAGATAGATAGACAAAAAAGGGACTCCTGCGCGTCCAAAAAGACCCGTAGGAGGTGCAGGTCTAGTTAGCAGGCATAGACATCAAAAAGAGAAAAACCTTCCAAGGAAGGGACTGCACACTCCAGGGAACAGAGACGTACAACTTACTGCATCAACTTATTTATTAGCACGACACGTTTCGCCGTGAGCTTCGTTAGGTGCATATATATATATATATTATATACTGTAGGGGTTTTCAACTGATTGTGAACCAGGGACCACCACCTTGACTAAGGATCAACTTGGGGACCACTGTTGTGTTGTAATGCAGGGGTTTTCAACAGGTGGTCCGTGGAGGTATTGCATGTGGTCCCTGACCATGCATTTAGTAATGTAGCAAAGTGAAGATTTTGTATTTTCTTCCACGGAACAGTGCATATATATATATATATATATATATATATATATATAGTAAAAATGGCAAGATATAGCACATGATGACATGGTATGGGCACATTTCCTAATAATGATGACTCAATCAGGCAAGCTGGTACACTTCACCCTTCTTGAGATTCTAACTGCCTTTTCTGTGGAATATTTCTTAACCTCAGACTTCCCAGTAATTCTGATAACATTGACGCACTTCCACGGAACAGTGAGTGCACAGACGTTTAGTGCACTGTTCCGTGGAAGAAAATACAAAATCTTCACTACATTACTAAATGCGTGGTCAGGGACCACATGCAATACCTCCACGGACCACCAGTGGTCCACGGACCACCTGTTGAAAACCCCTGCTGTAGATAGACTCAGAAGGATCCCTGTTAGGGGCTTGACTACATTACTATGTATAGGGGAGACATCTTGGCATTTAGCAAGGCACCAAGGTAGAACTGCCAGACAAAGACTTCATTACCCAAGAGCAGAGACTCTTGGCTAATGAAGTCAAAGATGTTGGCCGTTATTATTTGTATCCAAAGTGGCCACTGATAGATACATAGAAGTTGATCTATTGAAGAATTTGACCTTCAAAGTACATAATTTTTGTTTTGATTGTATTGCTGTATTGTTGTATTGTTCTTTCTGATTTGGCAATGTAAACGTATGTTTTCTCATGCCAATAAAGCCCTTTGAATTGAATTGATAGTCTCATACCCCTACATACAACATAGTTAACATGGGGCACGGTGGCACAGTTGGTAGTGCTGTCGCCTCACAGCTAGAAGGTCCTGGGTTCGATTCCCGCTCGGGACGCTGTGGGTGCTGGCGGCGTGTTTCCTCCTCCGCGTCATCAGTGCCCATACCCGAAGGCAGGGTTGGCGAAAGGGCCTTTCTGTGTGGAGTTTGCATGTTCTCCCCGTGTCCCCTAGGGTAGGTACCCTCACAAAAAACATGCAGTAATCCTGGTCACTAAACTGCCATCAGCCGGGGCGCCTGATGGAGGGGAAAGGAACTGGTTGGAATAACGTGTTCCTTCCACGCGCTACGTCCAACCAGGGAAACTCCCCCCTGTCAGGTGTAAAGGAGCAACTTGGGCATGAAGGAAGCATGAGTTGGGACAGAAACAATGTCATTCAATACACACCCATTGTAGTGTAAAACAATAATGGCTTGCCACCTTATGACAAAAGAAAATATATTTTTTAAAACATACAACATAGGTGTGGTGGTTGTTTTCCCCATTCCTTGTTGGCTTAATAATAGTGCAATATTTCAGTATTGTGCTTTTGCGACAGGCCTACCATCTGTCTGTTCATATCACTGAAATATGACACTTCAAAATCAAAGGTATTTGTTGATATGTCATAAGTCATAATGTGTATGTACATGTTCAGGTTCTTGTCGATGCTTGAAGAGGAAATCTATGGAGATAATTCTCCCATCTGGGAGGCTGACTTCACCATGCCTGCATCTGATGGAGCACAACTTGGACACCAAACAGGTCAGCGGGCGTATCCTTGTCATGTGGTTCTTTCTGTGAGACAACTGTTGGGGTGTGGGCAAGCTCATAATACACGTTATTTGGTCATTGGTTCTGGGGGGGTCCCTGGAACAACATATTTTCAGATGGGGGTCGGCGGCCAATTACTTATATATTTTTGGGGGTCCTTCACATGAAACAGTTTGAGAACGACTGACAAAAACATGGGAAAACTGTTTAAATTTAGAATAATTTGTATAATCGTCTATGGGTTAGAGTTAGACCTTAGAATGGGTTAAAGTTCTCAGTCAATACGATATATTGTATTTCTGTCAATTTGATTCCAGTGTGAGGATAGTCTTATCCTAATTGAAATTCATGATAAAAAAAATAATATATATATATATATATATATATATATATATATATATATATATATAAAATGTTATCATAATAAATTATCTGTACTATCCATGCAACCATAGCTGAAGGTTAGGGTTACCAAATGTCTTTGTGGAAACACTGTTTTGCACCATTGCTGCCCAGTTTTTACAGATTAGAAAATTTGACTTTCTATTCAACATGACAATCAACATGTTTCCAATCTGCGTGGGCATTGGCTCGTGTCATTAAATGTGGATTAACAACGGGTTACATGCCTTGATACTATTGTGTGGCGCAACTCTGCTGTGGTGATTTGTTGGTGTTCACACTAGTCAGTGTAGTCACACATTCATGCATCATTTTCACCCTTCTGCCCTCCATTGGAATTATATGGTACTGCATGTAGAATTTTGAACACCAGTACATACATACACCAAGACATTTAAGTAAAAAAAAAAAGCCTACAATATTTACATGTAACTTTTGAAATGCAAGTTTGTAACATGCCAGTTGATGGCTGTGGTGTTTGTCTTCTTTGTAGTGATTAGTCCTGCTGCTGTGTCGAGGTCCCCCTCTTTCCCAAAGGGCATCTCCAGTGTTTCATCAATGGGCAGTATGGACACCGGCGGATCGGAGCCCATCACAGGTCTTTGAGCACTGCCGTCTCTCTTTACTTGTCAAATACCGCTCTAGTGGAGTCTCGCACCTCTTTTGAGAAATGGCAAATGTGTCTTGTAGTAAAATTGTGACACATGGTGACTTGTGTACTGCTGTGTCGCCAGGAGAGAAACGTAAACTTCCAGAGGCGCTGACCCTGGAAGATGCCAAGCGGATCAGAGTGATGGGCGACATTCCAATGGAACTGGTCAACGAGGTGATGATGACCATTACTGACCCAGCTGCTATGCTGGGGCCGGAGGTGAGCACAGATGGTCGCCATTTCATGTCATTTTGAGATATCAGATATGGGGACTTGGGGATAAAATATTAGCAATTTAAATTGGTGTTATGTTTTATTTAATTTCACTAGACAAACTTGCTGACGCCAAACGCTGCCCGTGACGAAACGGCTCGATTAGAAGAGAGGCGAGGCATCATAGAGTTCCACGTCATTGGGAACTCACTTTCCCAGAAGTCTAACAAAAAGATTCTGATGTGGCTGGTGGGCCTGCAGAACGTCTTCTCTCATCAGTTACCTCGCATGCCCAAAGAGTACATTACACGACTGGTGTTTGACCCGTAGGTAGACCCGTTTATCACACCACAGATCTACTTGCTTAATACTTGGTCAGAGTCCTTCTTGACTTTTGAAATTCTCCCACCTATGCAGGAAGCACAAGACCTTGGCCCTCATTAAAGATGGCCGCGTCATTGGAGGCATCTGTTTTAGGATGTTCCCCACTCAGGGCTTCACAGAGATCGTCTTCTGTGCCGTCACTTCCAACGAGCAAGTCAAGGTACAGTATGTTCCTGTGAGCATGAGAGCAGTGTTTGCGTTAAAGTGCTGTCTGCCAGATTGTCACGTTACTGTCCTTGTTGATCTAAGGGCTACGGAACCCACCTGATGAACCACCTAAAGGAGTACCACATCAAACACAGCATCCTATATTTTCTCACATACGCCGACGAATATGCCATTGGCTACTTCAAGAAGCAGGTACCTGCAAAAAATGGGTCTCCCGAGACTCCCAATTCCATTTCCTTCATCAACCTGACCTACTGTAAAACAACTCTTTGGGTCTCGTCTTTCTGGTAAACTCTATTTATTTTCCCCCACCCCATTTTCCTTCCCAGGGCTTTTCCAAAGACATCAAAGTGCCGAAGAGTCGTTATCTTGGTTACATCAAGGATTACGAGGGTGCGACACTCATGGAGTGCGAGCTGAACCCCAGGATTCCCTACACAGAGCTCTCCCACATTATTAAGAGACAAAAGGAGGTATGGGATGGTCGCTTGTCGAAATTATCTCATAATAACACCCTGATGAATATCTCAAGTAACAACATAATTGGTGAAAGGCGACTTAGTGTCACACATGTTGACTCACCTTCAATGTGTTCAAATCCTGTGTTCTCAACAACAGACTATGGTTGTAGTTCTGCTGCTATAAAAATGACAATGGCGGTTATTAGTGGCGGAAGGCTGTCAAAAAGTCAAAGGGAGCTGTGTCCGGTGTGGCCAGTATATTGTAATTGTGCGCTTGCTTATCACTTGGGCGCCACTTGTGAGCCTCAAGGCCCCAGTGTCTGCAGCATCCCTGCCTTGTCAGCCCACCTTGACTTGTCATTTACTTTAAGGATGGAAGGAGGTAACAAAAATAAGCCTTCCTCTGCCCCATCCCTCCTGGGGAAAACAAACGTGTGCTCGATTAATATGTCTGTGTGGGAACTCTTTTTTGGGTTTGGTACAAATAAGCGCACATAACACGTCTAGTGTGTGTGTGTCTAAGTGTAGTGTGTATAGTAGTATTATGTCTTCATATATCATATCAGATCATCAAGAAGCTAATTGAGAGGAAGCAGAGCCAGATCAGGAAGGTGTACCCAGGTCTCACCTGCTTCAAAGAGGGCGTGCGCCAGATCCCTGTGGAGAGCATTCCAGGCATCAGTAAGTGCTTGGCTTTTGGTTGGGGAAAGATCACATATTAAAATAATAATGGTCAATTCAGACGATTCCTTTAAATGTTTTGGTTTACTTTTGTTTTCAGGGGAGACGGGCTGGAAACCCAGTATCAAGGAGAAGGGGTAAGCGCTCCACAGCACGGTAGTCTGATGAAAAAATCACACCTGTGTGAAGTGAGAATCCTGAAGGTTTCAATCTGATGAGAGCCCTATTAACTTACGCTATCCAGTTTAAAAATTAAAGTTAAATGTTTCAAAAACGATACAAATATTAATATTATATAAGAATGTGGCCAACTGGCAGTGTACACTGTAACACAAGACCCTCCGCCCCTCCATATTTGGGCTGATATCAAGCTGTCGACTTACAGCTTGATAATATTCAACTATGAATTGAATGTGTTTGTAGGAAAGAGGTGAAGGACCCTGACCTTTTGTACAACATGCTGAAGAACCTCCTGGCCCAGGTTAAGGTGAGGAACTGCATGATCAGACTGTATTCTCCTTTGAAACCTTTCAGACTGTATTCATATCACTGATGGACAATTATAATGTACATCTGACTGGGACTTTATAAGGCATCCGTAAATGAGTACACCTAGAGACAGGCAGCAACTACTGTAGGTACTGTGCAAAGTCATGACACCAAAGGGCAGAGGAAGTGTTTCGGGACAGTTCTAAAAAAATAGCTAACTGTTTGCGTGATGTAGATAAATAGGCTTACCGGTATATATTGCGGTTTTTGAGTGGTGCAACCACTCCAAGGAACAGCAATGTCCGTGACGTGTCCGCCTATGTGACGTTAGCCTATGTGATGTTAATGAGCATGAGTATGACTATTAGTACCAGTAGGGGCGCTGTTTTATATAACTCTTAACTTCTGTCTACTTTACAATTGCCATGGTAGATCATGTAATGCCCCTGCTCCACCCCGAAGGAGTTTGGTTTCAGAACATGTCACCTTGTGTGCAGGCCATACGTACACAAATGTTGCGGTGGTTCCAATAGCGATGAGTAACCTGCTGTGTCTCTCCACCAGACTCATCCAGATGCCTGGCCCTTCATGGAACCCGTGAAGAAATCGGAGGCTCCAGATTATTATGAGATCATCCGTTTCCCCATCGGTGAGCGCTCCTACCACATAACTATCCACTGCCTTTTGACCTGGCCTTGTGTTGCCTACTTGCCTTATGAAACCTTTTACAATCTGTGACGAATGAGGACAGAATAAGGCAGTGTTAATCCATTTAGACCTGAGCTCCCCCTGTTAGGTGAAAAGAAGCAGCTTGGGTGAAAAAATCGTGGGATAAAAAATGAATTTAAGGAACATGGGCTGCCTCTTTAACTCATTTTCCGCCATCATTGCCATCTAGTGGGCAAAACGGAACTCGCAGCTTGCCAGCCGTTGACTTCAATGTTGGTGCATCTTAGTTTGAAAGCGTTTTTAGCCGGAAAACGGGAGTCGGGAAGTGAACATTCGCTATGTAACATGTCCCGCGATTGTCATTTAATTCACCCAAAACATACTTTTTGTAACCGGGGATCATATCGTTTAGGCCAGGTAATGAGCTGCAAATCAATCTTGTTTTTTAAGCACAATCTGAGATATTACGATTCTAAATACTGCGTCTCCATAGACTGCATAAGCCTGTGGACTTTTTTGAATGGACCGTTACTGGAGTATTATGAGCTAGTACAGGACACGATTGTGAATGTTAACCGTAATCAATTGATATTAAAAAAGGCATGAAAGGGAGGCATCAATGCGCTGGGACTTCCTCCACCACGCACGCACACACACACACACACACACACACACACACACACACACACACACACACACACACACACACACACACTCTCTCTCTCATATACAGTAGGATGAGGAATAGTATTTGGGGATTATAACTCAATGAAAGCCACATACCTTGAGTATTGGCTATATTGCTATCACAAAACCATGTCATTTTCTTACAGAAAAATGTAGGAATATGCCATAATCTATATTGGTAATGGCAAGCAAACGTAGAACCGGTGTGAAAGTAATGCAGAAGATCTAACCCAAAATGTCAATCAGTTTGTGCATAATCGCTATGGACAAGTTTTTGTAGAATTATATTGACTAGACCATACCCGTTCTGAATATATGAACACCAAAGTATGTACAGTGTGGGTAATGCAATGTGAAAAGTCGGAGCGATTGGTGCAGGCAGTGAGGAGCTACGACAGTGTTTCAGACATTCATTAATTCTGACAGACAGACATTGAGTGAATTATAGTAAGATATTGTCTGACAGCAAATGTGTACTTTGTGTGCAAAGGCTTCTAGTTGTCATTTGTATAGCCTAGCAACGAATGTGATGTAATGTGCTTTGCTCTTTAATGAGCTAGTGACACAGACATGTTTATCATTCGATTAAGAACAAGAAGTGGCCTGGCTCCACTCCCTGAATCGCTAGTCACGCCCATTAAAAAAATGTTCTGGTGAAACTAAATGAAAATGCAATGTGTCAGAGTGTCAGGCTAGCCTATATCATTTCACTTGAGCACTGCTGCAATTCCTTGTCTGTCTTTGCGCCCACAGACCTGAAGACAATGACGGAGAGGTTGAAGAATAGATATTATGTGACCAAGAAACTTTTCATTGCTGACCTGCAGCGCATTATCACCAACTGTCGCGAGTACAACCCTCCAGACAGCGAGTACTGCAAATGTGCCAACACACTGGAGAAGTTCTTCTACTTCAAGTTGAAGGATGGCGGCCTGATTGAGAAATGATATAGGCTATGGTGATAGACTTTAATAGACTTATTAACAGAGGGACAAGTGGCATTCGTGGTAACACGCAAACATTGAACAACTGTGTGTGTGTGTGTGTGTGTGTGTGTTTGTGTGTGAGTGAGAGAGAGATTAGAGATAGCAATTTTTGGCCCTGTAAGGAAATTATGGTTAAGATTTTGGACAATGCTAAGGGGCCAGTCATTTATAACGGTGTGTCATTCACCTTTTCCAGTACTCACAGTTGCATTAATATAATACCTTTTGCATTCAGTGTACCAAAGTTTTAGGTCCCAGTGAAAATCACATCATCCTTTAAAATTTTCAGCCATGTTAATATTATAGTGCGACCAACTCAATTCTGTCACATGTAATGTTTTTGTTAGTCCAGTCTCCTGACCCTAACTCATCACAGACTGATGTGAATATTCTTTCTGAGTTCTCTCACTAGAGACCATGGGACCTTAGCCACCGTTGCCTTCCGTTACTGAAATACACTTGAACATGCCAATCAGCTTTGAAGGATTTAAAAACGATGTTGTTTGAGCGGGAGAGTCCTTTTTTTCTTTTCTTTTTTACTTTAAACTTCACATTCAATACAAGACAGGCAGTAGTTTGACTTTTCAGTAGTTTAGGACAGTACCAGGCTGATTGTTGGAGTGGGCATCAAAGATTTTCAATTGTCGTGAGTCGTGTGCGAAACAAAATTGTTACCTATGAGATTGGGAACTCAATTTGACATTTTGACAGCTTAATAGATGTGGAGTCATTCGCTGCTTGTCTTTATTCTGGACCAGTTACAATGCTGCCATGCAGTATCTTTGCTTTCGATGATGTTCACAGGTGACAGTTGGTGACATTGTTCTGTTGTGTTTAGTCCATGTCAGTCATTTCCGCTTGTTGGCTTGCCAGCCCTGTTTTAACTTGTGGAAAACTGGCCAAGTGTCAATCTAATGGCTCTAGTTCTGTTGGATACATGCTGTATAACACAATAGGTTCAATATTGTTCTATTTATTCCATACCCAAGTCACGACCTATAGTGGTTCTCGTTGCATGACACTATAGGAAGGAATCCTATTCATAAAATAACAATGCAAAACACACTAAATCAAACTTCCACTGTTGGCACAACAGTGACTCCTTGTATGATGGTCAGTGTGCGATTGGTTGCTAAGTGTAACTGCAATGCCCTTAACTCCAGTCTTACAGTAGTTTAATTTCTGGAAGCAGTTGATTGGTGGTTGAGCCTGCTAGTTACGCAAGTGTTCCTGGACCATTGAGTTGTCTGTGTGTGTGTGTGTTCCTTTTCTTTTTTTATGACTAGCTTTGAAGTGATGTCAGCGTTACATTATTAAGGGTTGTCCCTTACATAATGTCTCCCTTAATCTACCTATGCTGCATTTCAAATTCTCTTGTAAGGACTATCTTGAGTGAAACTTTCAATTATAGGTCTGCTACTGTCTCGAATTATAGTATATTGCAATTTACTGTAACGGTAACACTGTTCATTACAATAAATCTTTTTTTTTTTTTACCAATCGTTTTCATTCTAGTTGAAATATTTACCATACAATTATCAAGATGCATATATCCATCTAGTGTTGCCTATGGGTAAATACGCAAAAATGCAGTACAGAACACTTTGCAAGTTTTACAGTAAATCTAGTAGTGCTGCACGATTCTTGTGTGCTCAAATGTGAAGAATTGAGATGATTCTCACACGATTCAGATATATATTTTTTTCCATGAAAATATTGTCTTATTGTAATTGCTGAACATGATTACATTTAAAATGTGGCACCTGGAGCCAACTACTGTGGCTTTAAACTGAACATCTTGAAGTATCTCTTGTAGCAAAAACGTACAGGTAACTAAAATGAATCGAACAGGTCCTCGATCATTTTTTCCATTCATTGTGCAGCAGTAAAATAAAGTTGGTTTATTCATTGAGGATAAGTCTGTTGTGGTATTCCCAGCATCAGTGCCTCCACTCCCTCCAGCAAGCTGTAGGTTTCGTTTTCTCAGTTTAAGGATGGGGCCCCTTTAGGGCACTGCAGAGGCTAACTGAAAAGCATGACGTAATGCCCGTTTGTTCCTGCTAAGCCACAGAAACTACCAACCAATCATAACATAAGTTGAAACCACAAGAGCAATTGACCAGACGTGTATTCTTAAAGATTTGCGATAGTTGGCTGTAGTTATTTTCAGTTATGTCTGCAAAACGGGTTCACTCTGTCGTTGGATAATGCTATTGTCCCTCCAGAGCCTCCCTTAGTTAGTGGGACCATTTCTCTGGCAGAGAGCAAAGGTTTCCTTTCGTTTTCCTTTCTTAGTGTGAGACAGCTGATCAAAACAAGTTCAAAGCCCCACAGCCTGCATTTCCCAAAACAGTGACAAGCCGTTTCAGCTGATTCTTAACCGCTCTCTATCGGACCAGTCGGGTGAGTTGAAAAGAGCTGATGATTATTCTAAGGCTCTATTCTAAATGATAGTTAAGGAATGGTAACCCTTTTGGGTCTATTATAATCACATTTATAATGCCTTAGGTTAGGCTATACTGTACTTATAAAGCATACCACTCGTTATAAATGGTTATGTATATAATGCAATATTGGCCTGACCTTTAATTAAAGTATTGTTAATTATAGTGCTGTTCCACTGAGTTTATAATGAATTATCAGCACTTATAAATGATGTTATAAGTTATACTTCATAAACCTTGTTATAAGTTGATATGCTTAATTATTAACATTTATTATAACTTATAATTCCTTATGTGCATTATAATGTATTATGTGGTTGTAACACTTGACCGTCTAACCTTAATACTGTATACTGTATATACAGTCTCCAGCCAGTTCTGTATGGTCATTTTTAGAGCATTGAAATATTTCAGGACCTGGAAGGGTCCATCCTGATGGACACTTATATTCATGTAAATCTTGAGTGTTTTCGGTCTAAGACAGGGTTGAAGTTAAGGATGTCAGACTTAAGTCTCCGTGCATACCAGGAGGAAGTGGTACAACGTGCTCTACAGGGTGAGAACACCATCATTTGGCTGCCCACCGGCGGTGGAAAGACACGCGCTGCCGTCTACGTAAGCAAGAGACACCTGGAGAGTCAGACCACCCGCAAGGCCAAAGTGGTGGTACTGGTCAACAAGGTAGAGATATAGACAAAATACCTGGCATAGCACAACTGCTGCCATGACTTTAGTTGTTTCACACCACCTCTGCCTTTTATATTATGACAAATGTACTGTAGTTGAGTGTTGCGAGTTTGGCACAGATGCCAACCAGCTGCGGACATGTCTTCTAGGTTCATCTGGTGGAGCAACATTACAAAAACGAGTTCCAGCCTCACCTGGGTGGGGAGTATAAGGTGGTTCTTGTCAGTGGGGAATGTGACGAGAAGGACTTCTTTGGCAATGTGGTGAAAGACTCCGACTTGGTCATCTGCACGGCCCAAATATTAGAGAACGCCTTAAACAACAAAGAGGACAGCAAACATGTTGAGCTCTCAGGTTAGAACCACATTTGTGCATCTAGACAAGTCATTATTCTCTCTTCCCACTCTGCTTCCCATTCATATAGGCTACACTGTAAAATTGTGAGTGTTCATTTAGACATTTGCACACGATCGATCGATAAATGAACACAGGATTTGACTGTGTTCTGAGACGTCCCTACTTCTACTCAATCATGCTGTACCGAGTACCCATTCCTTATGTGTGTGTCTGTGTTCACAGAGATCACTTTGCTAATAATTGATGAGTGTCACCACACCCACAAGGAGGGTGTCTACAACAAAATAATGAGGCACTACATAGAGAAGAAGCTAAGAAAGGAAGGGCCTTTGCCACAAATCCTGGGCCTCACTGCGTCTCCTGGGACGGGGGGTGGAAAGTCCCTGCAAAAGGCTGTGGACCATGTACTGCAGGTCAGTGTGTTTGCATCTGTGGAATTCCTAATGACAACTTGAACCACAACCGTGGTGGTGGTGACGGCAATGTAAAGCCACATGTCATCGCTTTTCCAGTTGAAAATATGGCTTTTTTCTCTCTCTCTCCCATATCACCTTCAGATTTGTGCCAACTTGGACTCTGCCATTGTTTCATCTAAAATCTATGCCCCTGAGCTGAAGAAGAAAGTACCCAGACCCATCAAAAAGTTTGACATTGTGGACCCAAGACCCAAGGTGAGACATGTTTGTTGCAAGTATAATGTTAATATTGAGAAATGTGACACTGAGCCTCATTTATACCTTGTGGCTGCCTGTGCCAGCTTTGCAGCACACAACTGATGGTGTCAGTGGTGGACATTAACTAAGTATACTTACTTGCTGTGCATTTTTGGAGATTTGTTTTTGTGCATGGTCATGACTTTCACTCCGCTACATTTCTACGAAGGGTCTCTTGAGACCCAAACGTATTAACTATAGTGAATATGAATTAACCACTTGAACCCTATTTCAAAATAATATTGTGAAAACAGATTAATTTGAATACTTGAGTATTTACTTGAGTGTAGTCTACCACTGAGGGTGGCCAGTAGAGCAGCCGGATGGGAACCGCGAGGTTCCCAGTTCGGTGTGTGTGTGTGTGTGTGTGTGAATGTAATGCACAATCTATGTAAAGCGATTTGGATAAAAGTGGTATATAAATGCACCATTTACCATTTGCTGACAATTGTTTATCTTCACAGGATCCGTTTGGAGATCACCTGAAGTGGATGATGAGACAGATCCATGAAATCCTGACGTTACCGCCAGACTTTACCCTCAGGGAAATCGGCACTCAGGAGTATGAGGCAGATGTGGTGATTCTAGAGAAGAAGGGTCCGTTGTTCATTCCCTCAAAAATCATTGAGACTTCAGCAGTCATATTGATTGATTAAATGTATTTGGTGATAAAAAAGAAAGGGCACATTCAGCACGTATACACATGCAGCAGACTGCCAGACACAGTATCACTGAGGATATTAAAAACACTATTTTTGGCTAGACATTTCAAATCAATTTGTGCTTTATTATACACTAAAATAAAACAATAACTTCACTGTGTTGGATTATCTATCTCAAGCATGTTTCAAGGCTCTGCAAGTCATGTTTCATGTTATACTGAAAATAATTAAATCAATTATTTTAATAACTGAAAAAAGAACGCAAAACTCACGGTGCGTTGTGAGCTTGAAGAGTGGCTATTTTTGACAACACTATTGTATGATGAAGTATGAAATGGGTTTAGGCTTATGTGGTTGAGGCTGCTTGAAAAATATAAAATAAATGTAGAGGGAGCCAATGAGTCCATGTGTTTGAAAAATAACAAATGTTCACAGTCAGACACTCATTTTCATGTTTTATCTTTTCGGTGTTAGGTGTACATGACAGCAGCAGACTGCTTGCACAGTGTGCACTCCACCTTAGGCAGTACAATGATGCTCTGCTCATCAATGACACTTTACGAATGAGCGATGCCTATCGCTCCCTGGAGGCTTTCTACAGTACCAAGGATGCCACAGCCATTGACGGAACAGACTTCTTCCTGCTGGGACTTTTCCAAGGTGAGAACACTAAAGTTAACTAAATGGAAAAAGCGGCACTCCAAAATTAAAAATGCAAGACTGGCTCAGATGCAAAGTTTATTTGAGAACGCTGACACGTTTCGGCAGGAGCCTTCTTCAGAGCAGACTAGAAAGTGATACTGGGGATGTAGGTCCCTCTTTTAAAGCCAACATTTGATCATCCCCACCTGTGTAGGGGGGAGGTCCTTACTTAACAATTATCAATTACAACAGCATTTCAGTTAAAATTGAAATACCAGTTCACAATATAATCAGTACAAAATCACAGATCATGTAAAGGTCACAGTAATTTTCTTTTTTATACAATGCAAAACATGGCTCTAACTCCCATCTTCGCAGAATTAGACTCTTCACCAAAAGAACACTGAAGTGTTCTTTGATCGTCCATCTGTCTGTTCATACCTGTGATTAATGGTAATCACAGTTTTTGCCATTCCCTTCATTCAGAAAACCAGACTGAGCTGAGGATGCTGGCGAGAGATGCTTGCTTCGAAAACCCCAAGATGGACCAACTCCAGAGAACTCTACTGGAACAGTTTGGGCCCTTGGAGAAATCCAGGGGTATCATCTTCTGCAAAACACGTACAAGTACAATTTGCCTGAATGACTGGGTCCACAAAAACCCAACCTTAAGGGAAGCTGGCATCAAGGCAGCCATCCTGACTGGTGCAGGTAATGGCATCAGTTACATGACTCAGGTATGTTTCAGGTTAATGTTCATCCTTAATGTTCAATTATCGCAATTCTTAAATTACAGTTTGACCTCTGTATCATGTAATAAACACCCATAGAGAGGTCAAACTGTAATTTAAGAATATATTGTGTATTCAAGTTCAGCTCAATGCACACCCCACTCTCTTGGTGCTGAACCAAACTGTAAGGACAGTAAAATAAATTAATTTATGAAAAAGACTCAAAACCCACATTTTTACTGCTCCAAACTTTATCATTCACTGTTTCGATCCAAAGTTCAGCACAGTACACTGAATGCTAAAGTTTGTAGCAGTAAAAAAAGTGATTTGCTATCCTTTTCTCTAAATGTTTGTTGTGTAGTGTTAGTAAGCTGATGGATTTCTGTCTTTGTGTTATATGGATGCAGAATGAGCAAAGAGACACAATCCGCAATTTCCGAGACGGTGCTCTCAACCTCCTGATTTCCACCAGTGTGGCCGAAGAAGGCCTCGATATCCCAGAATGCAACCTGGTGGTGCGCTATGGGCTGCTTACAAATGAGATTGCCCAGCAGCAGGCCAGTGGGCGTGCCCGGGCTCCCGACAGTGTCTATTCAGTGGTCGCCCAGGCAGGGGGACGTGAGGTGCGAAGGGAACACACTAATGAGTTCTTGGAGGAGTTGACTGGCAAAGCCATCGGTGTGGTCCAAAGCATGGATCCCAGAGAGTTCCGCAGTAAGGTGAGATTGCACTGCATGGCTTCATCCCAGGGCTGGGCAATACAGTATATCGTTATTATATTGATATGGTGATATGAGACTAGATATCGTGTGGGATTTTGGTAATATCAAGTGTTGTCTTTTTCGGATTTAATCACTTGAGCTTTATTATGCATGTCACATGGTGAGGCATTGGTGATATTGTTGACATTCTTTAATGAATAAAATGTGGTATTTATTGTCACAACTCACAATACATTTGATTTTGCCCATATCATCCAGTCCTACTAAAGCGCTGTTCCTGGTTCACTGTTTTGAAGTTCTGCTACCATACTGCTCTTCTGTTTCTGCAGATAACTGAGCTTCACGTTGAGGCTGTGATAAGTAGCCGCCTGGCAGAAACCCTGAAGGGAAAGAAGAAGAGCCGCTACAGCGCTGCCAACATTCAGCTCCTGTGCAGAAATTGTTTTGTGCCTGTTGCCTATGGAAATGACATTAGACTTGTTGAAAATGTGCACTATGTCAACATCAATCCTAACTTCGAGTAAGTTGAGCTCCTATAGCGATCCAAATCAGAAAGATATCCAGAGCCTTTAAAAACAGAACCTTCTAATATGTTGTATTTGTTTGCAGGAAGTACTATAAGGCTGGTGGGCAGGTGGTCATAGACAGGAGTTTTGAAGACTGGGAACCTGGGCGTGTGATCAGCTGTAGTAATGGAAACTGCAACAAGGTACATGGATCAGCCACAATTACAAATGTCACTTGACAACTTTTTTTTACAGTGGTTAAAAGTTCATAGTTTGGGCGACCCGTTTGTTTTACCCTCTTCAGGACCCTACGGACCAGGCCGAATTTGTCACATATTTGTCGGGCTTCAGGCTGGGCTGTCACTAATCAGCCTCATACCAAAGGCATAGTAGTGCATTCCAAATTAATATGTTAAATCCAATCAATAACTGCCCAGTGGGACAGTCACTTTTTTACACACAACATAGCCATACCTACATCATATCACTCGGATAATACATTATTTAAACCTTAGTATATAAAGCAAAACAAATCTTCCATGCGCATTAGATTAGATTAGTCCGGGAATCAACCAGCCTGGACTGTTCGACTGACGGTCACATTCCTGCCTGTTCCTCCTGCTCCTGCTGTATTTCTCATATATGAGCTGTTTGACATGTATTCTAGTCCACATCGTGCACAACATACAGCACAATGGTATAATTAAAGACCAACCCAATTTGTTGCTTCAGTAGCTTTGATCACTGTTATTCAGAATGATATAATGCAATTCAGTATCTCTGCAGTTTAATCAAGTTTCACTGTCAAACCGTTCAAGGCATGCAGGCGCTTTATGTTTAGTCTGCTCTAAAACATCCCTTTGAAGTCTGCGACATGGCACTAATATTATAACTATGCATGGCCCAGACAGCGTAATCATGGTTTTGATCTCATAGAGACGGTCCGTCCAATTACAACAGAAAGGCAGTCAACACTTCCGACGGTAACTGCTGCGTGTAGAATGAATAGAACAGAGTGGGCCTGGGGGCAGAGTAAACGCATCATGTGGCTTTGCAGGGGATCAGATCTACAAACCCTTAACATGTTGCACTGCAATGCATTGTGTTTATCTTAAAATATATTTAAAAACACACACCACATAGAGTCATAGGGCTGTATTTTGCGTGTCTTAAGTACCAGGTCTTATTCCCTAACTTGAGTAAACTAAAGACCTGGAGGCGTGGTCAATGCTCTTTGGCCACTCAGAATAGCCAAATGGCATTGATCACACCTCCAGGTCTTTAGTTTACTCAAGTTAGGGAATAAGACGTGGTACTTAAGACACGCAAAATACAGCCCTATGACTCTATGATTGATTCCAAGATGGCCAGAATATTTGCTGCGTGTCACTACCCCTACTCTATCTCTGTTTCCTGTGTCTACACTGTACAGTACAGAGAAAAGCCCATGCATATATATTTTTAAAGAAAGTTGATGGTTGTGATACTGTAAGATTCTTTTAGATAATCAGGACCTCGTTGTTTGTATCTGTGCTTCCACAGGAATGGGGATTTGAGATGAAGTACAAGAAGGCTGCAATATTGCCCAATATGTCCATCAAAAACTTTGCCCTGGAGACACCAGAGGGTAGGATCACAGCCAAGAAATGGAAAGATGTCCCGTTCACTGTGGATGAGTTTATTTTCAGTGAGTACGGCAAAGACAAGTTCCCAGGTCTGTTTGACGACAGTGTCTAGGGCAGTGGTTCTCAAACGTTTTCATTTAAAGCACTCCCATAATTAGTACCATAACCCAACCTGTAAGGGTCCATTTAAAACTCCCTCAAGGAACCACTTTGAGAAACACTGGTATCTCATGTAGCCTCATGTATGCCTAAAAAACACTTTGGGTCAACTGCTGTTGTTTTTAAATGTGACTTTACTAAAGAAGAAAACAAAAATATCCTTTATATTGTAGTGCCAAGTCAGTCATTCAAGTTAGATTCATGGCCTTATCTTGGGCACGCCTTACTAAAGTTCTTTGCCATATTTTACTATAATTGAAAAACATTTAAAAATAGTTCAACTAACCGAACGGCAATTTGAACTATTTTAAAATGGTTTAGGGATAAGGGGGTAATTGGTGGCGCAAGACAAAGCACAAAGTGTTTTTATTACCATATACATTTGCGCATACCCTATGTTGAGGACTAATTAACTGTTGTCGTAATTGTTCTAAAATAAGTACATTTAATGCATATACTGTATACTGGGTTTTATACAGGGTATAAGTTTGAAAAATTACATTGAGGTGCATATTAATGAAATCAATCGCACATCCATGTTGCTTGACAAAACCGATGGATTTTCCTGTGAGAAAACCTTTGGTTTGGTTACTTGTACCAACAAGTATACATAATAACAGGCTTTATCCTTTTGCACCACCATTTGTGCGTACGTCATTTGCATCGAGAATTGCGTGGTGGTGAACACATTCCCAGGTCAAGTAATTATTTTTAATTTATCCCAATTTTAAGCCATTTTGAATGTATGTAGCACTTATACTGCACGTGAGTGAGATATATGAAAGTATTTTTTATTGCTGTCATTTCCCCAAATGTTTTACCTATACTTAGAAATTCCTATAGTATTTTCTTTCTTTTTTATGATTTATTTTTAGGCTTTTTATGCCTTTATTGATAGTAGGTACTGTAGACGGAACACAGTGACGCGCTGTCAGGCTACATTGAGCCTATAGGTGCCCGGACCGCTACGTCAGTGGCTTGGGCCTTTTTTAATCTGTTGAGTTTTCTTTTGTTGTGGTAAATGCTATCACTTATGTGTGCTGCCTGTGATTTAAAGGCAGACTGAAACCCATTGCACTTCAATCAGGGCTAGAATTAGCATGACACATTTCATTTGTTTATGCTCGAGGGCCTTTCTCCATCTCTGCAGGCTTTCATTTTTGCTCCATAAGATAAGCACAGAAACAGCATTGTAAATTCAACCTTCCATCTCTAATAGTATTTTGGGCATGTCATTATACTATATCAATTCGAACCCTGATTCCCCGTTACCCATGGTCACCATGGTTAGCAGCACGTAGCGTAATATCGAAAGTTGATAGGGCAGATACTCAAATGACACGTTGCCGCCAAGGAGGGCGGGCGACATGCCCGAGTTTATTTAGAGTCACCAAAGCAATAACTTGTAGATCCATTACTTTTGGGCGACATTTCATACGACAAAGTATAAAATTAGGCTTAAATGTTTACAGTCGGTATACATCATCAGCAGTGTTCCAATAATGATTCGCATTAACTTTTCCATTACATAATGAATCTGAGAGAGACAGAATAGCAGAGCAGTTAAATGTTATTTATTGCATTCTTTGTGGGTTTTTTTTTTACATTGGAGCAAATATTATTATATAAAACTACAGATGAATAAATTTCACAATTGGGTTATTGGTTGTTTTTAAATGTTCTCTTTTTTAATGTTTTAATATTTGTGAGTTTACATTTAGCTCATCAAATATAATTTCATTTCTAATTATTCTTGCCAATTTTCTGATGTCTGTTAAAAAAGTTAAATATCACACCCATGTGAACTGAGCGGTGCAACTATAATTCTATTGTGATAGTTACTGTAATGTACTGTACGCAAGTCAATCTTAGCCAACAGGATGGAATTAGAAAAAATCTGAGAGCTTTTGAAAGTTTGAAATGAAAATGACCATAGAGATTACCGGTATGTGTACCAATGTGAAGGAGGAGAATTATTTCTTTAAAGGCCTACTGGAGGCGCTAACGGGCCAATGTGAGAAAATTGGTTTTACTCTGCCTCCAAGGAGTGTGTGTGTGTGTGTGTGTGCGCAAAGTTTTAATGGGGACCGTACAAACGGTGCCGGACAGGGGCGAAAACATAGTCCCGGCTAACGTAGTCCTTGGCCTGGCGGAGACAATAAGTCGTTTTTAGTCCTTTATTTACCCAGGGTAGTAGCTTTGCTCATTTTCAGCATCGGCTTGCGCACCAACACACAGAGATAGACAGTAGGCTAAAACCTGCACAGTCTGATGCATGTATTAAAACCTGGGAGCTGACCAGTTCAACCACAGTCTGATGCATGTATTAAAACATGGGAGCTGACCAGCACAACCACAGTCTGATACATGTATTAAAACCTGGAAGCTGACCAGTACAACCACAGTCTGATACATGTAATACAACCTGGGAGCTGACCAGTACAACCACAGTCTGATGCATGTAATACAACCTGGGAGCTGACCAGTTCAACCACTGTCTTATACATAGCGGTATATTACAACCTGGGAGCTGACCAGTACAACCACAGTCTGATGCATGTAATACAACCTGGGAGCTGACCAGTTCAACCACTGTCTTATACATAGCGGTATATTACAACCTGGGAGCTGACCAGTTCAACCACTGTCTTATACATAGCGGTATATTACAACCTGGGAGCTGACCAGTTCAACCACAGTCTCACTGACTGAGCAGCCTCCTCCACTGGAGCAGTTGACAGGATGTGGTCAAAAGTGATATTTTGTTTTGCTTGACCTTAGATACTACACCACTAGATGGCACCGTTGGTTCTGCTACCGGTATATAGCTTACTACAGGGGTGGGCAACTTTGATGATGGAGAGGGCCACAATATTTCCACACTCACTCCAGACGGCCACAACATTGCATATTAGTTTCTGTAGCAAAGATAGCCGATCTACAAGCTCCAAACGTGTCACAGTGTGACGTGTTTTGAGCTTGTAGATCGTCTATATTTGCTAAATCCTGAATAATTTTGTGCTGTTTTTGAATTGGAATCAGTGTTGATTTTGACAGCAAATTTTGATTCATAGTCTCTTTCATAGTCTTACATTTAGTTTTAGCCTCATTTTAGGCACCTGAATGTTTTAGTGTTAGTCTAGTTTGAGTCGACTAAATAGCATAACATTTTAGTCGACTAAATCTACAGTTGATTTAGTCGACTAAATGAGTGGGCCTTGATGCCGTAAGGGCTGATTTTACACTTGCTGAAAATAGCAGATCTACAAGCTCACAACACGTCACTACGTGAGCTTGTAGATCTGCTATTTTCAGCATGCAACCAATTGTAAAATTACTTCTACTGGATCTTTCTGGATAACATTTTAGTCTAGTTTTTATTTGTTGACAAAATTGTCAATATATTTAGTCTTAGTTTTAGTCATCGTAGCTTAGTTTTCTTTTTGTTTCCATTTAGTTTTCGTCTGCAAAAAGAGGTAGTCGAAAAGAGGTTCGTCTTAGTTTTAGTCGACGAAATCAACACTAATTGGAATCCTGAAAAGTAACCTTTTCATTTAATTTCAAATGCATTTAGTTATAGTTATGTATAACCTTATGAACTAATATATACTGATATTAAAGAAGACAATAACATTTTAATACTAGTAATTAGCTCAATAATATATCAGTATTCTGATATTAACCTGTGGGCCGCATTAAGTGATGTTGGCCCCCGGGCCGCCAGTTGCCCATGTGTGGCTTACTATATCCAATAATAGATGTATTATTTATTTATTTATTATCTCTGTGCACACACCTAGGGGATTTTACTTAATCATATATAATGTGCCCTCTTGTATGATTCTTCCTCTGCTTATCTGCTCTGCTATATGGATAAGGTCACAGTCCTTACTCTGTCTATAATTAAATAGTAGCCTACTAGATTGAGGGACAAGCTGCTGCTAATATTGTGGTATCAGAATGGAGACCATGCAATGCAATTACAGTAGCCTAGCTATACTACTACATTAAGAATTAGGCATTAAGAATTAGCCTTCATAAATGTTTTGTGGCCACTGAAACCAACATTTGTTACGAATTCATTATTTTGTATCAACATAAAACATAAAAAATGCATTTGTAGTAAATGTTGCAAAACAATTATGTATGCATAATATATTAATAATTAATCTACATTAAATAAAATATACTGCCTAACTTTTCTAGAACCTATAGGCCTACTACGCACCACACAATAAACATATGCAATCCCCAAAGGATAGATTTAGACGACTAATTACAGTCAGAACACAAGGTCTTGGCTCTGCTCATACGGTTTACAGTTACATTTTTGCTGGTGTTTTTTCCATACATGAATCAAGCTGAATATAGTTTTGCTACTACAGCTATAATGAGCACGAGTCATGAAATAGCAGCAACTGGCATAGAAACCATTCATTTCAAGTTGGGCAATGTTGGCTGTGTACGCTGGCTGCAGACAGCAGTGTACAACCAAGTATAAATCAGGCTTTAGGTGTTTTAGGCTAAAGCCTTTTTTTCTTTTTTTTTACCAATCTTTCAAATCTATAATAGGTCTTCTGTGTTTAATTGTCCCTCGATGATCATAGTTGTCATAGGTATGTTTCACTGTGAGTTAATCTTTTTTTAAGCCTTTCAAATGTAGCAGAGAGCTGAGACAGAATGGCTGTATTCTGGTGTCACGCTTTTGTGCAGATTCAGAGAGCGACAGAGAGATGGAGGCCATGCAGTGTGTGATTTACTGTGATCAGGCTCTATAATCACAGCTGATTACTTCCTTTTAGTTTGTAGCTGAACACTCTGTGCATGCTAATTGTAATTAGCTCTGTGCTAATTAAAGCTGCCTGGAGTAGTTTAGCAACCACTCTGTGTGAGACTTGAATATGATGTATGTGTTGACGTGATGTGTCCGTATGGGCACACTGTGTGCGTGTGTGAGTGCACACGCATGTGTGCATAATGTGCAGATCTGTGTTGCGGCATAGCACACATCTGTTTGTGTTTCTGCAAGGCTGAATATGTGTGCTAACCGTTTAAGCAAGTTGAACACCAGGCCTCACATTCTGTATAGGATATTGTTTTGTTGAATAGTATTGTTTAATTGTTTTATTTTTATTTTATTCACTTAACCGTGTGTCCGTGTCCTATCTCAGTCTAACAGGAGAACTGTACCCACCTCAAGGGAAACCACTTAAACACTTGTGTACACAAACAAACACACACACACACACACACACACACACACACACACACACACACACACACACAACACACATGTTATAATCTGATCACCCATGGCTGTGTACTTGAATACACAATGTACTAGATATGTAATGTGTACTGCCTGAACTGTAGCATACTTTATAGTTAGCTACTGGAGACATCTCAGACAGCAAGGTCAGCTTGCTGCAGTTAGTGGTTGTTATGTCTCAAGTGTTGTTGTCACGTCATTAGGACCCAGCTCTATATATTTCCTGTGTGTGTAATAAACTTTGTGGACCTTTAGCGTGATACTGTCTCGTGTCCCGCTATTTGTTCTCCCGGGCCCGCCACCGCAGTCGTCGTACCAAAGGAATAATTCAACTGGATTGTCACACACCACCCAGCCTGCACACACACACTACCGGTCTGCCAGAACCAGACGAGGGTCCAATTAGAGTTTACAACAACACACACACACTTTTGTTCATGATTTTATTATTATTATTATTTATAAGTTTGCTTGGGAGAAATGTGTTGCTCCATGTACTGCATATGTCCTGATGAAGATCGGATTGATCGAAATGTTGACATAATAAAATACAGCAGAGCTTTTTCAGTATTTGACTCTACTTCCTGCCAAAGATACTGGCCAGAATTGTGCAGCCGAAGAGTGGTTCTGTGGGGCTTCTTTGTGGATTACTGCCAGCTGAATGTGGTGGCCCACGGAGACAGTAAGCTGCCTTACATCGATGATGCCATCACCATCACCGGGTTCCAGCTAGTTAAACATGTTGGACCTCCATAGCGGGTTATAAGTTAATTAGGCCCAAGGTTTGGCCCCAAACCATCTTTCTATCATCAGTTTTGAGTCAACGCCCCTGCCACTTCCATGTGATGGGGGAATTGATGTTGTTTTATGTTACCATTTATTGTTTTCGTGATTAACACCTTAGCAATATAGGGATGTTTATGGCAGGCACAGGTATTTGTATTGGATAGACACAGTTTATGATAGTGTTTACCAATTGTTTCTATCAAAAGTTGTGATGACTACTTCTTCGCCGCAGAAACCCACCGGTTATTACAGTGTCTCTGTACATGGAACTGAAATGATAGTGGTTAGAGAGCAAACTGGGGAGTGGGTATAGGACTGCATATAACATTGCAAGATGGAATTATTGGCCGCAGGCTGCAAGTTACCCCCGTGACAACAGTGACAGACCAGTCTCGCACAACACAGCGTGCACAGTCTCATTTGGTCTGCAGATTCACTTGCGCAACCTGTGTTCACATTATTCTCTCACTGGGACTCAAACACAGGAACACGCTCTCTATCTCTCTCATTCGCATGCGCACGCACGCGCACACAACCCAATACCTTATACAATTTGTGTGTACGGTGTGTCGGTCATTGGGACATACTGTATGTGCCTCAGGGAATAGGCCTACTTGTCAGCCAGCTGCCCATGCTGTCTGAGCACAGTGCCGTGCATGTTCTCTGGCCAGTAAACTGGCTCAGGCCAGTCTTCCGGCAGACAGAAGCAGGTCATGGCACTTGTACGTCTTTGTCTTTACAGCAGCCGCAGTGGATCGAGTTACCATCAGTGACAAGACAGCTGATGACATTACCATTGTCGTGCATCTAGTTCAAAGTGATTTTGCCATGGCAAGGTCGTACAGTTTGCTGTGGCACTTCATAGGCGTAGGAGGGGACTGATGAGGGTGTCTTTGATATCTTTCCTAACACAACGGCGTGACCTCAATCAGTAGACTGTATCCCAAGAAAAATACAATAAAATATGCCGATTTGTAATGTTGCTAACCTGTGTCTGTTATCAGACATCTCCAAGCACAGAACACAGACAATTCTGAAGGTTACAGGCCATTTCCTTAAAATAAACCCCAAACTAAAACAATCTGAATAGAAACACATTTTTGCTCATGCCATGATTATTTTCAGGGTACTATAAAAGTGATTATAGTCCAGCTTTGTTCTCTGAAGTCTTATTTT
Organism: Protomyctophum bolini; assembly: GCF_963924005.1. NCBI lineage: Eukaryota > Metazoa > Chordata > Actinopteri > Myctophiformes > Myctophidae > Protomyctophum > Protomyctophum bolini. The sequence goes on from NC_137872.1 coordinate 28,684,133, forward strand.
ATTGACTATGTAGTTCTGTGAAGCAAACTGCAATGGTATGTGGAGCTAGAGTCAAGCGCTAACCAGCCTATTTCATGCTCTATAATGGAGCAGATGAAAGGGGAGCATGTCTGTCAGTGTCAGCTTTTTTCCTCTGCCACTTTGCATTTGTCTGCCACTTGATTTCTAGTCCCTTTCCTCTGCCACCGTTTGGACTGAGCACTTTTGATTAGAGTTGTGTCGTTAATGTGAGAAACAGATTAACTCAGTTGAAGTAATCAGATATTTGAAGTTAACTTTACTGGTTGATTTCACAGTAATGCAAATGTATAGGCTTTCACCCAACAAAGCTAAAGCAAACCTGAATATAAATCCAATTAAAGCTGCGTCTGTGTTATATAGACCAATCGGAATTGGGAGCAGTGCTAAGTAACTACTGAAGGACCAGTGAGGTGACAAACTGTTCAATGGTTATGGCGAATGATAGAAACTATAACATATTGACCAATCAGAAGAAGCGGAGTGTCTAATTTCCACCAGTGAAGGACAAGGACTCTGAACCAAGTCCAATGACACCACCCATAAGTCTGTATGACAATCTGTTGAAACTTACTTACTTATACTTATTCCTGTAGGCTCCTAGGTGGAGCATAGGGCCGCAATCACACCCCGCCATCGGACTCGGTTTTGAGCAGTTTTCTTCAGCTGGGCCCACGATAATCCAGTCGACTTTGCCTCACTCTCCACTGATCTTCTCCAGGTCTGTTTTGGCCTCCCCACTTTTCTTTTGCCCTGTGGGTTCCAGTCCAGTGCTTGCCTAGTGATGTTGTCAGTAGGTTTTCGGAGGGTATGTCCAATCCACCCCCACTTTCTCTTCTTCACATCCTGGCTGATGGAGTTTTGGTTGGTTTTCTCCAACAGGCTGGCATTTGATATTTTGTCAGGCCACCTGATGTTCAGAATGCGCCTTAGGCACCTGTTGACAAATGTCTGGAGTTTGTTGGTGGTAGTGTTTGTCACTCTCCATGTCTCTGATCCATAGAGGAGAACTGATTTGACGTTGGTGTTAAATATTCTGATTTTATTATGTAGGGACAGTGCCTTGGAGTTCCAGATGGGTCGTAGCGTGGTGAAAACGTGTCTGTTGAAAGGTTATAGCAAAATACAAGGAGACTTAGAGAAGGAAAGGACATTAGTCACGTGACTGGGCCGCTCCATGACACTTTCATGGGAGCCAAACTACACATGCACTGGACTCAATGAGAGCTCAGTGACCAGCTCATGAACAAACTATTTCTGAATGACTGAGACTGTTAAGTGTAAAGTAATCGCTTCTGGAAAATAACCGAAGACATGATGGTTGACTGATTGGTTGGCACTTTTAATTTCGTTGTACACGTTGCAATGACAAATAAAGATCTATCTATCTAAAGATCTATCTATCTATCTATGAGGTCAAATGTCATGAACAGATTGATTTGTAGGACTGTGTCTTTTATGTGAAAGAACAGTGTTTAGGAACATTACTTACACCTGTGCTGATTACCAATATCCCCCGCAGCTGTTAGAAGCCTGAGCCTCTGTGTGCTAGGTGCTAGTTCTACATGTGAAGTCAAGACCTATTTGAAAGCTCACCCAAGTGTGGCTATTGAGAGTCACCACCAGTATATTACAGTAGCAGAGCGTAATAGTGATTCCTTTGCCTGGTGTACATGGCTACGACTAAAGCAAGTTCATATTTGCGAGGACATTCAGAAATGGTGAATATGGTTAGAGACAACAATGCAGCCATCATCAGTCATTAATACCAATACCAACAGCAAAGCAGCAAAACAAAGCCATCGATCAAGGCTGGCGAGCTGCAGGAGGTTTTGACTGTGCAAGCCTTGAGATGCAGGTCTGCTTAATAGAAGCACTACATTAACTGAGATCTGACAGATCCAATTAGAACGTCCTCCTGCCTTCTGTCCTTAGTCTTGACCTCTAAGGAGCATTCTTCAGACCTGTGGTCATACTACTCCCTTCGTCACGGCATGGCCCTCTGTTTCAGCCTAGCAAGGTATGTTAAAATAGTAATTAGACATCCAGTGACTTTTTATATGTACTTTAGCCCCCGGATATGTTCAAAAGACTACTATATTAGGACTTTTTCCTCAGTGACAAATTTCTGATTCTGAATACTTTTTCATGCCGTCACCACACCCCCACACTTCACATCCTTCACCAGTCTATTCCTGTCCCTGTGTTTTCTCTGTTCTATCCATAAATGTCCAAATGATAGGTTTTGTGTCTGAGGAGAAAGGGGAGTCACGCTTCACAAGACGGCACAGCAGAACATCTGACACTGGCTATGGAAGGGGAAACAAAGCAGTCTCATTTTCTTCACAAAATATATCTCTTTGTCCACATCTGAGGCTCTTCTTCTTTGTACCAATCACTCTCCTACTATCCGCAGTCCTCCCTCTCAATTATTTCTGAGAAAAATGCTGTACTTGTCAGTCTTTTGCTTTTCAATAGCTAATGGTATATCTATCCCCTTCCACCCAACATCAAGCCAATTAATTCGATCAAGTTGTCGAAAGCCATTGTCTGTCACAGCAGAGTAGTAGGGAGTAACCGCAGCCGTGGCACATTTATTGCTCAGAAAGGAACAGTGCTAAGTACAGTAGTACTCCAAGTTAAATTAGCCTGGTTGTTTGCCTGTGAGTGTGCGTTTAGCTCAGTGGTTTTCAACCATATTCATATCAAGGTCCATTATTTATTTTGGCATTTGAGCCATGGACCATGGGATAGTTAAGATATTTTTTTAACTTAAGCTGTATGAAATACTTGCCATTAATATAGTGGTTGCAACTGTATTAATTGATTGCCCGAGTCCCGTGGTGGGAGTTCTGCTCTGGTTTTGGTGAAATATTAAGTAGTTCCATTTTGTGGGGGGCACAGGGGGCCACGCATTTGTATTGTTGACCTATTTCTAAAATATTAGTGCAACTTTCGCGCAGAACTCCCACCACGGGACTCGGGCAATCAATGAATACAGTTGCAACCACTATATTAATGGCAAGTATTTCATACAGCTTAAGTTTAAATAAATCTGAACTAAGTTCAGGAGGAACCTTTTATTTGATTTCTTTAATGTTTTTATTATTCAAATGTTCTGCCTGTGTGTATTGCAGTCCCAGTCACTCTGTACTGTATACTGTTGGTCTGGGGAGAGAGTAATCAACCATGTGCTTCCTTTGATAGACATAGATGGAGTCAACTGTCCTTTCTTTTCACCTTCCCTTCTTCAGTGAGCAGACAACTGACCCACCAGGAGGGGGCGCTAGAGCCGCAACAAGGATACAATCCCCTGACGGCTTCCCTATGAACATCACCTGGATTCCCAAGCCAAAGAATGCAGAGTTAGCCCCAGGGATGAACTGGATGAGGTATGTCTTATGGGAAATGGCCACCTATTCATTTATACATTTGCTCACCCATGCAGTGCAGCATACGCTTCAAGCAACCCAGTTGTAGTTCCCTATCGTCTTTGGACCTGGCCCATTCAAGTCATACTGTCCAACATATAGTATTATAATAATAATCATGATTACTAGGAGTTCTTTGTCAGGCATGCCCAAATATGGAGTCTATGCAGACGTCGGAACAGGCCAGCTCCAGATATTAGGGCGGTTCTGGACAACCGTTGGTCCGACCAACTCCGGCTACTGCACCTCCTGTGGGGGTGTGGAACGCGTGTGTCGAATTTGAAGTCGGTGGGGCGAACGGTTCTCGAGTTACGTGGATTACACACAGACTTAGTGCATTTATAGATAGAAGATAGATAATCATATATGATTATTATATGATGATACTATAATAATACTATAATTAAGTTGATTGATTGCAAATTGTATTAACAGTTTGCAGAATGCGGTTACAGTTCAAAGAAAGTACTGACCTGCCAATACAAATCTGCTAGGAGGATAAAGCCAGAAAAATCTAAAAGACTTGCTTACAAGGGGCACGGTGGCACAGTTGGTAGTGCTGTCGCCTCACAGCTAGAAGGTCCTGGGTTCGATTCCCGCTCGGGGCACTGTGGGTGCTGGCGGCGTGTTTCCTCCTCCGCGTCATCAGTGCCCATACCCGAAGGCGGGGTTGGCGAAAGGGCCTTTCTGTGTGGAGTTTGCATGTTCTCCCCGTGTCCCCTAGGGTAGGTACCCTCACAAAAACATGCAGCAATCCTGGTCTCTAAACTGCCTCCCCCTGGCCAGCCGGGGCGCCTGATGGAGGGGAAAGGAACTCCATTTCAAATTCATCAAAACATTTAAAGACATACAAATATACACTTCTATCTCTATGCGAAAAATACATCATATACACGGTTAGAAACGTGTACAGTATTGAAAATAAAATACTTAATCTTTTTTTACTTTCTTGCAGACTTTTGAACGGCACAGATAAAAATGCCAGTGTCCTGCTAGAATAAAAAGGCATCCCAAAGTGACAAATTGATGCTTGACAGAGGCCCCCTGCCAGCCAAAATGCCAATTTGAGTTTATATCAGCTCTTTGCCAGGGCTTGCGCCGCAAGTGTGAAAGCTGAACCATATGTCATAGAAATGCTATTTTCCGCTCTTGCTTCCTCAAGTTCCGACAGCTGCAACCCACAACTTGCGTCGGGGCAATCACACTTTGTATTACTTTCATAGATTGACTTTGGCTGCCTGCTGTAAATGCTTTATTATTTTTGTCATTTTGTACAGACATGGTTGCTGTATGGGAGAATAATTCATTGCGACAGTTAACTATTAAACCTTGCGTTTTTTTGTCACTCAAAATCCCCATACATTTTTGTCACTCAAAATCCCCATACAGTACATGGGGAAAAGCCCCCATATATTGTGCCCATGTCTCATGACATCACTATGACATCTTCAGGGATGATATAGTAAATCAGGGATCATAGTAAATTGCTTTTGCAATTAAGCCCACATATGGTAATCCCTGATGTCATCAATATTAGTATATGGATATATGTCAGAACCTGTTCTGACATTCCATATGTTGATCCTTCCCCATCCATCCTTCCTCTTCGATGTCTCCCTTTTGACTGATACCTGTCCATTTAAACTCTCAAGACACTGCCACCGCGCCACCCTTAGATCTCCATATATGGAGCTGACCTGTTCTGACATTCCATAATATGTTGATCTGACCTCATCAAACCCTGTACACTATTTTGAATTTTCTTCAAAACACACTTTTATTTTGTAAACTACAGTTTTTGTCCGAATCTCACAGAAATCGGTACACTTGATCTCTGGACCTATCCGATTGCGTTCCATTTTCATCCATAGGGGGGGCTGCAAATGCCGTTTGTAACCATTTGTTGCAAAAACATGATTTTTGTGGGATAAATCCCCTATATGGAATTACTTCCATATAATCACAGGGGTGACTTGACATTGTAATTGGCTAGCAAAATTAGTGGGAGGGGCCTTTGTACGACAGTCAGTGTAATGGGGTGTGCCTTCTGGCATAGATTTGAGCACCACTGAGTGCACCTTTGTAGTTTAATTAGTAGGTTATTTTTGTTTTTTTAATTCTCTGATTAGTTGGTGTCCAGCAGACTTATCCGCACATCAATGTTTCAGGGCTATAAATAAAGCCTACAAGAACAGTCCCCTCTGAGATCACTGAGAAGTCAAGGAATTAAACTTTTCAAAATCTTATCAAGACTCATAGTGAAACTCTATTTGAAGCTTTCAGTTCTTTCGGATTATTTTTCTCGATCCTTTGAAATCCATAAGTGTTTCTTTTGTGTGCCAGTGAACACAGAATGATTTCCATATTTATTTCCATGCTGAAAAATTTCAATATTATGAATAGCCCATTTCAGGGGGTTAGTTGGAGAGAAGGATATTAAGTCTATTTCAGCTCATTTTGTTAGCCCCAGAAAGTAAAATGAACATTCTCCTGGAGTACGGCTGGTTCACACAATGACATTTTCATATTTCAATGCCTTGAAAGGAATTTAAACAACAATGACATTATTTGTATTTATTCATGTTAAAATGATATTTAGTTAATAATATACCCCCCCCCCCCCCCCCCCCCACCCCCAAACTATGCAGTGACATCTGTCCAAAGTTTTCCAAAAATGTTCAAGATCGTTTGGAAAGTATCTACAAGCTCACAGCGTGTTGCGTCCCACATCGACATGTTGCGAGTTTGTAGATTGCCCATTTTCTAATAGCCCATGTGTAGCTATAGGGTCAGAATTTCGCCATGGTCACTTGGAGAACCACTGTATGACATTATAATCACAATTTTGAAAGTGAGCTGCTAATTTTCCCAATAAGCCCACCCCCAACAGCACCACCCCGCCACCACCAGTGGCTGCCACAGCAGCAGTGCCAGGTGGTGTGGAGAAGAAGGCAGGAAATGTGACATGCAACCAGTGTTTTGCCATGTCGGCTCATTATAAGCTTCTTTTTCTTTAAAGTTGCTTGTAAAAATTGGTAGTTTTTTTTTTTTTTTTGGTGTACTTTAACAAACCTTTTGGGCTTGCTTCCAAAAAAAATTAATCCATTGGTTCTCAAATATTTCCATGAAAATGTTTTGTGCCAGGGAGCATTTGTGTTGTTCGCGTTGTTACATTTCATTTCAAGAGCTTTTAAAACCAGCAGATCTACAAGCTCACAATGCTTCTCATCGCCCTGGCTGACCTGGCTGCTTATTTCTCTCACAAAATCTGGCAACAGTGATGTGCAACGTGGCAGGTCAAAGCTGGGAAAGTGGGTTTGCTCTGGCGGGAAATGGCTATTTATGTAGCTGAAAATGGAGTGGGCCTTCCTGACATTTTCATAGCCCTGCAGGCAAGAGTAACCTTCAGCAGAAAGCAGAACGATTAAAGAAAGACGGAGGGGTGGGGTTGGGGGGTATGGGTGGCGACCGGGGCCATAGAAGAAGTGATTGCACTGAAGGATGATGAGTTGTGAGGGAACAACAACTCTGAGAGAAATAGCACAGTCAAACCAAAACAGCCTAAGACATTATTTTCCAGCCATTTGTGGACTTAACCTATGTATTTAGACCCGAGGCGGATTCTACAAATGCCTTCTAAATCAGTGATTCTTCTCACACTTTCAATATTTAAAAAAAATGTTCAAAACTACTACAGTAAACTAGCATATGTACAAGCTCCCAGCACGGCACAAAGTGACGTGCCGTGAGCGTGTGTACCTGCTTTTTCTGAATAGCCAACGCTAAAATCTAAAATGACAAAGATGCTTTCCCAGTTTGAATGGGCTAAAGGAGCACTTTAGACATTTTCAACCATATCATGTACATATAATTGGTCCTCACTAATGCTCATTAAGAGCAATGATATTATCGATGGAGATTCCAAGCTGATATATAGAAACTGCAACATTTTCTCTTTGCGGAAAGTTGTAGAAGTCATTGTTCTTGTATTAATCACCCCGAGTGGCATAAACCGAGTTCTCCGTCCTATCAAATAGTAACGCCCAACACTCAGGACGGAGATTAATAAACATGTAAATCTTGTTTAAAATGACCAAACCGTCTACCGATGATGTTCACTGGTAGACAGGTTTCTGAACTGTCCACAGCCCTCCTCTGATGATGGTGTTCACTGGTAGACAGGTTTCTGAACTGTCCACAGCTCTCCTCTGATGATGTTCACTGGTAGACAGGTTTCTGAACTGTCCACAGCTCTCCTCTGATGATGTTCACTGGTAGACAGGTTTCTGAACTGTCCACAGCCCTCCTCTGATGATGTTCACTGGTAGACAGGTTTCTGAACTGTCCACAGCCCTCCTCTGATGATGTTCACTGGTAGACACTAGGTTTCTGAACTGTCCACAGCTCTCCTCTGATGATGTTCACTGGTAGACAGGTTTCTGAACTGTCCACAGCCCTCCTCTGACGATGTTCACTGGTAGACAGGTTTCTGAACTGTCCACAGCCCTCCTCTATTGATGTTCACTGGTAGACAGGTTTCTGAACTGTCCACAGCTCTCCTCTGATGATGTTCACTGGTAGGCAGGTTTCTGAACTGTCCACAGCCCTCCTCTGACGATGTTCACTGGTAGACAGGTTTCTGAACTGTCCACAGCCCTCCTCTGATGATGTTCACTGGTAGACAGGTTTCTGAACTGTCCACAGCCCTCTGATGATGATGTTCACTGGTAGACAGGTTTCTGAACTGTCCACAGCCCTCTGATGATGTTCACTGGTAGACAGGTTTCTGAACTGTCCACAGCCCTCTGATGATGATGTTCACTGGTAGACAGGTTTCTGAACTGTCCACAGCCCTCTGATGGTGTTCACTGGTAGACAGGTTTCTGAACTGTCCACAGCCCTCTGATGATGTTCACTGGTAGACAGGTTTCTGAACTGTCCACAGCCCTCCTCTGATGATGTTCACTGGTAGACAGGTTTCTGAACTGTCCACAGCCCTCTGATGATGTTCACTGGTAGACAGGTTTCTGAACTGTCCACAGCCCTCTGATGATGTTCACTGGTAGACAGGTTTCTGAACTGTCCACAGCTCTCCTCTGATGATGTTCACTGGTAGACAGGTTTCTGAACTGTCCACAGCTCTCCTCTGATGATGTTCACTGGTAGACAGGTTTCTGAACTGTCCACAGCCCTCTGATGATGTTCACTGGTAGACAGGTTTCTGAACTGTCCACAGCTCTCCTCTGATGATGTTCACTGGTAGACAGGTTTCTGAACTGTCCACAGCCCTCCTCTGATGATGTTCACTGGTAGACAGGTTTCTGAACTGTCCACAGCCCTCTGATGATGTTCACTGGTAGACAGGTTTCTGAACTGTCCACAGCCCTCCTCTGATGATGTTCACTGGTAGACAGGTTTCTGAACTGTCCACAGCCCTCTGATGATGTTCACTGGTAGACAGGTTTCTGAACTGTCCACAGCCCTCTGATGATGTTCACTGGTAGACAGGTTTCTGAACTGTCCACAGCTCTCCTCTGATGATGTTCACTGGTAGACAGGTTTCTGAACTGTCCACAGCTCTCCTCTGATGATGTTCACTGGTAGACAGGTTTCTGAACTGTCCACAGCCCTCTGATGATGTTCACTGGTAGGCAGGTTTCTGAACTGTCCACAGCCCTCTGATGATGTTCACTGGTAGACAGGTTTCTGAACTGTCCACAGCTCTCCTCTGATGTTCACTGGTAGACAGGTTTCTGAACTGTCCACAGCCCTCTGATGATGTTCACTGGTAGACAGGTTTCTGAACTGTCCACAGCTCTCCTCTGATGATGTTCACTGGTAGACAGGTTTCTGAACTGTCCACAGCCCTCCTCTGATGATGTTCACTGGTAGACAGGTTTCTGAACTGTCCACAGCCCTCTGATGATGGTGTTCACTGGTAGGCAGGTTTCTGAACTGTCCACAGCTCTCCTCTGAATCACAGACCCAAAAATGGTAAAACATTATGAGCATTAGTGACTAGTAGTGAGTTCCATGAAGATAGGTTGAAAATGGGTGAAGTGATCCTTTAAGGAAGGAATGATAGGGGTGATTGACAGGAAGTAGGTAGACAGGTTGAAGAGGAGAATGACAAGAGTCATAGAGTTCAAATAGACAACGCTAAAAAATAAATGATAAATCCTGAACTTCAGGCTGCCTTGGAAACTTTCCACCTCACTGCCTTCTTAAACACAGATATAAACGGTTCAAATTGTTCAACCTTGAATACCACGCAATGATATGAAACGACAGATACATTATTCTTTAAAAATGAATAAAATAATGGTCTCACAGATCACAAATCATAGCACTACACGGAGTGAACATTTTTTCCTCACTAAATTTAACATGGTAATGAGCATAGCTCAAGTGGTCCTCTTCACTGTCTTTGTCGATCAGAGGAGCAGTGAAGGAGTGCAGTGTTTTTTCCCCCCATAGAACTAATTGAAAAAGAAAAAGAAATAGCTATCACATAGACCTTTAATTTCAGAGCTGCACAATATAAAAAAATTAGAAGAATATGACTGAGCAGGGAGGATACAAATTATACAGTTATCAATTTATTTAATGCTTAATTGACCTATGTGAACAGATTGTCAAGGTCATGAATAACATGAAAGCACATTCTGTATATCTGTGAGATATTTACAAAACAACATTGCTATCAGATTGCATGCTTGCTGGGTAAATATTAGCTATAAATGTATTGATAGAGAAGGATTATATGTATCGGTTGATCAGACAGAACAAACAGAATTCAGGAGAAACTGAGGAAAGAGGAAGTGATTTTCTGTGGCTGTGTGGCTAATGGCCCTTGATTACAAGTGGTCTTATTTCCCACAATGGCTGCCTTGTCTTACTTTGCCACGAGTATCTGTGGAAAATGTTTAGTTCCCTTTTATTATGTCTAAACAAGTCATATGTAATGAAATATGTGTATTAAGACAATGAGAAACTAACATTTGATCTCAGTCCTATGGGAATTTTCTAGTATAGAGAAACAAGCATTGAAAGATTGTCTTACTACGCTCTAATAATTAATGCAAAATTTAATTTCACATGCATGGTATAATATATTTTTCTCAACAGAAATCCAGATAGATAGTCGGCATAGCTTTAGTTTTTTCTGTTTTGACTGGAAGTAGCCTACCTGAAAATACGTTATGGCTTCCCTTACTTTGTTCAGTGAAATATCAACGCCAGATGTTTCCCACTCTAGTGTATATATGAATATAAAACGCTCACCCAACAAACGCCCAAAGTTGAATACTTTTCAACTCGCAGTCTCAGCAACCAGATAAAAACAGCAGATATGTATGGATCAGCACAGAATACTAGATCCTCAAGCTGCTAATATTTCTAGCATAGTGTAAATACTAGTAAATACACATCGATGCCATTACATCCATGACATTTGGCACCCAAGGGATGAAACTGTCTGCTCCAAAGTATCTATCCCAAGACCACCTGGTGTCCCAGAGTGTAAACTAAGTAGAAGATGTGAGAAATTACAGAACCACCATATAACTTTTTTGGTTTGGCTGTACTTTGACAAGTACGACTCTGGTACGTGACTGATTATTATCTATAATGTAAGTTTAAAATCAAAAAGCCCCAGCCTGTACCAGTGAATTGACTCCCTGGCTGTTTGACCAGCAGACTTATAGATTGTTATCAGCATTTATACTATAATTTGTGCCATTACATGTTCAGTAGATGTTGTACATACATTAAGCTATTTTTAGATGGCACTCTTAGAAATATGCTAACATAAGCTGTACAAGCTGGAAGGTGCACACAGCTCTTTCTAAATTGACAGTGGTTCAGCTCTATGCAGAGTCCTCTGTGTATGTATAGTAGGCTAGGTGTGGGAGTATGCATTTGTGCTCATTAATATGTATGGATTTTTATGAGTGCTCTCCCTGTGGAATACAAAGCTGTTAGTGCATAACAGTGTGAGAGATTGAAGGGCCTCTGTACTTCAGAGAGCTCCGAGGCTCCCTACTGGAGAGAGAAGCTGCGAGTCGAGTCGACTCAAGGGGCAGAAAGGTCTGGAGGGTTAATTGCCATACATCAAGTCATACATCAGCCTGGACAGTAGATTTTTTTGTCACTCGAATTTGTATTCCTTTTTTAAAGACATACACGAATCACAGCACGAAAAAAAAGTGACCAACAAGAGGCAAAAAACTAAACGAAAAGACAAACAAATCGACATCTTCCGATTGAATCTTATACTATGCCACATATATCCTATAGGCTCTTTACTTTATATGTTCTGCCCACACCCTTAGTCTTTATTGTTGTCCTTGAATATTGTCCATTTTGACCATTTGTCCTGACGCTTTTATATCATGACTGTGGTTGGTGTGTACACCAAAAGTGTCTCCTGCAGTGTGTTTATACTTTGTCATTGTTAATGATATAATCAAACGAATGAGACAACTGAACCCCCAAGCAAGTAGTGCTCTCATTCCAAAATGCTATTAACAGATTTCGATGAAGTTGTTCTCTGAAATCCGCGAGTTAATATTTCAAAGACATTGACTGAAATGTTTGCCTTTAGTGTGCAAATGTTTTTTTAGTTCCTAATATTCAATTATATATTTTTTGCTATTGTCTCTACATTGGATCAAACGTGTTAGTTTGACCTATCATAGAGTTTGAGCATGAGAGCAGCACAGAGTGAAGAGACAGAAAGACAGCTGGCAAGGAAGTAATCAGTTGGTAGTAGGGATATATAGTCTCCTTCCTTTTCTAACACATTATCACATCCAAACAAATACTCAGAGCATCTTATTCAGAATCAGAGTGATACACATCTCCATTGTAAGCAATGATTTCTCACCGGACAACTGCCAATCAAATCTGTCTCCACTGCTGGCATGATGTTGTGACAGTGGGGAATTGATTGAGCCTAGGGGGACAGCCGAAACCAAGCCTGAGTCTCACTGGATGTGGAGGAGATAAACAGGAAAAGGTCGATACATGTCTGAAACAAGGGCAAAGAAACACGTTCTTACTAAAATATAATAGTGCCACAAAAGGCAGGTGGCATAATTAGCTTCATAGTAAACGCACTGACTGGACACTTGTAATTATAAACCAAGGGCAAGTGACCATAAACTGAGCATCAACAATTATTATGCAGGAAACTTGATAGCATTGTGCAGGAAACGGCACAATGAGTTTGAGTCATGTTTGAATGGATTTTGCTGCTATTCCATTCAAACAAGGTCATTCATAAGAAACCATTATTTTCATTGCGTGGGGGTGTTTCATCAAGTTTGTCAGTTCATCCTCGAGGACAAACCAGAATACCAACTTAGAAGGTGCTTCTGAAAGTGTCTGGGCCTATATGGCGTTTTTTTACCAAACATTCATGTAATCACTTTGTCAACTTACTGTATAACAGCATTATGTAAATAGAACGGTTGAGCATAACGATAATCTATTCCATTTGTGTCTGCAATTTTAACATACTGTGTAGCCCAGGGGTAGGCAACCTTAGGCACCAGTGCCAACATTGGCACAAAGGAGGGTGATCACGGGCACACTGGCAAGTGTGTGAGAGAGTATTTTTGGTTTTAAAATAAACTATTTAAAAAAATGCAGTCAAATAAATGAAGTCCCTCACATTAGTGTGTAAATTACATCCTGCATTCTACATTCATTCAAACTGAACTCTGTTAGAGTCTAATGATCATTATAACAATGTGAAAGGAAAAACTTAGTTTTTTGTTTATTTGTGGACAAGTAAAATATGTTTTTCATGTGGCGTCATTCAAATTAATTAATGTTGATATGGCACACTGACGAGGTGGAAAATAAAAACATGGCACTTCATTTAAAAAAGGTCGCAGACCCCTGGTGTAGCCTATTTCCATATTACATATTTTTGCAGATTTATTTTTGACTGTAGCTGAAACAAATAACTTACTGCTCAATGTGCCTTTGCCTCTTGCCCTCTCTTCAACCACTCTTGCTGTTGTCAAATATTTCAAGATGATGTTTAATGTTCATCCTGGAACCTTTGGTTGCTACGGAAACCAGCCTCGGACATATGGCAGGATTTGGGGTGTGAGTGGGCGTTGATGGACATGACTGGTCAAGAGTTATAGATTATAGAAACCTGTGATCCGTTTTATATTTGAAATATGCGTCCACATGAATGACATGCATCAATAATGTTTGAAGATGAGCTAGAGTCTTTTGATAATTACTTTGCTGGACACAGTTCATAATCATTGGCATGATTTCAAAGGGCAAGTGACATCTATAAAGAGCAAGGATCACGCCTTCTTTGCAGCAGGTGCCTCTGTGATTAATGTGGCGTGCACGCTGGGTTGACAGAATGCATCATTTGGATAGTGTAATACCTTGTTCATTTCTGGCTTCCATCCATGGACCTTTGCTTTGGCCTTTCCTCATTAAGCGGAGATCTGATTGCAGACATTGAGAACTGCCAATAGCTTAAACCAATTAGCAAACTAAAGGCATAAACTTGAGGTGGGATGGAACATGTTTGTACCTGCGCATGATCTTAAAGATTTGTTTTGTCAAAGGTTCAACAAATCTGGGAGCCATCAGCCATATGGGGGGGGGGGGGGGGGGGGCGCCAAATCTTTGTGTAGCATCTCTTTTCTGATGAGAATTTTTGAGTGCTTGAGCTTGTAGATCGGCTATTTTTGAGAGGGAAAAGGAAAAAAGTTTAATCCCTCGTCCCTGCTTAGGGGTCCTCCTTAATTGGACCGAAGAACGTTGAAGAGCCCATGGTTTAACTTGGCTTTGAACTGGTCTGGCACGGAGTGTTTGTTGGCCAGCTGAAGGAGGTGAAGTTGTTGTTGCTGGAGACATGGTGTTGTGTTTCGCTCACCATGGGCGCAATGTTCTTTCCCGTGGGTTATTTTTATGATCGAATGGTGTGTGCCAGCGCACTGAGCGCATGCATTTGCATGGAGAAGGACATATATAGAGGCTATAGAGCCCTCAAATAGGTATCCAAGAGCATTCATCACCTCACCGCTGACAACCTTTGCCTTGTAACGCCGTGATTTAGAACCTCGCCGCTGTGTAGTAGGCTATAGGAGCTATATTCTCTGTGCGCTGTGGCGCATGCAGCCCAATAGGCCATTATGTCCGCTAACGCAAACCTCTTTACACGCAGCTAACAATCGCCATGGCCAACATTGATTAAAATATAGGCCTAAACATGACAACCATCACATTAATCAGCAAGCAGGCCTATATTATAGTTCGTGTAGGCTGGTTTAGAGAAAATAAACCATACGTTCATCTTTATTTATAAGACAGTTTATAGTCACATCACATCTGCCAAGATAAACACCCCATCAGAGGGCAATCCACTGCCACTATTACACTTTCCTTGATAGAGGCGCAGGCAGATGAATAGGCTAATATGAGGTCAAGTTGAATAAGCTACTGCCATCACTCACGCAGTGGGATGCAGCCAGATATTTCCCCAAGGGAACATGTGTGCCGACTGCCGAGGAGCCTATAGCCTAATTAGAACACGTGGGCTTGCATTTTCTTCATGATATTCGGAATGTGAGTCGATATTATACACATGGCCTGGAAAATTACTGAAAATAATAATAAGGTGTTGTAATAATTAAGGCGCAGGGAGGTGATCGAGAGGAGGGAGATGGGGCGGGAGAGAGAGAGAGAGAGATACTTTGGAAATAAAATATGATATACACTCAATTTCTAACGAATTATGTTTCATTTATACAGAGCAAAAAAGTCGTGAGGCAGAAAGAAGAAGGGTGTCACTTCAAGGAATGGTCACGACTCACGATCGAGCGTCGGACCGGTGCGTGGTCGTGGACATCTCTGAGGGCGCAGTGGTTTTGTGACAGCGCAAGCTCTGTTGGCGACTCCGTTTGAGCTGGACGTTGGCATGCAGTCAGTGAATGTGTCTGCGCGCATGATGTTGGGCACGGACGACCACCGGGTGAATCGTAAACGGACCGCGACAGGTAATTAAAGCTATAAGTTTATATTCGCTTCTTTGTTTACGTTGCTGATTGTGTGTTTCTTTTTCCAACAAAGTTTTTGCGGTTCAGTTCTGTTTAAGCTCTCTCTCTCTCCACGTGACAGCAGCCTGCATATCTCAAAACAGATTCCGGAGTTCAGCATCTAATTCTTCTTCCTTTTTTGTATTTCGTATTTTCTCATATATAGGCTATTTATTTATTTACGTTAATCGAGAATCCTATGTTACTCCTATGTTTTAGGGTAACTAAAAACTATTTATCAATTAAAGTTATTTGAGTGCCATGTCACATCAATTGATGCGGTTTCACCTGTTCATATAGCCTTATGAGACGTATGATAGCATATCATTAAGATAATTTATTTCTGATGCGTAAGCATAAATGCGTGTTAGGCCTGTTCCAACATATTTAAAACAAGTGCAGGTCAGATCAGGTAGTCTAGCACAGTGGTTCCCAAACTTTTTCACGTCAAGGACCCCCAATTGACACTAATTAGCCAGAGGACCCCCATTTGAAAAGATATGCCAAGGACCCCCACGAGAGAAGACTTTTTACGGCTCTAGCAGTGATTCTCAAACCGTTTAATGTCAAGGACCCTAAGTTTGACATGCATTAGTCTATGGACCCCATTTAATAGCATTTCTATCTCTGGGACCCCCAATTTATATTGTAAAATCAATGTTAATTTAACTCTCAGAGTTACATATACCGATATACAGGTCCAGTTGTTTCCAAACTATAATTTAGCTGGGGACCCCCTGGAACTCCCTCAAGGATCCCTGGGGGTCCCCGGACCCCACTTTGGAAACCACTGGTCTAGCAGATAGATAGGGCATAGGGATCGATACTGGCAACATTTATGACACCCCTTCTTTATCCTCCTTTATGCCCTGTGCAGTGTGCACCCACCTGTTATCCAATTAGAGGGAGTCAATAATGTTCTCATGCATGGTGGTCTGCACTGTGTTCACTAATATAGAATTACATCTTGTAATGGTGAAATATCAGTCCAAAGAGAGTAGTAGGCTATGGGTGAATCTCAGTCCAAAGTTAATAGGCTGCTTTTATGAATGACCTTTATTGCTATAGCCTAAATACCTTGTGGATGTAAAAAGAGCAGTATACTGTATCTTCGACTGGAGAAGTTTGTGAACCTGTCAGTTGGCTATATTACACAATGTAGTCTATTTTGTTTCTTTATTGTTTGGTTGTTGTTCAGTGCTAAAGCTATAGATTAATCAAGCAAAATGTCAACAGCTTGATTCTGGAACAGTGGAATAGTGTATTTTCTGTGTGCAGGGTGTATTTTGGATACCACCTTCCAGCTGTCTCTCCTATTGAATATCGCTCCATGATTTAATGGGGTCGCTCTCAGAAATCCATTCACTTGATTTAATTCACCATTTTGTCAGCCTTTTGATTGGTCCATGACTGACTAACCAGCAGGCTCTTTCTGCCTTGTTCCGCCCTGGTTCCGCCTTGTTTTTGTTGAATTTGCTAAAACATCATTTTTGGTAAAACTAAAAACAAACATTATATGCCCAGTCACTATGCTGCTGTGCACCTGTGATGTTCCTTTTTACTGACACCAAGTTTATTTGGTGAATTTAATGCACAGAATATCAATACGAAGCAACTGAAAAACACCTTATTTTAATGGTAGTGGATGGAGAGACAGGATTTTTGTCCAACCACGATTGAAGTTGCAGAAACGTTTTCAGACATCTGGCATTCATCAGTGTGATGTTGGCCATACTGATGAGGGTCGGATGACTGAAACCCTTCTGGGACATGCATTATGAAGAATTAAATCCACTTAATTGATTATGAGTGTGGTCCGTTTCGGTCCATTTCTGTGCTTTATAGACATCTAGGATAACACATGGGTGGTCAGAGCTCAGTGGCATCCCTGCAAACGGAATTGAGTTATGAGTATATTTTACAAAAAGTTAGTTGGCAATTAAAAAAATCTTGTTTTCCTATATTATTGCTGGGGGGGATGTTGATGTCTTTTAGGATAAACAGTGTCATGCGACAGACAGACTCTGTAATCTGTAATTCAGTATACAGACTTATCTCTCATTTCCCATGGCCATGCGGTTGCTTGTGTTTAAATTGGCAATTTTAGCACACCAAGAGACTCACAAGTCTGTCTGTGGCTCTGTGTTGTTAGTGGTTAACAGTCATGTCAATCCCTACTTCAGGGTCCCAGGGGTGAAATAACAGTCTCATGATGGGAGTCCACAGCTTGTGCTCAAAACACTTGCCAGTACAGGGGGGGGGGGGCATTTCACATGCAGAGAAGCATTAACATGCCTACATTTCAAGCAGGGGTGGCCCCTGTAGTGTGGAGCCACGGATCCTGTCATCCATGTCAGTCAGAACTCAGAAGATGGATTGGTTCTTTTTAGGGACTGTTTATGGAAGCTTTACCGAGATTGTCAATGCTATTCGGTGAGAATGTGGCATTAGAGAGTCCAGCACTCTTGAAGAGCGACGGTAAATATCAACACATTCCTGTACGTATGGGAGACAAGTGAGCAAGATAAAGGTGCGTGTGCGTAGGGAGGGGGGAGTAGACAGACAGACAGACAGACAGACAGACAGATAAAGAGAAAGCATGCTGCTTGAGGAAGCCTCTGTCTATACATCCCACCTCACATATACTGATGGTGGTGTGCATAAACTCTTAGTGACAGGCTGAGTGCTTTACAGTGTGCAGTGGTGACAGTCTTATTATGGCAACAAACCAGAATGAAGCGGTGCTCTTCCCTTGAGGTGCCATGACAGTGGCTCGTTCCCTCGATCAGCCCCTGAGCGCCGAGCCTCCCCAGCTTCCTCTGCTCTCCCTCCATGTGGATGATCAAGTCGTTCATTTGCTCGCCACGCCTGCGGTTGCACAGGCCACACCACGACGTCTATAGCCTCGGTCCCAGCCTTACTCATCTCCTGGTCACAACCTAAGGCAGAGACGCTCGGTCGGGAAGTGTCGGTCCGGAATATCTGTCAAATGTATTTCCCCCGGATACGATATTTTTCCGACCAATCACAACACTTGTTTCATTCACGGAGAATGTAAACTGATTTGTAAAGCATCAGCGTCATTTCCTTGAGCGGTACTTCATTCCGCCAAAATCCCGCAACTTCCGCCCAAAATAAATGATAGCGTACAGTTTAGGTCTTGCCCAGCGTGTGATGTCTATAGCTATTTCACTTTAACATGTATTTGCTCCTTCCTTCAGGGTATTACTGTACTTTTTCCTCATTTGCCTCGTATTGAACAGAACTATATGGGTGGGGGAAAACATGATTGCCAGCCCCCATAATCGTCATTTACAAGACAGAATATAATTTGCAGAAGTAAATGATTTAGTTGCATGAATATTAATAAAAGCAACTCTGCAGCAGTTGGTTTATGGACGGTTTAACTGGGAACTTGTTAATGAGCAGACAGCACTCAGTGGGTACATTTGTGTGAATGTAATGCACATTGTTCTTTGGAGAAAGGCACCGTAATGTAGACCACCCACGTTGTGTTATCACATGATATTGAGCGCAGCCTTCAGTCTGGAATTTTTTATTTATTTATTATTAAGCATGGGAATATTTAATAAAAAACTCTTCTCTCTCTCTGTGTCCTGAGCATGACTTTAAACTGCTCCGTTGTAACTACCACCGTTAATGTAGTGGGTGCGGATTTGAGATGCATTTGCAACCTCTGTAGACTGTTGTGCTTCAACATGATCGCAAGCTTGCATCAGTACTCCTTGTGCCCATGGCTTGCTGTATTGTGACTGAGGACATATGCCTTGATTTTGTTGATGTAACTTTGCTGCACCTATACTATTTATGTCCTTGTATGCAATTTCCTCTGTGTGGACATAAAGAAAGTGTGTGTGTGTGTGTGTGTGTGTGTGTGTGTGTGTGTGTGTGTGTGTGTGTGTGTGTGTGTGTGTGTGTGTGTGTGTGTGTGTGTGTGTGTGTGTGTGTGTGTGTGTGTGTGTGTGTGTGTGTGTGTGTGTGTGTGTGTGTGTGTGTGTGTGTGTGTGTGTGTGTGTGTGTGTGTTGCTGAAAAGTATGCACCAACTACCTCTAAGCTTCTGAGCTCAGTGATGAAGTGTTGAAAACTAGCTGGCAAATCTAGCTATTGAAGTGAACCACAAACTAATTATGGACAGACTTTCAGTAGGCTATATGGATTTGTTTCAGACCGTGATCAGCTGAAAGAGCCTTTGGAGAGTGAATGGATATAGTGGTTTCATAAGTGGTCTTAATGTCTCTGCCTGTACTGTCTGGGTTCAATTCTGCTCTGCTCGACTCCTGCATTGCTATTGTTTAAATTTTTATCCTGTGATTTTGTTCATGTGCATGTTTGAGTGCCCATTCCCTGTTCTTCTGTAACCTTCTATTGAGCCCTCGTCTCCCTTCTTGGTTATCCTTAGTATCATCAGCAGCCAGGCCAAGGTGACCATCTAGCTCTGACACCAACAGCACACCCCAGCTTGAACACAAACACACATGCACACATTCAATTTATGGATGGGGCATTGCCCTTCTCATCTCTTATCTCTCTCTCTGTCCCTCGTTCTACCACGCTCCCTCTGTGTATCTGCGTCGCCCTTGGTTTCAGCCTACGTTGCAGACGGCCAGAGTATGGCACCGTGACCTTCAGTCCCTCGTCTATGAAAAGTTTCGCCCTAAAACCATGACGTAATGGCCAGTTGCTTCGTCTGCTGCCAGCACAAACGCACAGTTAAACCCCAATTAGCCGGGGGAAGCTGGGCACAGGAGGTCACCGCACTGTCACGTCCACACAGAAAGGCTCTGTCATCCTCCACCTGGTATAGCTCACATAGAACAACACACACACAATTGCCCAGCTAAGGCTGGGCAATTAACCCATAACATATCGAAACCAATATTATACACCAATAACCTTAATAACCTCTTGATCATGTAAGTTAGTCAAATAATCAAGAAGGTTATTATTATCTAACCCCATTGTTATTTTATTATTATGATCCCAACACATAGGAGGACATTTGCCTCTTGCCAGGTTGTTGAATTTGTTAAAAATCACACCCGTGTGAAGTGAGTGGTGCAATTCCATGTGGGGGTCCCCGGGGGACAAAGTTCATTCAAATGAATGAACTTTGATGAACATTCAGTGAAATTAGCTAGTTAATCTTTTTTTTTTTTCATTTGCTGCTTTCTTTAGTTTTAGGGATTTTTGGCTATTTTTGACAGGGGGCGGGGCATTCGAACATGGGGCTAAATATGTAGTTTTTAACAATTGTACAGCAATTTCTTTATTAATATTTACTATAGTCCTACCAGACCCCAAGAAATTACATCTGGTCACAGAAGATCACGGGATCTATTAAATGTGAAGGTAGCTTATAGGGTGGAAGCCATACTGTGTGTTTTAGGCTCAATATGTCACATTCAGTAGATCCTGTGATCTTTTGTGACCAGATGTAATTTCCTGGGGTCTAGTACGACTACAGTAAATAATAAAAAAGAAATCGCTATAAAATTTTGTAAAGAAATACATATTTAGCCCCATGTTCGAATGCCCCCGCCCCCCTGTCAAAAATAGCTAAAATCCCTAAAACGAAAGAAAGCAGCAAAATAAAAAAATAACACATCTTTTACTTTCTCTGATAACAACCTAAAACATGAACCTTGGTTGGGAAAAAAATAAAGTTGTCCTTTATTAAGTGGTTAATTAACTTGCACGGTGAAATAAAGGTCAGCACTTGATCATTAAAGTGATACACTGATTATTTAAGCCGTTAAAGACTGAAATGTTTACATCTAGGCTATTCAAGTCCCACAGTAGATTAGATTAGATTAGTAGAGTTATTTAGAATTCAACAGCAACAGAGCACTGTCTGGTATTATAATTGTGGTTTGTGTGCATATTGATTATAAGTTTAATACAAAACAAAATAGGCAACACTGCAAACTGCATATCAGACAGGCATGTGTACCTTTTATTTTATTTTACATAATTTTACATGTTGCATTTTTACCGGGAGGCCCACACATAATAGTTACTGACCTATGTACTGTAAATCCCAGTGGAACTACAATATTAATGCACTGACCCTTATTAGGACATGAACACTGGTCCTCTCCTCTTCTCTCTTACTTGTGGTGGCATTCTAAAAAGTAAGACGAAAATAGAAAAGGCTATATTCAGGAAGTCAAGTAAAAGCACTACATACTTTACTTCTGCTCTCATCATTGTGTTTTAGTTTAGCATCAAATATAATAACGGTGCACTTTTTGATGGTTAACACATTGAAAGTCTGCTACTTGCAGCAAATATGTGAACATCAGTTTCCGTTCCGAGTTTCAAAGCAACAGTCAAACTACATTTGCAACAGAAAAGGCATACACATTTTCACAGGGGTGTTAATGGGGTAGCAGGAATACAGAGGACCCAATGAGGCTAAGCAGGTGTAATTCAATAGATAATCCAAGGACATTAAATAGGTTCCAAGCATGCGACTCAGGAATGGGAAATAGAATACGGGGTCTAGAGAAGCAAGACATGAAACACTTACACTGACATGAATCTGGCAGGGAGAGAGGAAGTGATCTGGTGTGAGTAGCGAGGGCTTGATTATGGAACGAGGTGCAGCTGAAGAAGCCCTGGTGACTACTGGGCTGATGAGGAAAACACTACGTGGGTAGTCGTGTACTGTAAAAGGTCAGGTCAGGTTAAAAGGGAAAGGAGGGGAAGTTATCTCTTATAAGTAGAGAATAGCAGGTCTTGGGAGTTGAATGTAGGCTACAGAACATCCTGTTAAGCTATATGTTTATTTGTATACAGTAATGTATATATTTCATTTTCATCTCTATTCTTCTTTCCCTAAAACTTCAAATAATGGAGCTTGCATTTCACCCACTTTATTAGCCCTGTAAATCTGTTATGTGACAATGAGATCAATCAGATTCTGATACTGATTCTGAATGAAATGTGTCTGGAGAGGAGAGAGAGCAACAGAGAGACACATCCAGATGTGACTGAAGAGGAGAGACATATAGTCCCCATTTACACTGGCAGTCAAATCTAGCCTGAATCAGATCTTTGCCACATCCAGATTGGTATCTGATTTGTTTAAATAAGTCTAACGCAGACAGGTCACATACAAGTCACATGGAATCAGATTTGTTTAAAAAAGTCTAACGCAGACAGGTCACATACCAGTAAGACGTATATGTGGACCTGGCCCCTTTTGTGCCCATATATGGAGCTGAGTGGACCTGACCCCTTTTGCTGATGCAACACACTCCATATTTGGATAGCGGGACAGACACACGGACACACGGACACACGGACAGACAGACAGACAGACAGACAGACAGACAGACATGATCTGATAGGTCTCATAGTAAGTGCTCACTGCGTTCGCAACAAGTCACATGGAATCAGATTATTTCCAATGTGACCGTCTCGGTCTGAATGCAACAACTTGATCTAAATCGGATTCCATGTGACTTGTTTGCGTTTAGACTAATTTAAACAAATCAGATTCAAATCTGAATGTGGCAGAGCCGATCTGGTCACTTGAAAATGCAGTGTGAATGGTCGGGCCAAAAGATCAGATTTGAGAAATAAATGAGATTTGACTGGATGTGACTGCAGTCTAAATGGGGCCATAGACAGATTAGCGCCATTGATTTTGAATTTATATAGTGGCTGTGGATCAGGGGCAGAGTGGCCACTTGAGAACGGGAAGGTTCCCAGTTTGATGGGAACCTGCGGGTCCAGTCCAGTGGCAGCCAGGTGACCAGGCTAGAGGTGGTACAGAAAGGAGTGGAGGGTCCGGCGAAAGGCCAGAGGGAGAGGTCAGGGTTTTTTTTGACAGCTGCACGAAGCTCACCTCGGGGCATGCAGGTTGCCCTTTTCCAGTCGAGAGCAAAGCAACCCCCTGCCTGGCTGACTGGCATGCCCAGCAGGAGGTGCTCCGGCTTGGGACAGATGCAGCGGAGGCTGGCTGTTCCTCCTCTGTGGGGTGCAAACGGACTGACACTGATAACCTGGGGGGGGGGGGGGGGGGGGGGCTTTGGTTTCACTCGTCTTTCTACACCTCTTTCTAGCTATAAATTCTAACCTTCACTAGCTCTCATGTTGACTTCTACACCTCAGCCCTCTCCCGCTCTAAGCCCTATCATTAGGCAATCTGGCATTGAGTCGGGCATGTATTGAGGGCGCCTGTGTCAACCACAGTAGCAGAGGGCACGCTCACTCCCCCATCAATGACACGTTCAGCCTTGCCGGTGAGCTTTGTTTCTGATCCCAGACCACCGTTCTCATTCCTCGTTATGAGATCATTACTCTAATTAATTGATGGTGCCAGGCATCTACCACCACATTGCCATGATCCAAGGACACACGCACGCACTCACGCATGCACACACGCATTCCCGGACGCACACACACACACACGCACGCACTCTGAAGTAGTAGTAATGACTCAAACACACACAGTAGCCTCACTGTTAAAGCTGACCGTTCACTAACACAAACATATGAACACACAGTGGCGTGTCTATGCTCCTGAGCTCTTGGTTCTGTGGGGCTGAACAGTGGCTCAGTGTGCATAAGGCCAGGTACAACTCCTCTGCCCCTCTCTGTACAGCAACAACAAACACTAAATAGGTGACTTGTTGACTGCATGCCCCATTTGCTACGCTGCCGGAAGAGCGAGGAATTACATTTTTTGATCTGAATTCCATTTAAGATGGTTTTCATGCATACCATTATGCAGAAAATTCTGTGTGCCTGGACAGCTTGGATTCCGCCACATTGAGTGATTCAGATACTATGTCCCTTCCTTCCTTTTCCCTCTATACCAAATCTCTTCACCGAAAATCTACAAACTGCTATTTTTGCAGAATGTTTGCTGGAATGTTCATGTCCTGCCCAGAAATGGGACGCTAGGGTCCTGTGGTTAATGGAGGCATTTCGTGAGGAAGGTTTTGAACAGCATCAAGGGCAACACACTCAAGGACATGTGGTTTATTGAGACACACACACATGCACATGCGCGCACGCACGCACGCACACACACACACACACACACACACACTAAACACACACACACTAAACACACAATTCAAAGAAGTTCTGTATTGTAAAGTCCTTGGCAATGCAGAGGTGAAAACGTAATGCCTTCACGTTAATGCTTCATTATTAGGCCTCAGGTGCCCAAAAAACTGAAATATAGATACATACTGTATATTTAAAAGGCTGAACTTCAAGTTCTTTCCATTCAGTGAGCACTCTATTTACATAATTCTAAAAGCATATGGTATACTATCAATCAGGTACCCACAATGCAGCTGTCATCTGCTAATGGGCACATTAAAAATGCACGCACCATGCACGCTGAGGCTTTGGCTGTGGTCCAACATTGACTTTTTTTCTCCGACTGATGCATTATGTAATACAGTAAAGACCTGTTTTGATTTCAAATATAAATCCATTATGTTATAACATTTCACTGAAATCTATTGCATATGAAATGTTGATTTTAACCATGGCTGTGGTTAAAATTATTAAATACATTTTAGTTTATAAATAAATAAACAAACATTATGCCTAACTTACAGAACGCTGCATTCATATTTTAATAATAGAGATGTTTACATGGTTATGATTGTTTTTTGAAATGCATGAAATGTGTTTATAATTTCTAAATGGCCATGTTTTCTGTACAGTACATCTCCGAAACTACAATCACTAGCCAATCTGCTGTACTGCACAGATGCATACATGTTTGTGTTTTCAACATTTGAACATCATTACAATGAAATGAACACATCACATCACTTTTGGTTCCCATGGTTTTGTGTGTTTATGAATTCGTTTTGTGATTGTGAGTCAGTAAGTCAGTATGCTTTACTTGTAACTAAAATGGCAAGAGAAGTGATTGGATTTGAGCTTTTGTTCCTAATGGCAAAAGAAGTGATTGGATTTGAGCTTTTGTTCCTCGATCACTTTCATTTATAGGCTATTGGTTCTTCACTGGAATCCTTTATCTGTGGCGCTACAGAAAGGGATTTTAAATTAAATAAGTTAAAGAACAGATTAGGGCTATCAAATCTGTTAACGTTGTGGGGGTACCACATTATTGTTGTCAAACTATCTACAAGCTTGTAGGTCTGCTATTTTTCTAAAATGTAAGAACGACTGACATAGAAACATACTGTAGCATAATAGCCTAATAGACACTTTTATATTGAGGTGCCCAGATGTCCCTAGTGCCCACCTATCCTGTATCCGTTGACATACCTCATACTTGCTGGAAAAGCTTTCGTGGGTGAGGGTCTGGGAGAACTCACTGTACCAAATAATTACCCGTTTGGAATAAAGTAGATCAGGTTGGCGACTGGCGAGGCATGATGTTGTATTGATTGGCTTTTTGTAGGTTTGGGCTATTAAAAATGTGTTTCCCCCAAGGCACAAGGTATAGGCCTATTACTAAACAGAATAAACATTACAACATTTAGCAGAACAATAATAGCAATAATATATAGGCATAGTCTGCACATCAAAATAAAACTTATATTCACACATATATACAAAAGTCAAAGTGACCTAATTCAGACAAAATCACACACAAATAGTGGACCTCAAGTTTTATTTACAAAATATAAATAACCAGAATGAAATTCATTGAATGATATTTAAAAAAAAATCACACCCGTGTGAAGTGAGGGGCGCTCTTATCATCGTACTACATCATGCATCATCTCATACGGGCCAATCAGAATGATTGGTTAGCTGATTTAATCGTTTACATGACGTACATTTTCCCTTCAATGTCAATGGCGTTTAACGTTTAATTTACGTCATATTTAGCGGAATTCTGACGTCATTTCTCCGCTCATTGTCAATGGCAAATCTTGAAACATGTGGGTACAAAAGCTGTTTATAGAAGGGGCTTAAAAAAGAGTAATACAGTAGCCTACATGAATTATGTATGGTCATTATTTATGACACGAATCAAGCTTGATACATGACACGTCATTTCTCATTTCTCATCATTTCTCTGGATGAATTCCTCTTGCTTGATGGTTTGATGAGGTCAGATCAACATGAAATGTCAGAACAGCAGGGGCAGTTTGTTGAGTGTAGAGGGTTTGATGAGGTCTATTCAATTCAATTCAATTTTATTATAGTGTCAAATCACAACAAGTTGTCTCAAGACACTTTACAACCAACAAAGATCCACCCAGAGCAAGCAATATTGCAACAATGGTAACGAAAATATATGGAGTGTGTCTTGAGTGTACAGGGTTTGATGAGGTCAGATCAACATGGAATCTCAGAACAGCAGGGGCAGTGTCTTGAGTGTACAGGGTTTGATGAGGTCTGGCCATATACGGAGTGTGTCTTGAGTGTACAGGGTTTGATGAGGTCTGGCCATATATGGAGTGTGTCTTGAGTGTACAGGGTTTGATGAGGTCTGGCCATATATGGAGTGTGTCTTGAGTGTACAGGGTTTGATGAGGTCTGGCCATATATGGAGCGTGTATTGAGTGTACAGGGTTTGATGAGGGCCCAGGCCTGTTGAGAACTCTAGTTTTCGCTGGCTGCTGGGCACTAATAACTAATTACTTTGGGGCGGGCCCGTCTAGAGATTGAATCAGTCAAAAGGGAGACATTGAAGAGGAAGGACGGAAGGGGAAGGATCAACATATGGAATGTCAGAACAGGTCAGCTCCATATATGGAGATCTAAGGGTTTGAGGTTTGGGGTGAAATATCGAGAATGTGGATACCATTCAAAGTAATAGGGTAATAGCAGTTCTCTATCTCCCATGCCTGAAGAGCAGTGTAGACTGTAGAGTGTGTTCAAGTCTGTCATTAACACCTTTTTTATGTGGGCAAAGCTGGTGAGAGCCTACATACAGTATAAGAGAGTCTCTGGCCTCAACCAGATCTGCGTTATTAATAAAGCTGTCGGTGACATAATGGTGTGCATCCGCTTATTTGTGCCTGCATATAGTTGTCTGCCTGTAGGTTTTGCGTTTGGGTGGAATCTTCGTTTTATCTGCTGCAAAAGCGATGACTCCTATTCTGCCTCCCACAGTTGCAGATATCAGCTATATCGGAGCCCATAGGAGGCACCGTCCCCCCGCCCCTCTATCTCTCATTGATCCGGCTGGAAAGTCATCTAATCCATGCCGATCACGGTTAAGCGCCGCCGTCTAGGAAGCCAGATCTCAGGCACACTCCCTCTCTGTGTCTCCGTTACGTGACAGTTTATTGAGCCATGGCGGCTGTGTGCAGAGCAGGAGGCTTGGATGCTGGTATATCGGTGGGTGTGGTGTGGTCAGTCAGGTCTCCTGTGATTTATGTGTTGTGGCTATCGTGTTGTCATGCCCTTTCCATTGGAAAGCACTTTGGGTCAACTGTGTATTTAAATGTACTATCTTACAATAAATGCACAAAATCTCTAAGTTTGTGCATCTGTATACGTCCATCTGTAGTTCAGGTAACTCGAGAACCGTATAACTGACCAAATTCAAACTCGGGGCACTCTTCACTGATTGATTGATTATTTATTGATTAATGATTGATTTATTGATTGATTGAAAACTGTAGGATAAGCACAGGAAAGCACAGCTTGCAAGGTCTGCTAAGACCTTGTAATCAAATCAAAATCAAAAGAAGAAAATATGTACAGTAAGGGATGACAGGATTTTCCCTTCTTTTACTGGGGCCAGTTTCAAATTGTAGCCAGAACCACCGATCCAACAGATAAATCGGCATATATGGCCATATATGGAGATCCATGGTATCATCAGGATATGCCCATAAATGGGCATATACTGTACTGATGACCATATTTGGTCATAAAAGGACATCGGCATACAGATACAGAAATCTCCATATATGGGCATAAAAGGGACACAGAGAGACAGACGGTTACAGCAGGTATCTGTCAACGCATACAGCGGCTATTGCATAACTGGGTGAGGCATGTGTTTCCAACTTGCATCGTGGACATGTAGACCGGTGCCCAACTGGTCTAGTATAAGTAAAGATGACACCCTGATAAGTGTTGATGATATACTAGCCTCTGAGCCATAGCGTCGTAGCCTCTGACTCATACCCTTTTCTTCCCCACCTGCCACCTCAGTAGATTGGAGTGAGGGGCTTAAGCCTAATTTATGAGGTGTTGCGCACCAAAAATAGCAGACCTACAGTACTAGCTCACAACGTGTCCCGGATACGGCTATTTTCTATGCACAACACAGTCGTGCGATGAGGTATGAATCGGGTTTTAGAAACCTAAGTGACCGGCTGGCCTTTGATTAGAAGCCTGATTATCGCCCTCTTCGCACACGACGGGTAATCTGCTCTGATAGAGTGTCAATGTGTAGGCTAGCCGCTGGTCTATTCACAGTGGCAGTGTGTCGTCATAGCAAAGCTTCCATCTCCCCGTATCTCTCTACGCTTGCTCTCTGCAGCATCTGTCGCTGTGTTCGTTACCATTCATGGCTGAGGTGTTTTTCATCGCTTCCGTTGTGTTTTAGAGTGTGTGGGTGTTGTGCTCTGAGCGTCTTCTCATCTGTGTCAAGACTCATGGTGGGCTGGTAGTGGATGAGGTATAGACCTGGCTCTAAGCCTCCTCTTTGCTTGTCGAGATCCCGCATTAGCGCCAGTCTCGAGTTCCTCTCTGCCCCGCAGTGACCACGACGTCAACTCTAAAGTTGGATACCGCTGACGCACATGCGTTGAGTCACCGATCCAGTCCATCACTTCTGTTAGGTAACCGAATAGAGTCAGTCTCTTTCTCTCAATGTTGTGGTTTCTCGCAGAGGTCATTGCCATGTTGGTTTGTGGTGGACATCTTTGTCAAATTTTTTGCCCACGGATATACAAAATGAACATTATAATGGTGTCTAAAAGAGAAAATGTAAAATTTGCAACGGACATGACCAAGTCAGACACATTGATGACCCCTGGTTTCTCGGCAAGTTAGCCCTATGATCTTATAAAGCCACTTTGCTCTATTCTACTGAATTGGCCAGACTGGGTTTTTTCCCATAGTGATTCTCTGTCTGCACCACGGAGAGCTGAACTGAAGCCAAACTCTGTTTCTGTGTTGGTCTGCCAATCTGATTCAAACAAGGCTGCATACAATGGATGAGCCACTAATAGTTGAACCTGTGCTTCACTTATACAGAATTAGAGGGCGGGTTGACTTGAAGGAGAAGGGCCATATTTCTACTTGGCCAAGTGCTCTTCTCCTGGGAGTGTGTTTACTGTTCACTGACAAAACAGGTCTTGCTGAGGCTGGGCTGAGGATCGTAACATGCCTGCTGTCAGAGATGAACAGACAAAATCATGCATGGCATGTCTGCTGTTAAGTCTTCAGTCGACCCACAAGCCCCAACACATTTTTACATGTTTACTTCTTGACCAAGCTAAGGAATAGAGAAATGGTGTGCTGTCGAGAACATGCACAGTCGAATCCAGAGTGTTCATTTATGAGTAAGATCTACTTTTAAATAAATGGAAACTTATTTTTAATAGTTTTCAAATTACGTGGGAAAATCATATATTTTCTGCATCTCCATTGTACATAGTAGTTATACTGTACAGTATTCATCTTTTTACATACCGGTACGTTATACAATATGATAAATATGTCAAGTGTACATTACTTGGCACAAAGATTTTATTCCGTGGCAACCGCTGGCCATGTGGTCAAGGTGCATGCCACATATAGGCTTTGGCCTGACAGCGTATCGCGTGTTCGAGTCCCGTTCATGACGACCTTCGCTCCATGTCTCTCCCCTTCTCTCTCTCTCCCTCTTTCCTGTCCATCTTCACTTGATACTATCAATAAAGGCAGAAAAGCAGAAAAATGTATTAATTTACTCATTCAAATGGAAAATGGGCACAAATAGCTGCTTCCCCAAAATGTTAGAGAACTTTTCTTCATTGTTTTGATTGATTGATTGATTGATTACTGCATGAATACTGTATTAACAGTTTGCAGGAGAAAAGAAAGCACAGGAAAGTACAGTTCAATACAAGGTCTGTTATAAGAGGATTTAAACCCAAGAAAGCCTACAGCTTGTTTCCATCGGGGTCCTTCTTGTGTCGTGTCATGACTACCTGCTAGTGAAAGTGCAGCTCTGTAACGCCTCACAGACTTCAAAGAAGCAGGGAGGGAAAGGAACCAGACTACTCTTCTCTTTTATTCCCAGGTTGAACCATAAAGGTCTGTAGGAAATCAATAGCTAGAAAGCTGTATTGAGAGAGAACAAGCAACTGTAGCTGCGGGCATGCGCGAACGTTTGTACATGGTGAGCTTTTACAGTGCACACTTTGCCTTACACATGCAGGGAGACACACCAGGCCCCAGGAGGTAACAGTCACCTCCTCCCTTTTTACTTACACATTACAGCGCGCATGCGTGTGCGCGCACACACACACACACACACACACACACACACACACACACACACACACACACACACAATGTAGTCTCAGAGAGTTCGAGAATCGGCGACTGTAATGGATTTGTTAACACTGCGCCCAGTCATTGATGTACCCACTTCACAGCCCTCCACCCCGTACCGTAAACACCTCATGGCACATGAACACACAATCCCCCTCACCCCCCCCCACCCTTGACCCCACCCAACTGCGTCCACATCTAACCCCTAAAGCACACATTGGAGGGTGCTTGCAGGGAGGCAACGTGGGCCGGAGCACAGAGAGTGTGCCTGTCTTCCTTTCTGGCCCAGGACGTAGGGGTACACTGGAGCCTTTGGAGGGGGTTAGGGCAGACCGACACCGACAGGACAGCAGGCAAGGACACACATAGGAGCTCTGTATTTAGCTTCCTCCTCGGGGCTGCTTTTAACACACAGCCCTTTTCTACTCCACCCATGCCTCCTGCCTGCCACCTAGCCCATCATACTCTACACATGGCTGCGTGACCACGGTTCACTATACCTCCTGCTTGACTCCATCATGTTCTTCACTCTGCAGTCTGACTGCGGAGTCCTCTCCAGCTCCACCTGATGCGCATCTAAGCTTCTATAATATAGTCTCAAAATCAGTGAGATAAGCTGGACATGCAGCCAGAGAGACACATCCCACAGCAGTGAGATTTGTGACAGGAGAAGGATGTCAAATGCACAATCTTTTTACAGTTTCACAAGATATAGTATTACCCAAAGTGTTAATGTAACACAGCTCTGTTTACACCTTTATTTAAATTCCTATTTATATCCAATATTTATTTGCTAATACATTGTTTTATTTTGATTGTCTTGTTCCACTTCTGCTTTGGCAATGTAAACGTACGTTTTCTCATGCCAATAAAGCTCCTTTGAATTTAATTGATTGAAAGAGAAAGAGAGAAAGATGGAGAGTGAGACAGAGAGAGTGGTTGAGAGAGAGAGAGGCAGGGAGAGAGGAAGCCTGTCTTTTAGAGAAACAGGAGCAACTGGTCCTTGAGGTACTCCTGTGGTGCTTTGCTATGCCTGCCCATGCTGCTTCTCCGCACACCTCGAGAGCATTACATAAAGTACAGTGCATCCTCGAGGGCCACTTTTTGTATGCTAAACGCCGCCTCCCATGTTGGCGTTTATGCAGATGACTTCAGTCAGGGGTTTGAAGTGTGTAGATGTCACGGTACCTAGCCCAGATACAAAGGAACAGTTCTGACCTTGGCCCACTTCAGCAAAACGCTCTGGTTTCTGACTAATAGAGTATATGCCCTGTTCTCCCACAACATGCACTGAAAATAGCTTTGACATGCCCCATTAAACGGCGTCGTAATTGTTTAAACACGGCATACTCTGTCCTTGGCACAGATTAACTACTTCATTTTAATGTCAACCGCAATTAAAGAAGTGCAGAGGAGACAGCTGTTTAAGATCGAGAGAAGAAAAGCGCCGTCCATTTACAGACAGTAGAACAAAAACCTAATTGGACACTTGGAAACACTGTTTGATTTTGTTCCGGAAATGTCCCACTGTTCAACACTTCCCAACACATGCCTGAGCAGAGGATGCATGGTAAGGAGAGAGACTTTACAGTCTGCTTGTTGTATACAGTTTGGAAGGAGAGAGACTTTACAGTCTGCTTGTTGTATACAGTAGAGGATGCATGGTAAGGAGAGAGACTTTACAGTCTGCTTGTTGTATACATACAGTAGAGGATGCATGGTAAGGAGAGAGACTTTACAGTCTGCTTGTTGAATACAGTTTGTTTCTGAGTTCAGTGACTGGCCAACGCCCTTCCTTCCTTCATTCCCTTTACCCACAACTTCACCCACAGCCTAAAACCCCCTGTCTGTCCTTCCTAAAGTCCCTGTGTCACTTTAGCATCAGCACACACGCACTCACGCATGCACGCACGCACGCACGCACGTACAGTATATACATTTGTATATCCCTGTGGAAATGCTATTTCTGGCTTTTTTTTTCTTTTGTGGCCTTTATTTGTCCAACCTTACTCTAACACTAACCACCGAAAGTAAGCCTAACTCCTAAATATCTAATCCTAACCCCAACCTTAGCTCTAAAAAACTTTATTAAATGTCCCTATTCCTCTAGTCCTCATGGGGACCTCAAACATGTCTCCACATGGTCATGTTTGTCTGCTTCTCCTTGTAGTTAAACCAGAACGCATGCACCGCACGCACGCAGGCACGCATACATGCACACACACACACACACACACACACACACACACACACACACACACACACACACACACACACACACACACACACACACACACACACACACACACACACAGTGCCTCATGTTGCATGTACCCATACCAAGGCCTCTGGCCTGTTCAGCAGTGCTGGGCCATGGCCCACGGACCCCCGAGTCCCCTGATGGCCGTTAATGTTAACATTAGCGTTTGCACAGAGCGGTGCCAGCCCAGGGGCCTGGCATGCTACAGTCAGCTGCTGCTACACACACACACACACACACACACTGGATCCCTTCCCAGCACCGCAGTACCAGCTGGAGAGCAAAGTGGGGACGCTCCCAGGTCCAAATCACCTCCTGCAGCTGGGTGATACGGTTGCACCACCGGCAGGGCTGCAGACCCAACAATGTGGTGCCGCAGTTTGATGTCTTTCTATTCTCTGCTGTACACATATTAACATTGTCTCTGTATAGGATGTCAGTTTTGTTCAATGAACACGGTTCAGGTGTTTGATGTTTTTGCTTTTTAGGATATCCGATATGCATGCTGTGCGTAATCACTTGTTCTGCACAGTGTGATACTGGTGGCTGGCTGTCTAATGATTTGAATAGGTAGAATAGGTGCTCCCATTGGAGAGCAGGCACAGCATTGTCATGGAGGATGGAGACGAGAGCAGGCCTCTCTCAGGCGGGCGCCCGACTTCCCACCACCAAAGTATAATTATGCAGTAGATGTGCGAACGCACTCGTTCGTTCACATGGACAGCATCCGATAGAAGTCCTATACGGTTTCGGCATGTGCTGAAATGGATGATTCAGAAAGCCTTCATCATCTGAGGAGGAGGAGGCGAGGAAAGGGTTGTCTGTGTTAACCACTTATATTTCCAGAGTCCCCCATGTGCCTATACTTTTGCCCATCTACTCCTACTATATTTGCTGAAAATAGACAATCCACCTGTTGCAGCACGTTGTGAGCTTGTAAGTCGTATGTGCAATATGGAAATGCACATAAGTCTCTGTCCGCCTGTTTTAATGTTCAACATTGAAGCATCTGTCTGTTACCCTCGCTCTCTCAATGCTGCACACTCACGTGCAAAACACCCCACAGCCCACTATTTCTGCCCATGTTCTCATGTCTCCATTAGAAGAGGAAATGAGGAAATGAGGCACTGACACACATATCTCTGTAGCCTCCTGCTCTCTCACTCATCGGGGAGAGAGAGAGAGAGAGAGAGAGAGTCATTAGAGAGAATAAACACAATGCACATACCGAGAATGAAAACAAAAGGGGGAAGGGGTGCTTGCGATTTCACGAAGGCCGTATTTATAATGCAGAAAGCTTTGTACCGCAGGGCACATATAGCAACACAGGCTGGGGGCATAAAACCACTGAACGCTCCACATAATTGAACTGTCTCGCTCGTCATTTTGTCTTCTTTGCGGTACAAAGCCGTCCGTCCCTATCGCTCTGCTTAGCTTACCACACTGTTTCAGCAGTTCTTGAGGGGGGTTGTTCCGTTTCCCCGGCCTTCTGGTCTGTCTGTCTCTAAGCCGCCTACAATGGTTTGTAGATCAGTCAGCAACCTGCCAACCTTATACCTATTGCAATCAGAAGGTGGTATTCCAGAAGAAAGGCAATTCTACCGCGCCTCAGCCAAGTTAAGGCAGGTCCGGTCCATCACAGGAGAAGACCATATCATCATATCACACGCACTATGATCTTGTATATCTGCTATTTTTGAATAGCAAAAGTATGCTACTGTATATGCCAAAGTGCATGTGCTATATCTAAAATGACAGATGCTTTCCTGGTTTTAATGGGTTAAATATATAGATTGAGAGTGTGTGTTTGTGTGTGTGTGAGAGAGAGTAAAAGAAGAGAGACAGAGACAGAAATGGCGTCACAGGGAAGAAAGGAATAACTCTGAATTAGGTGAAAAAGAGTGAAACATGAATATTAAGTGTAGCGAGTTCCAGTAAGCTGCCAGCCCCATGCATACTCAATTAAGTGCTGTCAGCATCACCTCTACCAGCCAGATTTAGGTGGAACACCATTCAGCACATTTACCGTGTGATTAGGAGACGGTGCTCTTGCCGACAGCAGAGATTTTTCACGGGGTTGCACCAGCCAGCATCAAACGGGAAGCTCACTGACTTTATCCATTATGGCGCATGCTCGGGTTCACAAAACTATAGGCAATCTCCCCGCTTTGATAAAAGGACAATACTCCGTAAGAGACATGGAAAGGACGTTTGGCGCTGCTATAGGCTGCGGTGCGACTGGGAGCGCTGCTCAGCCGACAGGTTGACCGCTCAGTAGTTGAAAGGGAACACAATGGAATCCTATTGAGTGTAATGATTGCTTCTGTGGCCAGCTGAGCCATTGGCGCCGTTGAAGTCGGACACCATTGAACCTGCACTGTTTGCACTGTTCTCCGTGTACTGTAGAGAGAAGGAACAGTTTTTCCCTTTGTCCTCACAGTGGGGAGATGGATCACTCAGACACCTGTTAAAGTGAAAAACATTTTTCTTTGCTCCGCGGTGTCTCCTGGGAGCGCAGACGGCTGTCAGTGGTGTATGCGTGCGTGGTGCATGTTTTCCGGTCACACATCCATAT
This sequence comes from Protomyctophum bolini, assembly GCF_963924005.1. Taxonomy (NCBI): domain Eukaryota; kingdom Metazoa; phylum Chordata; class Actinopteri; order Myctophiformes; family Myctophidae; genus Protomyctophum; species Protomyctophum bolini. The sequence goes on from NC_137872.1 coordinate 28,719,972, forward strand.
CTGTGCCTGTGTGCTGTCGTGGAATGCAGTGCACTTTATCTTAAGTGTCAACGCAAGTCATATTGCCAGCTAGCTGTATAATTTCCGTTCTCTATGCTCTCCCTCTCTGTATGTCTCTCTGTCCAGCACAGCTAATATTAGCAGAGTCTAATTGGTGTATTGAGGACTTACCTGGGGGCTTAATTGGGCCAGGGTGTTTCGGTTAGAGGAGGGATATGAACAGTCTATGGGGAGGTATCACCACTTCTGAACCTACAGTGTAAAGACTAACAGCTCTGCTCTCTGGTACTTATCCAGTCAGCCAAACTGTCACAGAACAACAGATGACCACGACAAACATTTTTTTCCCTCGAAGAATGAATAGGATTGTTAATTTAATCTATCTTTGCACCTACATGTTGAATGCAGAGAAAGTTAAACCTCATGTTGTCTAAAGACCTAATTCCTAGGTCCTAAGAAAGACAAGTTTATTATCTTCATTAATAATACTTTTATTATTTCTGCCATAATACATATTTGTTTAGACAATATCAATTCACAGACATTATGATCCAAACTGCCTATATAGTGACCCTACATGGCAATATTTACAGTATCTAGAGCCAGTATGATTTCGCTTGCTAACCAGTATGCCATTCAACATATTCCACATGGAGTTACATGCCAAGCATAGAATCGCACACCAGACCATTGCAGGGTCACACAAATAGCACACGTTTGGAACGCACGCACGTACGCACGCACTTCATCATTTATTTATGTCCACATATGAGATACAATACAAGGACACAAATATTTACAAGGTGCTTTACAAAATGCAGTCAGCTAATCTTGGACAAATATACACACACCATGCATTCAGGGGTACAAGTAACAGTGTCTTATTTGGAACACACACACACGCACACGCACACACGCCACATTACAGGCAATTCTAAATGTCTCTAGAGGTGTGAATGCAAATAAATGGATGCCCACCAGTGCTTGTGCTGTTCTTTGCTGAGCTGTTATCTGGGGGATGGATCACACGTGGCTGACTGGTAGTCCGTCAAAAAGATTGCAGGCCGGGCAGAAGACTTAGCACATTCATATGTGAGATGATCTGCTCACATAGGGATAGATATGTTGTTCTGCAGACAGTCAGCAAAGCCAATGCAACATTCCTGAGCTGAAATCTCTCCGGTGTTAAAGCACGTATATACGGCAGGTGGAAATTCAGTTTTGTGATGTTGCGCCGCTGCTCTGGTTTCCAGCTTCCACCCACACAGCTGCATGTGCATTCAGCCATGCAGTCGAACCGACATTAGTATTTTCTGTGTGGACAGCTCCCTTACGTGTCTGACTGATGTACAGTATTTGCTGTGTGGACAGCTCCGGCTTACGTGTCTGAACTTGTCCAGTAATATCTATGCAAAACACAAGTCTCACAACCCACTTCTCATCCTCAACTTCTGGGTAGTCTTGACCTTTTATAGCCCAGGAGGATTTGATTAATACATCTAGTGCTGCATTCAAAAACACATGAAGCAAGACCATGTCAAGACCATTACATGACCGAGGGGGATGAGAACCTGTTGAGATTGAGACCAGAAGCAGGAACACTTTTAAATTGTAATCAAGACCATGACCATGGAATTGTGTGTGTGTGTGTGTGTGTGTGTGTGTGTGTGTGTGTGTGTGTGTGTGTGTGTGTGTGTGTGTGTGTGTGTGTGTGTGTGTGTGTGTGTGTGTGTGTGTGTGTGTGTGTGTGTGTGTGTGTGTGTGTGTGTGTGTGTGTGTGTGTGTGTGTGTGTGTGTGTGTGTGTGTGTGTGTGTGTGTGTGTGTGTGTGTGTGTACGGATATCTCAAGCAGGGAATTTGAGTAATAATAATTCGCTACTTGCTACCAAAAAAAGCGTGACATACAAAGAACCCTGCAAACTCTCTCTCGCCATACTCAAAATCAGTGGTTGTATACTGTTTTATAGTCTTGGTCAATAAAATCATTCCAGTTCTTCAATGAGAGTCCACATGACAGAATGAAGATCCAGCTTATTAAACCACCCAGACGCAAGTGAGCGAGCCCTTAAATGACGACAGACTGTCCTCGCACGCATGGGTGGCTTTGGGATCATGCGGACCACTCCACCCCACCTCCAGCAATAATAAACAAACAACCAGCAGCACGCACAGGGAGGGGCTGTGATGTTATGTCCGTTCCCAGAATGTGTGTCTGAATTAATTGGTTAACATTCTGTTAAAAGTTCATGTAGCAATTCCAAGCGTAAAATCCATATAGATTCACACTACGGCCCTCACACGTCGCACGGACGATTGTCTGTGTCCCTTTTGTGCCCATATGGAGATATCTGTATCTGTCTACCTGTGTCGGTTGGATCGGCTATATGGGCATACAGTATATGGAGTATGTTTATGGTTTATGGTCATAGTGGTGTGGTCATGGTCCGCCTGCCACGCGTCCGCCTGCCCTCACATTAGCCAATTTTAATATATAGGATGGAACCAAATGGACCCTGTGGTCTTGGTTCTATTTATTTTGTATATTCTCGGACTGAAACTCTGAGGACTTTCGTGTGTGTGTGTGTGTGTGTGTGTGTGTGTGCGTGCCCGCATCTATTTGTAGGTCTTGTTGTTGATGTCTTTGTTTGCATGTGTATTTGATGAGGGCAAGTTTAATGAGCTTGAATCCAGATGCTATTTTCACAAGCCCTCTTCACACACAACAGCTGTTTGCCTGGCCAGATTGAATTATGTCGATCGTGTCCGCGCTGAGTGATGTGAATATCTCTGGCATCTCTGTGTTTGATCGCGGTGCGGAACGCATGACTCTGAGTTTAGAAATCCAACACCCGATTATACTCTTGAAACTCTATATACCTTTTCGTACGACAAAGAAATAGCAGATCTACATGCCAATGATGCCATGACACATTGTGAGTTTATAGATCAGCTATTTTTGCTTAATTTGGAAATCTCAAATGCACCCAAGCAGTGTTGCTGTGCACTCACAACGAGCAGGTGCTAAGTTGCTAAGTCGGTGTAGTGTGTCTATCTAATTTGAATGGGAGCTCAAGAGAAGAGGTTGTGTAGGAGCAATACAACAGGTCTCTGAACATTGCCCATGGACACCCATGGGTCTTGGCTGATCAGTAGATATTAGCTATATTATTGCGACCAGAGGTCGCAGTTAACTATGGAATTGTGCATTTCCCATCAGTTAGTCAGTCAATCAGTCAGTCAGTCAGTGTATCACTCAAAATCCCCATACATGGGGAAAGCCCCCATATATCGTGCCATCATGTGACATCATCAGGGATGAAGATCCCTGATGTCATAGTAAATGATGCAATAAGATACAGTAGCACATGGTTCAGTAGTGCTCAGAGCGTCATGCACGTTTCCAAGCGGCTGTGCCGCGCAGATGGGAGCCATAGTGGAAGAAGCTCTTACAGGTGGCCGTGTCACCGGACTGCAGGATGCGTCATGTCGGCCTGCCGGGTTTGCATGGTTGAGAAAGACCTTTCCGGTCAATTGCATGTTGATCCTTCCCCATCCATCCTTCTTCTTCGATGTCTCCATTTTGACAAACTCTACACGGGCCTGCCCCAAAGTAATTTGTGCAGCTGTGCCCGAGTGCACTGCGGCACTCTGAAACCCATTTTATTTAACAGCTTGCATCTCTGCATCGCTTCACTCAAGTATGCAGGTGTGTTTTAACAGTCAGGAAGCTTGTTGCTATAGCAGGCGGCAAGCGTCCGGTTTGTAAATTGATACCATATACTGTAGGAAGTGAGTCTGACAGTTCATATGTATGAATGGTCGCTAGTTTCGCTATTTCCTCCATGATTTCCACCCTGCTGGTTGCAGAAGCAATAACTCTCTATGCAAGCGAATGGATTTCTTTGGGACGTGTAAAGTGTAAAGTCTTACACTTGATTTTATAAACATTGTCATAAATATTAAATTAATGTTAAAGTAGTGTATTTTTCTAGGGCTTCTACTGGTTCTACCGAGTGAGGACCCGCTCTCGGTTGCAGCCAATAGCAGACGTTTCCAAAGTGGCTTCAAAACCAATGGGCCCTATATGGGGCTCCCATTTTACAGTATGTGGTTTGTAGGCAATTATAGTATACGTATAGTGTATGATTGAGACCATAGATCGCAGATTATTACTATGAAAACCTGCAAAACCCGTCCGTCCATCAGCCTGTTACGCCTCGTGACACGCCACGCCACCATATATGGTTGACGCTTCAGGCCATCTCCATATGAAGATCACGACACTGACCTCATCAAGCCCAGGATAGCCATACATGGAGAAGACTGGATCATCACCTAGATCTGACCTCAAACCATACAGTATATGGAGCTGACCTGTTCTGACATTCCTGTCCATTCTACAGGCCCGAAGATTAAGGCCCAGCCCTACTCAAACCCTGTACACTCAAGACACTGCCCCCGCTGCCACCCTTAGATCTCCATATACGAAGCTGACCTGTTCTGACATTCCATAATTATGTTGATCTGACCTCATCAAACCCTGTACACTCAAGACACGCTCCATATATGGCCAGTATACATAATTCATTCCATATGTTGATCTGAGCCCACATGGCAAAGCGCCAGCCCAGCATTCTGCCTTCGCCCAGGCGGATGCGTGCACGCAACCTCGCCCCTTTAGGGTGAGGTCGCAAACACACAATGTAACTTACGGCTAAACGTTGCTCTCAAAAATGTTTTTGAAAACATTTGAAGCGAGAACTTCCTTGTTTTCCAAGGCGACTGTGGTGCAGCTGGGCAGACGGCCAGCGCTTTACCAGGGCTATAAGAAATGTGTGAAAACATACCCACAGATTTTCAGAACAAGGGCCACACACGCCATTTTTGAAAGAACTTCTTGCCAAACAGAGTCAGGGTGTTGCTATTGTGCATGTTGGCCAGGGGTGTAGTGTAGTGTAATTAATTTTTTTATTTTATTTTATGGATACAATCAAGCTTTCTAAACCCTGTTTCTAAATAGGCTATACACAACACGTCTGCATGTTTTAATAGTGTGTGCGTGCGTCTTATGGGACGTCCCCCCACTTCTAAAAGTAGCACTGCAACACTGATGTTGGCTCACTGGAAACACACCAGTGGGTCTCAAAGTGTCCTTGAATGTGTTTGAGAACCACTGCACACTAAATGGAACAGAGCCTTAATTAGTATCATCGGTAACACCTGTGAAGGAAGTAGGGAAGCGGCCCGGACAGGGACGTCGCTGACGATTTGGTTGCCCTACTCGCATATATTTTCGCCCTTGCTGGATATTTGTCTGCCCCCCCCGGCCCCCTTCCGACGAGAGCGCAGCATTATCTCATGCAGACCGGCTACTTTCGTCATTTGCGAGGACGCACATATGGGCGTGCGTTATTATGCGGCAGAGCCGTGAAGAAAATAGTTGTTATGAGGGTCGGCTTGGCACTTTTTGGCACATTTTGTTGACCCACTCGGCGTGTCGCAGTGCTAATTGCACGTATACATAGCGACGGCACTGGGCCCGGAAGTAGGGAGAGTTATTCTGTGTGCTCTCTTTAGCCGTCTATACATACAACACATATTGCATTTTCATGACGCCTCACGTTTGTATAATACCTGCAGTTGCTATAGCTTACCAGGCTTTGAGTTAGAGACAGTGTTTATGCATGCTGTACAGTGCGTTCTCTACAAGTTAAGTTCAGTAAAGAGTGTCACTATTACTGCTTTTCCAAGAACAACTGTAATGTAATGCAATGTATTTTCAGAAACATGCATGCACAGGATAGGAAGCACTTAGCGAGCAGGTTCACTGCCATTGCTCATCTAATTTTGTGCTAAGTATCTGGTGATGATGGCACCGGCTCAGTGCCGCTTTTTGAAGTATTTGCATTTTAATGCTACTGCAATCATGGTTTCCACAGCAGCGCTGTAGTGTTTGATTGATACTATTACATATACACTTGGAGAGAACAGAGCAGCCTCAGTGCTATGCCCGAAAGAAGACTTCATAAGTGTAAAGAGTGGGAGTGTTTCCGTATGAAAGGTACTTCAGAATGGTATGAGGCGGGTGCTGTTTAAGTGGCAAATGAAAATTATACATAATACATGCAGCAGCTGAATTTGCTTCTCTAACCTCTCCAACTGACAAAGATGTCGTTTTATGAAATTACTATACAGGTGAAAAGATGCATGCATCTCGTGGGCACTCTGCATAACGCAGCAATCAGTCCTATTTCCATTGGCCTGCTGGCAGTGTTGTCTCTGGATGTAATCAGACCATCTGCACGGCTCCACATACACATTGGAGTCTGGCATGTCAGATGGAGCCACTGGAGCCAGTGGTGGAAAGTACATTTACTCAAGTACTGTACTTAAGTACCATTTTAATGGGTTTTTTTTACTTAAAGTTTTATTTCTACTCCACCAGATCTCGGAGGCAAACATCACACTTTTACTAAGGATTTCTTTTTTACATTTGGAAACTTGTGGAATGGGATATAATATTCTGCATAATGAGTGCTTTTACTTTCGGTACTTTTGATGCCAACCTACTTTTGTACTGTTTACTCAAGTCAATTTTGAATTGCATACTTTTACTATGCGAGAATTTCTATACATGGTGGTAGAAAGTAGAAAATGTAAGTACAGTACTTCTTCCACCACTGCATGTTCTTCAAGCACACTAGAGCCATTCATTCTCTCCTAACCTGTCGGCCCTTCACAGGCTCTGCCACACCTAGACAGGGCTTACTTCTTACTGTTGGTCTTTCAATGACTTTACACACACCCCTAGCCCTTCTTAAACCTCCACAGAACATGACTGACGTCAAAACTGTACCCTAAAAAGATGAGTCTTAAAAAAAAGACAAAAGAGTGGCCGCACACACTGATAGCCAAAGTGCAGATTTTTTATTAGGACGCAGAGTGAGAAACCAACGTTTCGGCAGATGCAACTGCTGTCTCACATTCCTGGGTCATTAGGGAGGAGTTATACCTCATGAATTACAGATGAGACTCTGGAAGGTTAATTCCTTAAATACAGTATATCCAAGATATTGTCTATCCATTAAAATAGAAATAGAACCACGGCACACAGTGAAGAATACAATACAAAACAGTTCAATACAGTTCAATCGATCACAAGTAAAAATAAAGAGATACATTTCCATGTCCTGTATTTAAGTCCCCTAAGGTAATCTGAATGTAAGCCTCTGGTAGGTAGGCCATCTGTGGATGAGAAAGGGGAGAGAACAATAATTGGGTTAAAAAAGGATTTGTACTTTATTTTTTTATTTTTATTTTATTTTTTATAAACAAAAACTGTATCCTCCCAACACATGTGAATGTATGTGTACAACTGCACACACGCACACACACGCACGCATGCACACACACACACACACACACACACACACACGCACGCACGCACGCACGCACAAGCATGTACACACACACGCACGCACGCACACGCACACGCACACGCACACACGCACTGTTATTTTCACTATCATTGAATCTTGTTTTATTAATATATTTATTTATGTATTTATTTATATATCTAGTGAAATTACTTAAAGGTTTTAGTCTATAATGGCATGTCCATCCTTACTAATGCTCATAACAATATTTTGTCTACTCGGTCTGTGTGTCAGAGGACTGCTGGAGACAGTTCTGAAAACCGTCTATACCAGTGATATTACTGACGGGGAATCCAAGCTAATAGAAACCGCAGGCTTTCTATTCCTGGAAAGTTAGCATGCTATAATGGATATATATTTACATAATGGAAATATGGATGATGTCACTTGTAGGCGGGTTTCTGAACTGTCCACAGCCCTCTGAGTACAGACAGAAGAAACAAATGGTACCATAATATCATGACCAATATTGAGGAGCAATTATATGAAGATACCGGTAGGTATCTGGGCGGGAACCCCTTTTGGTGTTTCAAGCATTATGTTATACTTTAGCTATTGAAAAATACAAGATCTACAAGCTCGTAGCGCGGCACTCAGTGACGAACTTGTAGATCTGCTATTTTCGAAAAATCGTGAAAATGTGGCGCAAATCTTTGAATATATATTCTTTCAGAGTGTACGTTTTTAACTCATATCTTTGCTTCGGCGAAAGTCCCTGGAACAACATATTTTCAGATGGGGGTCCGCGGCCAAATACAGATAATTCTGGGGGTCCTTGACGGTGAGCACCTGGCATTGACATAGAAACATAGGTTTTTCAGTATTCTCAGTATCTAAATGGACTAAGAGTAAGACAAGTAAATTCTGCAACTCCTGGTGTGTTAAAGCAGCAAGCTAGTGTACCTGCATGACCGCTTTTTAGGGATGAAAAGGCCAGTGCATATATACTGGCACACTGTTCACAGCTGAGCTGTGTTTGAGAATCACAATGTGAGAGACCACTGAATGTACTGGCACACTGTTCACAGCTGACCTGTGTTTGAGTATAACGGTATGACTCACACCGGATTAGCACAGGCCTTTTCAGAAATGCTGAGATGTGACGTACACAGTGAAAAAAATAATTTCCGGTCCTACAATTTTCTTTTCATGTGTGCTCTGTCTAAAGTGAGTGACTTCGGTGAAATAACGTCATACTGTACTGTACTCAAATATTTTTCAACCTGTGGGTTGGGACCCTCAGGGGGGGGGAGGGGGTCCCCCCCAGATGACAGTGAAGTGACAATTTAAGTAGCCTACTTATAAGACCTTTATAATACAACAAAAAAAGACGATTACTGCATAAAAATAAATAAACAAACGCCTCGCTGTGAGCTTTTAGATCTGCTATTTTCACAATATTTAGGCTATCTGTGGAACCGAGTCAAACTAAATTTAATTCCCCAATGAACTCCTACATTCCAAGTGCTTTCAAATATGATTATTTTGGGGGTCATGACCTGGAAAGTTTGATAACCACTGCTGTACGACATAAAAAGGCAAGGACGTCGTTGACCGTTTGGTTGCCCTTTTAGCATATCGTTGCTGTCGGGAGGAAACCTCATAACTTTTAGGTTTTTTTTGGCATAAATCAGTGCTATTGAACACCCTTTGTGTCTGTGTGTTGTTTCGAAAATATTGAAGCAATGGAAAGTAGTAAAAAATGCTTTGGACAAAACCTCTTAACTCCATTGGACCCTCAAAATGTCTGCTATAGCAACTAACTCCACCACCTCTCCCCCTCTCATGGAAGTAATTGACAATATATACCCAACTTTGATTTGTATTGCTTTGTTTTAAAGAGATATATAGAGATATATTTGTGCTCTCTCTGTCTGTCTCTCTCTCACTCCACGCTCGCGCACGCACAGTATACTAGTGTCTCGTAACGTCTGTGGCGTTATCCCATGCCACATTCCTCGCCTGTACCTCTTCAAATCCCTGCCTTAGTCTGACCATTTGCCTTTGACCTTTTTATTGTGGCTGTCTTGCATAATATTTGACAGACCATTAACTGACGGGGGTCATTCTTCTATGGCTGTAGCCATAAGCCTCCTCACACAAGATCAAAAGTGCACTATAAGCGGAGCCCCATATGCATTGCGGTGGGCCGTGCCTACATGGAAAACCTCGCTGTGTGTTCCCAGAATGGCTTTTCCGTCTCGTATGAAAGATAATCACCGGCTGCATTATGTATATATAGACCATTCATAAACTGAAACCAGCCAAAACACTGCCAGGCTGATCCACATGACTCAATAGCCTGATATTGCAGGTTGATTTTGTGTGAGTGTGAGTGTTGAGTGTTGAGTGTTGAGTGTTGAGTGTTGAGTCTGAGTGTGTGTGTGTGTGTGTGTGTGTGTGGTCCGGAGGGACTCGAGGTCTAAAACGTCTGTGTCAAATTCAGCTTCCGATTGTGTAATCAATGTCAATGTCTGAAACGTAACCGGGAATATATCCATCGTGGTATAGGATTCTCTCTACACTGTAAAATCTCGATCGATTTACTACACTTTTGAGTGTTCAATGAATATAGCAGATGTGTGCCTGTGTGTGTGTGCGTGCGTGCGTGCGTGCGTGCGTGCATTGTGCATGATCAGCATCATTCCACTGTCTTGGCCCAGGAAGTGTACAGCAGGTGCCTTGCTCATTGACTGGCATGTTAATCAGGTGGGATTAGGCCTCAAGTGAGTACAAATGTGATGGAAAACGGTTTGAATTACACGCTAAGCTCCCAATGGCCTGTAATCCACTGTCCTTCGCATGGAAATGTCATCCACAGGGCTGTGTGTGTGTGTGTGTGTGTGTGTGTGTGTGTGTGTGTGTGTGTGTGTGTGTGTGTGTGTGTGTGTGTGTGTGTGTGTGTGTGTGTGTGTGTGTGTGTGTGTGTGTGTGTGTGTGTGTGTGTGTGTGTGCGTGCGTATAATACACACATTATAGCTAACAAGCATAGACACAAGAAACAACTTAAGTGAGGAGGTATGGAGCGACGGGGGGTGGGGGGGGATGGGGGTCAAAAGGACACAATGTTTCTGAGTGATGTCTAATCAACACACAGTCACAATGCGCCTGGGTGAAGATAATGAGGGGGGGGGGGGGGGGGGGGGGGGTGTTTGGCTTCCCCCCAAAAAGCAATAGATCAGTATCTCAAGGGCAGTTTACCCTCACGCCCATCACCCAGGAAATACTCCTATGGCACCAGTTGTTTTTACACTTTCCCCGTCAGTCACTCAACCCCCACGGCACCCCTTAAACCTCTTAACGGCCCTTTCCATAGGTCGATCAAAACATTCCCCTCCACTAACCCATGCACCACACACACACACGCACACACACACACACACACACGAGCGTGCGCCCGTGCTACACCGCATGCTTATCTCTCTGCCAGGTGGTTGGCGTTTCCACATCGGTGCTTCAGCGTCATTATCATTATGCTTATTAGGCAGCCAATGAGGAAGAAGGGGATTCTTTTTTTAATTCATTTAGTTGATATATTCATTCTAGGGCGGGGAAAGGAATGTTGTCTGTAAGGATGTTTGTTAAGCCTTTAAGTTGCCTACCACTGTGTTGTGATTGTGAGTCACAGTGGTATGCATGCTCTCCCCGTATTCGTTTCCTTGGACACTAAACCATGAGTAGGCCTAATGAGTTGGTTTGCGTGTCATGTCGTGCACCCAAAAACAGATCTACAAGCTAGATAGATGTCTGACGGCACGCAACTACATATACGTCTGACGTCATTTCAGATCCTGCCACTCCCACATGACTTGTTATTATCACCACCTGCTTTTCCCCACCTATTAGGCCATGCACCTGCAGCTCATTACCTCATTAGTCCCTCGGTATATGTGCCAGTCCATCTATTCTCCACCTGTTCCTCACCAGATTGTCTTTTGCATTACACTGACTAAGCCTTCCAGCAATTATTAATATTAACCATTCCTTAGTGCTGCCAGCGGTCCAGAGCCTCACCTCTGCTGCATGCCTCTGTTCCTGGTGGCCTTCCTCACTCTCTGTGCATTCATTACCTTTTGAACTCTAGCCCCAGCAGTTAAGGCCCATATAATAGTCATTAGATCACAAAAGATCCGTGGGGATCAGAGGAAACGGAGGGGGAGAGAGATTTTTATCTGTGCATTTTTGAGTGGTGCAACCACTCCAAGGAACAGCAATGTCCGTGTTCACCCACCTATGTGTTGGTTCACCCACCCACCCACCTACCTATAGTACATGTGTTAATGAGCACCAGTATATGACTATGAGTACCAGTAGGGGCGCTGTTGTGCCAGAAACAGAGAGAGGGATAGTGGTTTGCCTGGTGGGTGGTGATGGGTGGTGATTCACCTGAACTGAAGCCGCACCCACAGCTGTGGTTGTATGATAAAGTGGGAGGGGTTAGGGGAGGGGCTGATAGTGTGATGTCACTATATTACTGTTTATTTCATTGGCCTGTTTGACTGTCAAGGGTTCAGCCTCCAGGAAGAAACCCTAAATACAAAGTTAATACACCATTGCACATAAAAATGACTCCATGCTGTCTAATGAAGTACTGTCACCTCATAGACGCATGAAAAACTGGAAAATACAGCCCAACAGGGCTACCATTCATTGTCTGGACTGACCACAGACACCTAGAGCACATCCACCATCCCAGACAGGCGTTTGGGCCGCATATAATATAATCATAATGCATGTGTGTGAAGGTTCATGTGTGCAGCGGCAGATATGACCATGGGTATGTGTGTGCCCCCCAACACACACACACGCACGCACGCACGCACGCACGCATGCACGCACACACACACGCACACACACACACCCCTCATGAATAGATAGTAGGGTCATTTGCAGCAAGCGTTGTCCAATGCGACAGCCACAGAGTTACTGCCCTCTGTGGAACAGAGCCAGAGTAATTCTCTTTCACGCGTCATTAGCCCTCCTCATCTCCTCTCGCCCCCACCGCGTGTTCTCAGGACCAGCCACAGCCACTCAGAACAGGCCCATCTGTCCTGGACTCCTCGTGATGACATCTAGTCTGGACGCACCTTCATTCCCCTCTATTCTCCTCATCATATATCAGTGGTTTCCAAAGTGGGGTCCGGGGACCCCCAGGGGGTCCTTGGGGGAGTTCCAGGGGGTCCCCAGCTAAATAATACCAAAATGGAACCAAATGGACCCTTATGAGTCTGTAACTCTGAACGTGTCATGTCATTAAATGGGGGTCCGTATCAATTTATGCATAATGCATGTTAAACTGGGCGTCCTTCAAATGAAACGGGGTGAGAATCACTGCTAGAGTCGTAAAAACTTCTCTTATGGGGGGTCCCTGGCATATCTTTTCAAATGGGGGTCCGCGGGCTAATTAGTGTCAATTTTAGCAGTCCTTGACATGAAAAGGTTTGGGAACCACTGTCTTACAGTATATAAACTGTTTGCTCTGCATGTCTTCTTGTTCTTCTTTCCCTCTTTGAACTCATTGGTCTCTCGTTCTGTTTCTCTGCCTACACCTCTGGATCCATTTACGTCTCTCTCTCTCTCTCTCTCTCTCTCTCTCTCTCTCTCTCTCTCAATGCCGCTTTGCTGTCAGCGATGGGAAAATGCAATCAGCGTGGCAGAGTCTCTCTTGTTTAGCTGACAGTTCATTTAATGCTCAGGGAACATTTCTCCCCCAACATCCACGACACTAGTTTTCATTTGTAGACACAGGCCGTGCTTCGTAATGACACCGTGGCCATCTCCCCACCTGGGATGTCTTAGTGAATAATGGGGTAATAGATGGCAATAATTGGGTGAGAGGTGCATGTGCGTCCCTGTCTCTGTCTCTGGCCCGATCGTTTGTCGGGAAAGTGGTTATTCTAATGATATGGAATCGTTACTGCATCGGCTGGGGGGGGGGGGGAGGGGGGGGGTCGCTGAATGTGTCCGTTCCATTGCTTCCCAATCATCATTATTCTGACCTGTGTCTATCAACAGACACACATTCTGACCTGTGTCTATCAACAGACACACATTATGACCTGTGTCTATCAACAGACACACATTATGACCTGTGTCTATCAACAGACACACATTATGACCTGTGTCTATCAACAGACACACATTATGACCTGTGTCTATCAACAGACACACATTATTACCTGTGTCTATCAACAGACACACATTATGACCTCTGTCTATCAACAGACACACACCTACTCTCCAGTTCTCCTCTCTCTGGTAGTGTTGTTATTCCATCAATGTTCCAGGGTCTGGGCTGGTTGGCTGTGTCTGTGTGCGGCTGTGCGTGTGTGTCTGTGTCTGTGTCTGTGTGCGGCTGTGCGCGTGTGTCCGCCTCACCTCTCATCTCACCTGTCTATTTCTTCCGTTTTGGTCCTATACATTCCCAAGTTCCTATGCTCTGGAGGGGCGGCCTCAGATTTCAATATGGCAGACAGAGTGCTGTGAACTTTGCACTAATTGCACATTTAATCGATCATAAAACAATTATTGATAATCCATAACTTAATAAAATAATCAATCCCTATTTTGGGCATGTCATTATAGGCCAAAACCCCCCCACCTAATCGATAATTCAATGAACTGAAAAAGTAATCGATAGTTGAAGCCCTAGTGATATGTACAGTACATTAGGTACCATTGACCGCCCAATTTCACAAGCATTTGGCTGTTGTATTTACTGGTATGAACATAACCAACAACAGCAGAAAGCCAAGGTGTAACTTGATAGTGAATTGCTTACCGTGGCTTACATGAGTACCTATATGTATAGTGTTACCGTGACCACTGAGTGACATTCTCACTCAGCGCCACAGCATCCCCTGATCACTATTCAATGACAGCGTCCTGTGTGATCGCCAACAAGGATCAGCAACAGCAGCAACGACGGTGACCCGCTGAGTTGTTGATCTTACTGTCATGACCACCAGTGACTTGTGTAGCACACACATGCACCCCTCAGTTTGTTCCCATCAGCAATATTCATTCATTCAACCTTTATTTAAATTATCAGAGAGATCATTGCAGCAGGGAGACCTTCATTTACAATGATGCCGAGATTACACAAACAACAATGATAGTGATACAACAAGACAAGAACAAAGAAAAACAATAGTTAACGATTAAAAACTGTTTCATGTTGACAGCAATCAGTTAAAAGTAAACGGTTACATAAAGGTAATGCACGATTATTAAGTAGTTCCTAAAATTGCCAGTTGATGCTAGGGTCTTCAGTTTAGATTCTTGTTGTAAAAGTTTAGTTTAGTTTAGTTTATCAAGGATCCTCATTAGTTTACACCGTAGTGGAGACTATTCTTCCTGGGTGTCCAGAAAGAAAGATTCCAAGAATCAGGTGCACCAATGCTGAAAGCTGCCTTTCCCAGCTCAGAATTGGCAAAAGGAACCAGAAGGCCTATAGCCAATCACTGGAGCGAGTTAAAAATGTGACTAGGTTTCTGATGTAGCATGGCTGAAATATATGGTGGTAGTTTTCCAACCAGGGCTTTATATTATGAAAAGTTGCCAGTCAGAGAAGACCAGCCCACATTATCACACAATGTACAGACAGTACAGTCATGAGTATTGTAGTTGTCACCAGTAATAAACCTCAGACTGCAGAGTGGTTGAACTGAGTCAAATCTTAGCCTAATTTCGGCCCGTCGTGCAGGTCTCATCAGCAACACATTGTGAGCTGCTTGTGTGGTTAGTCTCACTGTGCGACACCATTGTACCTCAAAGTATAAATGTGGCTATACCCAAACTCAATATCACTACAAGCTTTTACCTGCAGCGTCCCTAAACATTTACCGTCCTGACTCCTGATTCTCGACTCGCCTGCCTTATAGTTTTACTCCCAAGTCCCTACCATCTCCTTATATGCAACGTTACCTTGACATTTGGATACGAGCTTGTACTGTAGATCTGCTATTTTATTAAACTTGTGAAAAGGTGGTACTATATGTATTCTTTCAGAGCGAACGTTTTTGCTTCTGCATGGGGGGTCCCTGGAACAACATATTTTCAGATGGGGGTCTTCAGCCAAATTCAGGTAATTCTGCGGGTCCTTGACATGAAAATGGTTGAGCGCCACTTGAGCGTCAGGACTTGAAAGACATTTGTAAAATGGTCCTCAGGTCTAAATTTGTTAAGTGATCCATGTCCTCCAGGTGGCTCTGTCACCACTGCTTAGACAATTGATGGAGAGGTCACCTGATCCAGCTGCTGCCCCCCCCTAAAAAAAAGGCATAGTATACCGATGCTATATCGGCAACAGTGCACTTGCTCTGCAGTCTGCACCCCGTCGGCAAGGCATGCAAATTCCGTCTATCCTCTGAGTGCAACATTATTGATATGGTGATAAAAACTGTTTTCCTGCTGGATTCATTATGGCAGTTATGGTTGTCGTGGAGACAGCAGAAACACAGTGTTCTGTTATTAATGGCGTGGTAATTGTGAGTGGCACGTTGATTGATTGGCGCCTCAGCCCGTGGGAGCATTGGACTAGGGAAAGAGTAATGCACAAGCGGACGCACGCACACACACACAATTTGAGTGAGAAACTGTGTGTGTGTGTGTGTGTGTGTGTGTGTGTGTGTGTGTGTGTGTGTGTGTGTGTGTGTGTGTGTGTGTGTGTGTGTGCGCGCGCGCATGACATGAAGCGTGTGTGTGTGACAGAGGGAAGAGGCAAAGAGACAGCGAGAGAGTGATTGAGATGTGTGTGCGTGCGTGCGTGCGTGCGTGCGTGCGCATGCACTACAGCTGAATCCAACACAGCTCCCCAACTTACTAGCATGTGTATGCACACACGCCACGCACACACGCACACTGACTCTGTGAAAAGTATAACTGCCATAACAGACAAACAAACATGACCCTTGAACTGTGAGGGTTCAAATACTTGCCCTTGAACATTCCTGCCCTGTTGTAATCTAGTGCTCTGAACTCATAATGCAGCTACATACACATTCCCATTAGTTAGCACTATACAAATTCATAATGCAACTAGACATCACGTGCCACCCTTCTCTATGTACGTATCAGTTCATGGTCTATGTGAAAGGGTCTTGTTACCTGCTGCAGTGGTGCCATGCAGCAAATGATGCGTGCGTGCGTGCGTGCGTGCATTGCGTGCGTGCGTGCATGCGTGCGTGTAGGCGTGTGTATGTGCGCGTGCAAGTACGTAACTATGTGTTTTCCTGTAATTGGCCTCCATCCATCATCGGAGTACAACAGTGTGGCCCTGTCTAGCTTCTAAAACTCTGCGCGTGACCCAGATACCACAAATACGTTATTGCCAGCTGATTTATGACTGTGAATGTGTGAACACGTCCATTCATTTGGCTGTTTCTTTGCTGTGTGTG
The DNA here is from genome assembly GCF_963924005.1 of Protomyctophum bolini. Classification (NCBI taxonomy): domain Eukaryota; kingdom Metazoa; phylum Chordata; class Actinopteri; order Myctophiformes; family Myctophidae; genus Protomyctophum; species Protomyctophum bolini. The sequence continues at coordinate 28,736,806 of NC_137872.1, forward strand.
TGTGTGTGTGTGTGTGTGTGTGTGTGTGTGTGTGTGTGTGTGTGTGTGTGTGTGTGTGTGTGTGTGTGTGTGTGTGTGTGTGTGTGTGTGTGTGTGTGTGTGTGTGTGTGCGCGTGTGTGCCTGCCTATACCACAACATGCACAGGAAAACATGCACCCATATAGACGAGAGGTGTAGGTGGTCCATCTGCCCACCGTTCCTATCAGGTTGTCAACAAGGCAGATCTACTTTGCCCATCAAAGACTTGGCACGGAAGATACTCGGGGATATAGAGAGCATGGACTCACTGTATGCCTCCAGTCCTTCCTGTTAGTCCCCACTGCTTCATCTCTACTCAGTAGACTGTACTGTGTGCAGGGGCAGGGGAGGGCCACTTGGCACCGCTTGCTGTGATTTTGTCAGGCACAGTAAAGGCTAAGAACCTCGCATCACCCGCTGAGTCACACAACACCATTTATCCCATTATAATCTCTCTCCGGTACATGTTCCAAGCGACACCTACTCGTACAATATCATTTCAAATACTTTCTTTTTTAAATCATCGCAGTGGATCAACAACATGTGACGATGTTAGAACACAGCAGTGTTAGGTAAAAAAACACCAGGCAAATAATGTACAGTAACAGCACTAGAATAATGTACAGTAACAGCACTAGAATGCCATAAATACAGTACAAGAGATCTTCTCTTCTAACCTTTTTTTAAATATTTGTTTCTGCCTTTATTGATAGGATGAAAGTAGTCTGACAGGAAATGGGGAGAGAGATTGGGGATTAGGTCAAACTAGATTGGATTGGCATGGCATAGGATTAATGAAAACGGAGTTGTAGACAAACTGTCTGGAACTGTGTGTCTCAGTGGTAATCACATGGCAAAGGGCCACTGTGGCATAGTACAGTACATAATGATCAAAGAGCCATGATGAAACATGATTACAGTATTACTTATGTGAACAAGCAGCCGTGATTGTGTAATGGGGCATTTACCTCATTTGCATATGAGCCTCGTACCTCATATGCAGCCACACGGAATAACAAGTAGGCTATTTAATAGGTTCGGATTAGAAATATATTTCAGACTAAATATACTTTACAGTCTAAAATGTATGTTCAGTTTTTGCTGTGGGTCTCCGTCCACTCTTTGTGCCGTTTGCTATGAGATTGAAAATATATAATGAGGCACGCAAAAGGCAACGCTAACGGACTCTCTGTGAGCAGTGAGCAACGTACAGGATCCATATAGTGTATAGAGTTTAGATAAGCAGATGAAGATGGATGGGTGCATATATAATGTACTCTTGTAAAAGTAAAGTTCATGTTGTCTGTCTATGACTTTGTCTTTCTATAGATCAAATATTCCCATACTGTATCTAGATCAGCGGAAATCTGTGTTTGTTAGGTTTCCATGTGTGACCAGAGCGCCATCAGCGAGAGGGAGAGAGAGAGAGAGAGAGGGACAGGGAGGGGCGAACAAGATAGGGGACGGAGGGAAAGCCTGTTTCACCCATTCTGACACCAGGGGTGGGACGATATGGGTACCTCACGATACGATATATATATCGCGATATTAGGCCCTCGATAACGATAATATCACGATATTCGATATATTGCGATATTTGCGATATATCGATATATTGTATGAAATTTCATCAACGATATATCACGATATCTGCAATTACAAAATATGCTATTTTCGTGCTCGGACACAGGGAGGGACACACGCATAGCTGTCTATAGGAGTGGTTGCACCACTCAAACACTAAATTAATACTCAATAAACTCCTCCTTTGCCTCATACCCTCATCATAATACCTGACAAACACCACCAACTGACCATTATTACCATAATACCTCACAAACACCACCAACTGACCATTATCACTAGCTGGTATCATCATAATACCTCACAAACACCACCAACTGACCATTATCACGTATCATCATAATACCTCACAAACACCACCAACTGACCATTATCACTGGTATCATCATAATACCTCACAAACGCCACTAACTGACCATTATCACTGGTGTCAGTTGACTTGTCCACTGCTGGGGAAATGCATTCTGAATTTTGTATTCCCACAAAGCTGTTTGGACAAATCACCATCCAGTAATTCAGTACTTCTGGTTGCTGTGGAATCTGAGAGTGGAATTTGCTTTTTTTTTGCTGTAATTTCCTACTTTTCTAAACATGTTGTTCATCACTTCATTTCATATTTTATTTATTTTTAATAATCGATATTTTAATAATCAATATCGATTATTTATCGCGGGAGGACGTATCGATATATATCGCAATATCGATATTTCAGCACACCCTACTAATAACCTGTATATAACCTAGTTTAATATATTGTGTAGCATGTTCAGGTTTCGGTACCCAGCATTGGCCAGGTTATTGCGTGCGTGGGTGGAATAGGCTCTCTCACTCTCTCTTCCTATATATCTTGCCAATTGTTCAATATCAAAACACTGTGTGCACAGTGCACACATCTGCATTTGATTTGTACAGTTTAGTTGATAGCTACAAATTCTCTGTGGGTTGCCTCTGTCTCTGGCTAACACAGAGAACTGTTCCCTGGTTAACATAGAGAACTGTTCCCTGGTTAACATATAGATAACTGTTTCCCTGGCTAACATAGAGAACTGTTCCCTGGTTAACATAGAGAACTGTTCCCTGGTTAACATAGATAATGTTTCCCTGGCTAACAGTAGCTTATGAACTACATTTTTGCTTCACGCTCTTAATAACTGGCATGGGGGGGTTGGAGGTGGAAGGTGGGAGGTGGGGGGTGGGGTTTAATGTTGGATGTGAAAGGCACATTTCTGGCAGCGAAGATGGGGATGGTCTGCATGCCAGTATCAGCACAGAGTTGATCCGCGGCTATAGTGTTAGGGATCTACTCTTGGAAACGCACGCGCGCACACACGCAGCAGAGTCATGCTCGCATTCACACCTACTGAAACGGCATTTGAAAGGCAGTGCTCTTTATCTCCCTTCGTTGCGACGCATTTGCCTGTGGCTTGTCCTCAGAGACCGCTTTTCCCCACTCTGATGTGCGTGTGGGTGTGGGTGTGCACGCACGCACACGCATCCACTTTTGTGTGTGTGCATGTTTACTTTGATCTATGGTGTCTGTATCCATTACTTTGATTTCATATCACAGCTTCCATCTGCAGTTTGGGGCCATTTTACTCCCTTTCCCGTGAATATGCAGTGTAATTGATTTGTGTATGCAGAACAGTTTGGCTGGAAGCACGGTTGTGCAATTATGACTATAAAGGTAATCCTATTTTTCATTTGTATTTTTGGACAGATTTTGTGATCATGATAGTCTTTGAACACAGTTTGTTGATGTTTTTTGCACCTTCTATGAGCTTTTTAACTTTTTAACATCGTCACAAAAGCAGATATGCTAAACCAAAGAATAATATTAACTTCATACTGTCAATCAGTATTCTGTGATTATTAATTTTGGAAACTGGAATCACAGTCTACAATTGCACAAAATATATGTGCAATTGTAGACAAAAAGCAGTCAATACCAATAATAATTGGTTGTGTTCATGAGTTAGTATTTTATCTCATCTCTGTGTAATGAATGTCCTACTGAGGTAATAGCATTTAAGAACCCTAGTATATAGCATCCATATTCTTGCCACGTCATCAAAATATATCTAACATTCTCCAATATTAGGTATACATTTTGCGGGAATAGCCGATCTACGAGCTCAGTGTGGCATGTTGAGAGCTTGTCGATGGGCTAACAGATTTGTATGAGGTGGATGCTGTGACCGTATATGAATTGCTGGGCTGGCTAAAATTACTTTCTTTCTTTCTTTAATTATTTTTTTTAAAGATATTTTAGGGGCTTTTTGCCTTTATTGATAGATCACAGTAGGTTGACAGGAAACGAGGAGAGAGATGGGGGGAAGACACGTAGGAAAGGTTGTCGGGATCGGGACTCGAACCTGCGACACGCTGTCAGGTTGGATTACCCGCCTATGTGTCCGGACCGCTAGGCCGGGCTGAGCCTGGCTACTACTTTGGCCGTGCACCCGGCAAACGGCATTATATACAGACTGAGAGTTTTCCCCTGGGGGCCGGACCCCGGTCAATGGAGTGTACAGGTTCATTAAGACAGGTAGGGAAGGAGCTAATGCAATCCGACCCCAGCAGTGATTACAGCTCTCCACAATTAGGCCTCAATATGCCACGCCGGTGATGAAAAGCAGTCCATTAAGAATTTGTGTAACTAATACAACATTCGCATTTTTATAAGGCGCTTCCAATCAGGAAATCCATTGAGGGTAGCTCTAGGGGAAACGCTTGACAGATGCGAGCTGATCTGTCCACATAAACTTTTAAGTGTTCGCTTTCTGTTTTAACTGCTGTACACGATTGGGATTGGTATCGACCAATCACACTGCAGCAATACGTTTTGTAGTATACACTGGTGATCAGGGCAAGGCATAGCAGAAGCACTGAAGGTTCAGCATGTGTTCTGTACGTGTGTGTAGCACTTGAAGGTGAAACGACATATTTAGCAACATATTTAGCATGGACTCTGAACGTGAGGAGAGTATTGTAAGACAATAAGCCTGTCAGTGTGACAAAAGCTGGGTGCCGACAGGTCAAACTGTGTGATTCATGATGTTGGTGACATGAACGCTGACATGTGCATAAGCACACTGTAGGTCACCTTCCGGGTGATATGGCTGACCTGCACTACTAGGCTGTGTAGTCAATCTGAGGTTTGAACCAAAATAAATTGCAATAGTAATCATTTATATAGCACTTCTCACAGAGAAAACTCACAAAGTGCTTTACATGCAGAAATTAAAAACAAAGAGAGGCCAAATACAATAGAATAGTAGTCAAACAGAAAACAGGAACATACGATTGATCAAAGGAAAATAATAACACAGTAAAATAACAACCCAAACCATTATGTTACATTGGGAAAAGCTTGTGCAAATAGCAAAGTTTTAAGTTGTTTAAAAAAAATGTCAACCGAGGCTGCGGATCTCGACACCCGTGGGAGGGCATTCCACAGTGTGGGCGCAAAGGCTCTGCCACCTTTTGTTTTCAGTTTGGTGCTAGGAATTTTTAGAAGACCCTGATCCGCAGACCTTAGGGCCCTCTCAGGCACGTAGCGTTGAACTAGGTCAGTAATGTATAATGGAGCCTGACCATTTAGAGCTCTATAAGTGAGCACCAGGACCTTGAAATGGTTGATTTGTTTAAACAGGTGAAGAGTGAATTGCATGGTAAATGCAGGAGTTGAAAGTTGGGGTACCATTATACAGTATAAGGCAATTTCTTTCACATTTTCCTTATGCTGTAAGTAGCATGTGACGTGTCAAACTAGGGGGTTTTCATGATTCTGAACCCATTCCAAGCATTCGTTTTGCACAAAAAACACTCCTTGGGCTAAATTAGGCCATAGCTACTTGCCCAAATGTAATGTGATGTGCAAAACTAATGCTTGGAATGGATTCAGAATCATGAAACCCCCCTAGTTTGACAGGATTTACAGGTGTAAACTAAAGTAGTGGGCGAGATAATCTTTTTCCTTGTGCGCTCTCCATCAATCTCCGTCCCTGTGTCTTCTCTGTCACGAGAGGACATAAAACGTATGTATTGCAGCTTTAATGTGGTCTAAATAGTACGAAGTCAAAGCCAAAAGAATGTCTGCTCCACTCATCTCACTGTCCAGTTGGAGAGAAACAAAGAGAAAAAATATAGAGCAGCAGCTCCTGTTCCTAGCCTCAGAATAGATGCCAGCCTATACTCACTGTGGTATGCATATAATTCAAGGAATAACAATCATTGGCCCACTGTTGAAAGGCTGTGTGATGAGGCGTGTGCGTGTGTGTGTGTGTGTGTGTGTGTGTGTGTGTGTGTGTGTGTGTGTGTGTGTGTGTGTGTGTGTGTGTGTGTGTGTGTGTGTGTGTGTGTGTGTGTGTGTGTGTGTGTGTGTGTGTGTGTGTGTGTGTGTGTGTGTGTGTGTGCGTGTGTGCGTGTGCGTGTGCGGCTGTACGCACGCGCATGCACGCGTGTCATATACCAATGTAATATACATAACATGTATGAATTACATATTATGAATTACTTTTAAGGGGAATTTTGGTGGTCTATTCTGTCCTGTCAATCCAGAAGGCAATCTGCTCTCAGTCTCTCACTTCACCATCACTCGTGCTATCCAAGGCAGATTAGCTTTGTTTGTTTTTATGGCATAACACAGAGAGCAGGCCGCTTGACACACGAGCAGCGTGAGAAAACAACGTTGCTTTGTAAGTCACTGTGCTTGAGAGACGCTGATCCCAGCAGACAGCTATTGAAGTGCCTTAGATTAAGAAGTGTATTACTGCTCAGAGAAGAGGACAGTCGGTTGAGGCAGATCATTATCACTGGGCTTATTTAAATATATAGGGTACAAGCTTCTCATCAAAGTGCAAAATCCATAGCTGCTGCCTGAAAATCAATGTGCAATCAGCCATGGGTTTGTCCCATTACTGGCCCAGTTCATTAAAAGGCATGAGTACACAGCGGCCTGCATTGAAAGAGGCTCACATATCCAGTCAAACCATATTGTGTATAGAGTAAGGTTATAACAAAGTAAGCTTTGATATTAAAGGCTTCCCTGTGTGGCTTTGCAGTATGTGAGAAGTCTTTTGGTCCATGCAGTTTCTACAGGGCTAAATGGTGACTGAGTTTCCATTCAGAAAATATATTATATAATGTAATGCCATATCTGAATCTGCCTGTTAAGAATACCTTGATAACACCTCAAGCATGCTTTTCAAATTATTTTGTGCTGTGCTGACAAGGGTTTCATTTAGAAGAACATTTTCCAAACCCACAACCTGGAGCCTGAATTGAATATGCCGTCCCCCACAATAGCCCTGTATGTTGTCAGTTTCTTTTACTTGAAATTCAACATGAGTTATGAATGTTAGAGAACCATGTCAGATGTCCGCCTTAGCTCGCAGATAGAGAGAATTTATGAGCTGTTGAAAGGATTGGGCAAAGTAGTCCGTGAAATAAACACCTCTGAGATAGCCTCTGCATAGTTTGGCCTCATCGGTGTCTGCCCTTCAGATTCCAATGGGTAAATCAGATCATAAACCATGCGAGTGTCCATAACAGTGTTCGTCTGCGGCCAGATGAGAGTGTATTGTGTATATGTTGCACTTGTGGCCAGGATTTGGTTCGTCTGTGTCTAAGTATATCTGGAGTTGTGTGGAAGCTCTCCCACTGTCAGTGGCTTCTTCTTCTGGGCTGTTCCCTATTTGGGTTTGTGGTGAGTGGAGAGCAATGACAGGCTGGGACTCTTCTGGGCCAACTTTAGCAGACCTAGAACTTTGTTGTGCACCGTCAGGGTCAACTGGATCACTTAAGGGTGACTAGCAAGGCTGCTACTAAACTCCAATTTGGGCATTTGAAACAATGTTTTATATATATATATATATATATATATACAGGTTTATATTACTAGTTCAAGATACCTTTGTAGTGTGCAGTCAGTCACCCTTGATTTGACCATGTAAATAAATGGTGCATTTTATTTCAGCTTTTTATTCAAGGCGCTTTACATTCACCCATTCATACACAGCTAGATGGCGGAGGAAACCATGCAAGGCACCACACCGGGAGCAATTAGGGGAGTCTTGCGGGTCTCGACCCATCTGGCCGCTCTACCGGTCACTCAGCCACTGCTGCCCCATACTGCATGTATCTGTCAAATGTGACAGTGAGGAGTATGAAAGATTCTCTGACTAACATTTCAGTGAAAGAAGCCTCTTGCTTCAGTAATATCTGTGTGTCCACAAAGAGACACTGAGTCATTTATCAACAGAATGTTAAAGAAGGGATTTCATTATCTCCTCAAGAGGAGATAAGAGGAAGCCCTGCTCTAGACCTGATACAGGTGGATGTGCTGACGCTAACACACAGCCATTACTACCTTCATAATGAATGCTATATATTGCACGTGCAATGTGCATTTATTGACTACATTGCTACAGGGCCCCAGGGTGAATGTAAACACATGCAAATGATTATCCTTATGTAAACAATGGAACACACATCTAGCAGGCGTACATGCAGTTGTGAGAATGTATCAACCTTGCTTGTTGTCATCGGTTAATTTAGTACGACTCTGAAATTGCTGCACGAGTTCTCCGCAGTCAGTTACAGCAACGGTGCATCACCAAAACAGCATCGCACATTTTTGCATTTGTCCCTGACTCAACCCAAGTACTCTCTATACTTCTGTTGTTCTGGACAGACGGATGGATGCACACGCACATGCGCAAGCACACGCACATGCACACACACACACACACACACACACACACACACACACACACACACACACACACACACACACACACGCACGTACGCATACACACACACACACACACACACACACACACACACACACACACACACACACACACAGTCACACACACGCATTGCAGCATGAGGGAAGGGCTGCCCTGTGCTCTGCAAAAGACCTCCTGCAAACAGAGATTAGAGAAAACACATAAATTGATGTGCCACTGCTTTTATATTTAATTTCCAGCTTGGGCTAGAGGTGAGCCTGCAAAATCTGGATTTATTTTATTGGCTTTCAAGTCTGCAATATACCATGGCTGCCTGCATGCTTCTTTTGCAAATATGCTCAGAGTAACCCTCCTTACAAGGATGGCCATGTTAAATGGTGCATTTGCCTTTCTAAAAGCCCCTACATAGATTGTGCACTACTGTACATTCACCCATGCACACACACAACACACACTGAAGGTGGAGGAAACCATGCAAGGCACCAACCTGCACATCGTCAGCAATTAGGGGTTCAGAGTCTTGCTCAAGGACACTTCGACACTAACTCTGGGGGAGCCCAGGATCGAAGTGGCCGCTCTACTGCAGTTGTGAATTTACAAACTCAACACTGGTGCACCAGCACCAAGAACAAAGACACAGGGATTCATAGACCTCAGACTGCCACACTGGCAGCATAATGGCATTACTGCAGTGATGACAGTAATGACACTTTGATGATGGCAATTATACAGTACAAGGGCCTTTGTGCTCCTGTCAGCAATCTCTCCGACTCGCTTGCGCTCTCTCTCTCTCTCTCTCTCTCTCTCTCTCTCTCTCTCTCTCTCTCTCTCTCTCTGTGTCACTGTTTGTTGGTCTCTTGTCTGATTTGCCCAGCTGCCATTGCCCAGCCTCAGACACCGTTTCTGAGGCACTGTGTGACAAACTATGTGAACATTAGTGTGTTTTTAGGCCTCTTTGATGCTTGTTAGTTTGACTGGATTCTATTTATTTTCTGTGATGCTCGTTCATGTGCATCAGGAATGTCCCCGAG